>NC_032011.1:13911846-13912648 GCF_001865875.1 Lupinus angustifolius
AAAATCGGGTCGCGACAGCTGGCGACTCCACTGAGGATTACCCATAAGAGGGTCAGGCCCAAAACCGCTAACTCATGGACTTAATTACCCATATTTTGTTTGCCATATTTTTTTTACAATTATTATATGCTTTACTTTTATTTTATTTATTATCTGTGAACTCCCTGATTAATTATTTTAGTTTTTGGGGGTAGTAATTTATTTTTAAGAAAAGGTTTCTATGCTTCCTCACACACTAATGTTGTACACTTGAGTTTGCACACACATATGCCCTGACGCGGGTATTAGTGCTTAGGATTTGAGATAAAAGGGACATCTGCTTTGCCGGTACATGACTTCGAGTCATATCTGGTATTGGCAGAATGGACCACCCAGATTGTTTCCGGTATCGCGAGTTAGCGGCTTGGAGGGCTCGATCCTTCTCGTTTCTAGCCCGCGATATTTGGTTTCCTTTCCTTCGAGATTGGATGCGATCTGGTGACCTAGAAGTTTGAAGTTCTTACCGTGTCCACTTTAATCAAGACTTAGTACCCTCCCCATAGGGTTGTGACCTTTAGACTATCCGGAACCTTATAAGTGTACCTTATTTAGGACACGAGAAGCATAACCTAAACTTTGTCCTTCACCATTTATAAATTGGGACTTTTGCTTTTGGTCCCTAAAAAGTCCTCGTGCTAGAGTGTTACGAGGATATTATTGCACTTTGATGTCCTTATTATATAAGGACGGCAAGATAATTGTTCATTCCTTACCATGGGCTAAGCGCCCTAGGGATAATTCTTTCAATTCCTTACCATGGGCT
>NC_032011.1:13912748-14000313 GCF_001865875.1 Lupinus angustifolius
TTCCTTACCATGGGCTAAGCGCCCTAGGGATAATTTTTTCATTCCTATCGATGGGCTCATTGCGCTATGGATATGTTCTCTTCCATCTTAATAAGCTCACAACTTTATCATTTAATAGGTGTCAAATTCATCATGACATTTTATTATATTGTAACTAAGGCTATATTTCCCCTAAATAAGGTCTATCATACCCTAAGGGCATTCAAAAAAACATTGACATTACTACTTCAAGTTCATCCATACATTCATCAAAATATTCATCCATACATTCATCAAAATATTCATCATTCAAATAATCATCACAAAAAAATATCATGCATCATTCAAACATTCATACAAGAAATCAAACATTCATCTATCATTCATACAAAAAAGAATATACCATCACACATTTATATTCATTTACATACATTCATAATAACAAATCATTTAAATGATGCATTTCATGCACCAGCGTACATGCACCACAAATATCGAAAAAAATTAGTTCATGCATCTTCATATGAACTCTCAAAACAAAAAATAACATGCATGCATATTGCATGAATCAAATATTACATCCTCATGACATTCATACATTTCAATCATTCATGTAACTCATTCATAAATCATTATCAGAGATACTCATGAGTTGAAAATTGGTTTTTAAAGGTGACATTATTGGACTTGACTGAAACGATCTAAGAAGGAAGAAAAAGTCTTACTCTCGAGACTACAGAAGATAAACCAACTACTCATATTGATACACCATCCCCAAAGACATATTTGCAAATTTCATATCATATGGAAACCCCGGTTAACGATGGTAACTCCAATCATTCCTCTAAGTCCCACAATGTTATGAATCCTCAAGATTGGGAGAAGATCAAGGCAATCGAAGAGAGAATTAAAGCCATTGAGGAAGCAAGCTCCTACAGTTTGAAGGATGTTACAAGCATGTGTTTGGTCCCGAATGTGATATTTCCACCAAAGTTCAAGATGCCTGAATTTGAGAAATATCAAGGAATTTCTTGTCCTAAGGACCACCTCACCATGTATGCTAGGAAAATGACTCCCTATATAGAGGTAACATATACTTTTTTCATGAACAACTCATACTTTTTGAAAAGCTGAATTTGTTTAATAGGGTGGGTTGTAGGCTACCCAAAAAGCGTATTAAGTCTAACAGACCGATCTATTTAATTATATTATGTAATAATGTACCTAACATATAATTTTAATATAAGTAATTTTAATATAAAAATTTATACAAAAATATAATTTAATTGTTAGGGTTAGAAATGTCTAGTTAAAAGTAGACTTATTAGCCTATTTCAATTTAGACATGATGACTTATTTCAAGATTATATAGTATAGTACGTCTTTATACATGCTAACAAGTCAGACCACACTTTCAAACAGGTCAAGCACATGCTTTGAATTTTTTGTTAAACAAACTAACAGGTCAGACTCAAACTCCTATATGTTATATAGTCTGGTCTATTTAAGGCAAAGTCTTACCTGTTTTCACCCTTACTAGTAAGCCAATACACGTAGCCCACAACTTTTTGTGGGAATGATGTACAAATTTAGTACATTTTTTTTGTTTTGTTCAGTCTTTTTTGCTTGTCTTGCCCGTGAGAATTTCTAGGGGCAATGAGGGCAACGTGCGAGTATAATATGTTAAAAAATTAAAATTTAAACAAGTTTGATGTAATATGATATAATGACTCAAAAAATTATATGTATTATGATTTCTTATACTTCATATAAAATATCAAGATTTTCTTTAATTTATCTCTAACTTCATTTATTTAATTACTTTTTTGTTTTGTTTTATGATTTTTTTTAAATTATTTACAAATACATGCAGGCTGGCCTGTAAGTCCGTTAGAAAATGGACAAAACATAAAAATTTGTCTAAAAATTAAAAGTGGGCATGTTCACCACCTCGCTTTTGATTTGCGGGAACATGCTAAACATGTGAGATGACCCATTTTGCGATCACTAATTGTAGGTATCATGTATGAATTTTTTGACAATAATAAAAGGAGTCAATAATAACTATTTGTGGACCCATTTTGCCATCATCAATGAATACCTCCGATAGTCAATAATCCTTATTTATCTACAAATCGTGATACTTGTCCCAAATAAACTTAAATAAATGGTTCAAACTTTTAATTAAAATTTGATTTAGTGTTTAATTAAATAAAAAATAGAAACTTAGAAAGAAACAAAGGGTCTGAAATGGAACAAAGCCTCATCCAAACTTGGAAGAAGGAGAAAACGAAAACAATATCATTGTCCTGCATATGCACCACACCTCCCTACCTTCATAAGCACTTGCTGCATCTTCCTCCTTTCATTATGTTTGAAGATAATTGTGTTTCCTCTCATAAATTCTAGTCCTTAATATATATTTATTGAGTGTTATATTTTTGAAAAAATGCCTAAAAGTATGTCTTGTGTATTTTGTTTGAAAAAATGACTACAAAACTATTGCATTCATATATTCTAGACCGTACATTTTATTAGTGAGAGTGACTCAACTCATACAAACTTAACAATATAATCTCTACAAGCGTGCTTGAATTCATAGCAAAAGGCTTATAGAGATATTAAAGATATTTTTTGAAAATTTTAGGAGGCACTTTAATGTTTTTAAACTATTGTTAGTGGTGTTTTTTTGTTTTGTTTTAATATATAAAGTAGTTTAATTGCGTATATATTTCATAAAAAAAATAATTACAGTGATTTAGTTTTTTGTTAATAATAATTCCTCATTGATGAGATAACGTAATTATTGAACTTTTATAGATGATCCACTGAATGTATTTAATTGTGGTTTTTCCAAAGTCTTGTAATTATTCTTTAATTCTTGAAGACTATGAGGTCTGACCTAAAAAGTTGAAGTATCATATTTAAGGTGTTTTTAAAATATGATAAAAGTTAATCACCCACTATGTCTTTATAGAGAAGTTTTTCTTCTCTTTATTATATAAAGGGAACTTATGAGAAGAACAACATAAAGAGTAAGTGAAAGAGTTGATATCCATCATAGTGTGAGACTAGCATTCCTAATGAGAGATTATAAAGACTTTATATTCTATCATTTTTTGGTGAGGTTGAGTGTTATCCTCTTAGAGAAAGAGAAAAATATTGTGATCATACTTTATATAATGTAGACATATCTAGAGTAAGTTTCATGGTCGTTTACTTCTCAATTTGATGAAGTTTTCACTACGCCATATATCGTAATAAACATTAGTCATTCAACAGCGCAATTTTGAACGATGTTGTTGAAAATGAGGCGGAAGCACATCAACAATACATAATAAAGCATGCACTGTTAATTTGTATAAAGTATCGAGTTTAATTTATTGAGCTCTTTCAATTTTCAAAACAGTCTCAGATTTCATAAGGAAAGTGACTGTTATACAAGATTTGCGTGAGATGAAGATTTGTATAGAAGAGTCGAGGAAAAAAATATTTCCTTTATTGAAATCATTTTCATTTTATTCTTCATATGACAAATCATTTAGTTCATTATATTCGCATGTAACAAACCATTTAGTTCATTATAATGTATTTTGCCTCTCTGAATGAATAATAAAACAATTATTTTGGATGTTAATTTCTATTTTTTGTTAATTATTTGGATGACTATTTTCTTTAATATTTTTGCTCTTCGTTATTAAAAAAGTAAACACAATAAATAAATTAACAATACTTAATAAATACAAAAAAAATTAACAAAATGTAATGTCTAATATTTTTCTTGTTTTGTATTAGTAAACACAATATAGTAATCTATTTCATGGCAACTTCATCTTAATTAACGTTAATTCATTTTGTATAAATATTTTCCAGTTATGTAAAATGTTAATTTAACAGCGCATAACTACGAACATGCTGTTAAATTGGAAAATAAGTTCAGTTTAACAACGCGTAATTAATATAGTGCTGCCAATTAGATTCTATTCAACATCACTACATATAAGTAGCTAACGTTGTTGAAGATGTGTTAATGAATAAGTAGTAAACAGCTGGATACACAACAACAACAACGCAAATCTTAATATGCATTGTTGAAGATGTCAATACAACAACACTACTTTCAAAATGCGTTGTTGAATATGTGTTAATGAAAATAAGTAATAAACAACTGGATAGACAACAACAATGCAATCCTTAACATGTGTTATTGAAGATGTGAATACAATGGTGCTACTTTTAGTATGCGCTGTTGAAGATGTCTATTCAACAGCGCTACTGTTAATATGCGCTGTTAATTTGGTAATACAATTTAAATATCTAAAACATGAATCATTCCTTCTACGCTCTCAAACTTAATCGAAAATAAATCCTCATACTCTCATAAACCTCAAAAACTGCATCAATGGCTTCCCAAAGTGGCAACCAGGCTTCTTATATTGGTGACGAAGCTACACCGATTCCACAAGACAAGAAAATCATTGCTCAAAAATGACCTCCATGTGGAATGACTTTCATAAAGAATGTCATTCGATCAAGAAGTAAGGATGTGAAGATAGAAGTTCAATGGAACTCTAAAGGCCAACCATTAAACTCGAAGGGTGGAAACACATTGGTAAGCTACATTGGTGTTGTTGTTAGGCAAAATCTAAAGCAAACATTCAAGAAATAGAGTGATGTAGGGAATACCATGAAAGAGCTTATTTGGAATGAAATAACAATAAGTTTATTTTTCAGTTTTTGTGTTTTCATGCAATATACGTATATGTGTTATGTTTTCATACAATGTATGTATATGTGTTATATTTTCATGCAATGTACGTATATGCATGTGTTTTCATGCAATATATAATGTATATGTATTTTTATTTCAGTGAATTTTTTATGTTGGTAAGGACCATAAGGATTATATCCTTAAATCGGCTGGCAAAACTCTCCGACAATTCTGAACTGTTGTTGAAAAATTACTCAGAGATGTTGATGACAATGTCAACCTAAAATCTCCAACTAAATATGCAAATATCATTGATGAAGGGGATTGGAAGACTTTTGTCACCCTACGCACACAAGACGAGTCTTTCTTGGTAAAATCGTATTCTTTGTATTGACTTTTGTATATATGCTATTGTATATACATATATATGATTGTTGATATTAATCTTGTTTATTGTTTCAGAAATTAAGTAATGAAAACCGCAAGAGGACATCCAAACCTTTATATTCATACCGAGCTTCTCGAGCGAGGTATAGAAGAATCGAGGAAAAAATTGTAAGTATTGTTAATTTGTAAGTACATTATTGGTTATGTTTTGTTAGTTGGAGAACAAAAGCGATATACCTATGACTCCACATGGAGTATAACTCGATGTTCTATGGGTGGGTACCCATAAGAACAAAGATGGTGTCATCGACAATGAGGAAGTTCAAGAAGGGCAAGACGTGTTGTAAGTGCTCATTTTTAATTATACTTAATTTCTATACTTTATTTATCAAAATATGATTAATTAACATTATGTTTTTTTCTTGATTTGTCAGGTTGCCCTAAAAGAAAAGGAGGCAAACTCGGATAGTCGTGTAAAACTTGATAAGGAACTAGGAATGCCTATCTACCCTGGTCGTATCTGAGGTGCATGATTTGGGGTTAGCCATCAGACATTTGTACTCCATCCAAAGCGTGCAACCAAAGCCTAAATGAGCTAGGTTTAAAATCAACTAGATGGCCTCAAGCAACGGTTCAACGAATTTGAGCAATCAATGAAGGCGAAGGAAGTTGTAGCAACGACTAGCTAATAATGCTAGCACTGTTCCTTCAACCGTCAATGAGAGTTGCACACCTACACCTTACAACATTCCCATTCTGATTCTCATTCCTGAGGTAATTTAGTTAACTAATTTTAATTTAGTTGTTAACTAATTATATGTTTTAATTTACGTACATGGAATCAGTTCTTGCAAACTTTTCTTGGATACCCCAACTAGCCGAGTAGTGTGTGTTGGGAAAGTGCACAAGTCGATCGATGTTATGCTGCATAATGCACGTATCTCACGTCATCATGTGAAGGTCTCGATTGACATTGCAGTCGATGATAATGCGTTGCTGCCAATTCCTCTGGAAGATGATATCTTCACAATTGGAGGGGCTATAGACACTTTTGTGGCTTGTCTAGTAGACCTTGTTCAAGTAATTCATCCTAAGGTATGATTTTTCATCTTATGCTCACTCATATTATATATATTGATCTATAATTGATATGTTTTTTATTGAATATTTCAGGAAAATGTACATTCCACCCCAGTAGCACCCAAAAGTCTAAGCCATCTTCGGGGGATGTGAGCTCAAAGCCATCTACTGGGATGTGAGCTCCAAGAAGACTACAACTACTGTACTTAGTGGTTGGAGCATGTACAGAAGTTGGGAGATAATATGATAATTATATCAATTCCCAAGGAAGTCTTCAGGGATGATATTGATGAATACTTTGGCATTAGTGAAGTCCAGGATGTATATAAATATGATTGTATAGGTGCAACTGTTGTATGTATATATGAGGTAAATTATATTTTCTTAACTTCTCACTTTTGCATGATGGTGTGTTATAACTAACTAACATTTGTGTTATATGTATTAGGTACTTGTATGAAAATTTTATTAAGGTAAATAAGAAAAATGTGATGTTCATATCCCCACACCTTACTGCTTTGGTGTCGGGTGACAAAAATGAGATTGAGGAAAAAACAGAATCAATTACAGATAATGTTCTCCATCATAAAGAAGATGCAGATTTATTTCTTGCACCTTTTAATACCGGATGAACATTTTTTAATTGTCTTTTATATTTCTTTATTTAGTATGTTTGTTGTGTTTAACATTTCCTAAACATGTACATATGTTTTGTTAGGAATCTTTGGGTTTTGGTTGCCATCAATTGAGTCATTGTAGAAATATATTACTTTGACTCATTGACATATGGTGATATGAACAACTACCCGCTATGAAAAAGATGTTTTCTAGGTAAGTGGACTACTCATAAACTTTTAGTTACACTTTCACTTTCTTTTTTTGTTTAGTAATTAAGTACATTTTCTATTGTTTAGTGCGATGAGAGATTATAGAAGCTATAATCGTGCTAGAAACAAGATACCAAATCTCAATATATGGTGGACTCGTATAAAGATATTGGCACAAATCATCTCAAACAATTATATGTGTAATGACCAACTAATGTTATACTTATATGTTTACTTCATTTTAATTGTAAACTCCTTGTCAAACAAACTAGGTAGATTGTGGCTATTACGTGCTGAAATTCATGAAGGAGATCATTCAACAATGACCAACTAATACAATCAAGATTGATGACAAATCATATACAGATGACGAAGTCAACCAAATTAGAGAATAATGGTCAAACTTTGTACTTATTTCTGTTGACAAATCATAGCTAAATGTATAGTAGATTAGTTTTGCACATATTGTAGCTTAAGGAATTCAATGTAAACATTACAGTATAATTAATATTCAATATATAAATTCGGATGCGTTCATATATTCATTTTGTTGTTATGTTCTATTTTTGTATGCATTCAGGTTATTTTCTGTTGTGTGCGTAACTGTGTATAATTAGGAATAATGGTCTTTGACAGCGCTTTTTTTATTGCGCTATCGTTATAACCACACAATAGCGCTTTTTTACCAATACGCTGTTGATTACATTGCATTCAACAACACATTCACCAAACAACATTGTTAATAACATTGCATTCAACAACGCATTCACCAAAAAAACGTTGTTGAATACTTATCTCTATTCTCTTTTAGCTATACAACAGCGCATTCGGTAAGAAGTGCTATCGATATGATCAACAAAACTATTTCCTTTATACGTAATCGCTTAACACAGTGCTTAATCGATTAATTTTTTTAATGTTATTTATTGTCATTATTAAGTGTTCTATATATTTAATTAATTGTCATTAATCGAATGTCATAATGTAATTATTAATTTCCCAGTTCTGACTTATTTAGCTTACATTATGAGTTAGGGTTCCCCCATATTTAATTACATAATAATGCATTTGCTCTGCTTGGTGAGCTTAACTCCAAGCTTTAGGGATTTATGCTCATTATATTTTTTTTCTTAATAGAAAATGGGTCGAAAATGGATCGAAAATGGATGAGTAATTGACGAATGAGTATGAAGAATGAGTGAAATCATTTGTTAGGTTTGCAATTGAGAATGTTGAAAACCCTAACAACATTGCACGTTATTGCTTAAGATTTTGTTAATCTAACTGAATTACTCCAAATGAGTTAAAAGTTCATTAAGTATGTCATAGTATTGATCAAAGTTACCCATGTTGGACAAGACATGATGAGATTCATATGAAATAAAATTACACAAATGCATATGAAGACGATTGTTTCGAGGAAATGGTCAACATTGTTGAAGAGCATCTTCAGGATTGTCCTGAGATGTTTTAGTGATTGATAAGTGATTTTGAGAAACCATTATATGATGGTTGTACTAAATTCACAAGATTGGCAGCAGTTTCAAGGTTCTATCAGTTGAAATCTATTAATGGATGGACTGATTAGAGTTTCACCGACTTGCTGCACTTCTGAAGAATATATTGTCGGAAGATAATGTGCTCCTTTCTCGAACCTATGATGCAAAACAAATGTTACGCTCCATGGGCATGGACTACACCAGGATACATGCTTATGAAAATGATTGCATCTTATTTTTTTAATGAGTATGCTTCATTAAAATTTTGTCTTAATTGTAATGCATCACGATATAAGAAGGAACACTTAATTTCCAAAAAGATTGTATGATATTTTTCCATCAAAGCAAGATTCAAGCGTATATTTAGCAATGTCAAAGATACAAAGAAGTTGACATGACATGATGAAGAAAGGATTAAAGATGACAAGCTTCGACATCCTGCAGATTCTCTTTAATGGAGAAAAATTGATCACGACTATCCTAGTTTTGGCAAGAATCGACAAATCTACGCATTGCATTGTCAACGGATGGAATTAACGCACATAGTATTCAACGTTGCTCCCATAGTACATGACCAGTGATGTTGGTGATATACAACCTACCTCCTTCTCTATGCATGAAGCGCAAATATGTGATGTTTTCTATGTTAATTTCTGGATCTAAACAACCATAAAATGACATAGACATATATTTGGCTCCATTAATTGAAGACTTGAAGCAAATGCGGGAGACAAGTATAAATGTATATGATGAATATAGGGAAGAAAGCTTCAACTTGAGGGCTTTGTTGTTCGACAGAATCAGTGATTTTCCTGCATATGGTAATCTGTCTGGATATAGTACAAAAGGACATTTTGCATGTCCTGTATGTGAATACAATACTCATTCAATGAAGTTGGAACACTATAAGAAGAATGTCTTCATTGGTCATCGTAGATTTTTGTTTTCAGATAATCATTATCGATGATGGATAAAAGCATTTGATGGAAACAATGAAGAAGGTCGTGCTCCTTTGTCGTTGACATGTGACCAATTATTTCAAAATCTAAAGGGTTTGAATACTAACTTTGGTTAAACTTTTGCAAAAGAAATTGTCATAAGTGGGTGGAAGAAAAGATCAATCTTCTTCGAATTGTCATATTGAAGTTCATTATATGTAAGACATTTCCTTGATGTTATGCATATTGAAAAAATGTGTTTGAAACTCTCCTTGGTACCTTAATCAATATCCCTGGTAAGACCAAAGATGGCTTGAATGCAAGACTGGACTTGGTTAGTATAGGAATAAGAAAGGAATTGAGGCCGATAATGAAGGGAAAACATACCTTTCTACCTCCAGCAGCTTATACTTTGTCGAGGAAGGAGAAAATGGAATTTTGTAAATTTATTCATGGGGTTAAAGTTCCAGAATTGTACTCTCCCAACATTCAGAACCTCGTATCAATGAAAGACCTCAAGTTAAAAGGTCTTAAGTCTCATGATTGTCATGTACTTATGGAACATTTCTTGCCTATTAGAATACTGTCAATTCTACCTAAAAAAGTTCGAGAAACCATAACTAGGTTATGCTTATTCTTCAAGTCAATTTGTAGCAAATTGATTGACCCTGAGAAATTACCTGCATTGCAAAGACAAATTATTTTTAATTTGTGTGAGCTTGAAATGTATTTCCCACCTTCTTTTTTTGACATAATGGATTATCTAAGGATTCATCTTGTTCGAGAAACACAACTATGTGGCCCTTCCTATATGAGATGGATGTACCCCTTTGAGCATTATATGAAGACATTAAAAGCGTATGTGAAGAACCGATCAAGACTAGAAGGTTGCATTGTCGAGCGATATGTTGTTGAAGAAGCTCTTGATTTTTGTACTGGAACCCTTACTGATGGTGATTTCATGGGCATTCCAAAGCCTCGATATGCAAAAAAAAACATTTGGTGAAGGTATTACTGGAATAAAATATTGATTATAACAAGAATCGAATTGGAGCAAACGCACTTATATATTTTACATAATGCCGACGAGGTTGAGCCATATGTTGAAACACACAAGGAGATGCTAAGGAAGTGTTACCCAAGTAAGAATGAAAATTGGATTTCCAAAGTGCATAATCCGTGTTTCGTAAAGTGGCTAAAAAATCACATTGATGAGGAGTTGAATATAAATGCACACCCGGTCTCCGAAAGATTGAAATGGTTAGCCAATGGTCCAATCCTTAATGTCTTATCCTACACTGGTTACCTAATTAATGGGTTCACATTTTATACAAAAAAAATAAGATGATCAAAGTAAAATGAAAAATAGTGATGTGACTCTTGTTGCTCGAACTTTACACATGTCAAGTGCAAAATATATAAACCCAATATATGCGAACATGTCATACTTTAGAGTGATTGAACGCATATGAGAATTGAATTACACAATGTTTCGGATGCCAATTTTTTATTGTATATGAGTTGATAACAACAATGACTTCCAAGTTGATGAGTTAAGGTTCATGCAAGTGGATCTTAATAGGCTAGAATATAAAGATGAGTCATTTATTCTAGCATCACAAGCTCAATAAGTATTATATGTTAGTGACCCAACTGATATGAAATGGTTCATTGTTCTTTTAACTAACAAAATAATCGTCAATGATATTGATGACCAAGAATATGAAGATATTGATGAAGATGATCTTTTTTTAAGACATATTAATCGCGTGAGAACGAACCAACTAAGGATGATGATTTATATACAAGAGATGATCACGACGAAGGGCATTGGGTAAATCAATATGCTCCTCCAAACATGGATGACCCTACAAGACAAAAACAATCAAAGAAAAAGAAAACGTAGATGCAATTAGTATTTGTATAATTATAGCTTAATTTTGATTGTTTGTAATTTGTATAATATTGTTTCTTTGTAATTTGTATAATATTGTTTCTTTGTAATTGTATAATTTTTTATTTGCAATTATGTACTCTATCAAAACATAATTGGCATGATATTCATTGTTTGTATTTTGTATTGTATTGATCTTTAATAAAACAAACTTATGGCGTGTATTATTGTGTCTATGTTGTTCAGAATGTATAAATGTCTATATTGTTGAGAATGTATGTTCTGTTAATAAATGTATATGCAGGTATTAATTTATACAAATCAACAGTGAATTCTAGGGGAAGCCCTGACATATGATGTTATAAAGGATAACTACAACAACGCTATGTGTGTGATGCGATGTTGTATTAAGGTGTTGTTTGAGAATATTTATGAATAATACAACAACGCTTTTCTGTTATTGCGCTGTTAAATATATGAACTTCAATAGTGCAATCATAAGCGTTGTTAATAAGACCTATAAAATGCGATGTTTATGTAAGACTATAAGACAACGCTTTGTGGACGACCCGTTGTTGTATTGAAGAACTATATGACAATATTTTTTATGTGTTGCACTAGGGTATATAATCAATACAACAATGTGTGTGAAACGTTGTTAATGATGACCATATACTACTGCGGTAAAAAAGAAAGCGCCTGAAAATGCTGTTATACATCTAAAATAAGCGTTGTTGAACGACATCTCTCGTGTAGTGTTTTCTTGTTAAAATTATTGGTTTCATTCTTCTACTTTTGCTCTATTTTATTTCTCCACTTGTCACTTCTCATGTGCCAATTTTGCATCACACGTAGGATGAAAATTGGTTCTAGATTTTGGAATAGTGATATTAAAGCTCATAGATTCATCCAAGGAGCGTCTGTAATCCAAGATGGAAGAAGTCACTAACATCTCATTTGGTAATTGACAACTATTCTTATTCAAAGTCCATTATATAGGATGACTTATACTGCAAGAATATGCATGACCTCATTTCTTGCAAAGAGAAGGCAAACGCCAAAAGGTAAGATTAGCAAAGATCATGAGCTTTCAAATCGATTTTTGTTTGCAATGAGTCAAAAGTATATTAATACAATTTTTTTTGAGCATGTGTCCACAAACACCAATACTTATGAGTTGTGGTCAAAACTTAAACCTATAATTCAAAACAAAACTCCCAGAAATAAAACATATTTTGTCCAAAGGCCGATAAAACTCGACTACATAGATGACAGAGTATGATAGAGCACTTGAATCCATTCAAGGGTATTGTCAATCAATTAAAAAGATTAATATGAAGATAGATGATGAACATCAAGTAATTCTACTACTCAGTTTGATGCCTAAAAGTTGGACACATTTGTGGTCATGCTCAACATCTCAATTCGAGATGGGAAGGTCTCAATGGATTTTATTTTGGAAAGTCTATTAAATGAAGAATCGGGGAGGAAAGAACGAAGTACATCATTTTAATCTGAAGCAAATGTTATGGAGAGACGAGAGAGAATGAATCTCGTAGAAGGAGCAAAAGCAATATCAAAGGTCATTCTCAATCTCACATATTGTCACTAATGTGTTATTATTGTAGCAAAGAAAGACATAAGAGATATGGATGCATGTCCCTCAAGAGAGACAAAAAATAGAAAATGTCCATGAAGACGTAGTTGACCAAAAATATGAGTTATAAGCCTACCATAGTCATCGTGGTAGACGATGATCTTCTGCTCGTTGGAGAATACAAATACCTCAATATTGCATATAGTGATTGCTCTTAGGTTGTTGATTTTGATGCCTCTTTCCATGTATGTTCAGGTGAAGGTTTCTTCTCAAATTATAAGAAAAATAATTATGGTACTCCGAAAATGGGAAATCATGTTACAAGTAAGATTGCAGATGTTCGTGATATTGTAAAGTTAATAGACACAAGAAGCAAGCTTGTACTAAAGGAGATGAGACATGTCACAGATATGTGTCCCGATCATATCTCAACATCGAAGTTGGATGATGTCGGTTTTGTAAGCCACTTTGATGCTGGAAAGTAGAAGCTGACAAAAGACAACCTAATCATTATTAGAAGTTCAAAGGAACAATATTTATTATACATTTTGCAAGAAAGAATTTGTTCAAGAGAAGGAAATATTGTTGACTCCAAATTTCTTCGGCATAGACGATTAGGTACATCAGTGAGAAAACGCTTCTAAGCGTTTTCCAAAGATGACCTTCTATGTATAAAATGTCAAATTTTAGAGTCTAGTATTAATTGTATTTATTGTAAACAAGAGAGAGTCAGTTTTTCAGAGATCAGATAATCCTCCTGGGAGAAATGAGCTACTTTAACTTATTTTTTCATATGTTTGTGCACTATATGCGATATCCATTAGATGAACCTATTACTTTGTCGCATTCATTGATGATAAATCTGTTGGGATATAATGTATGCCCAAGAACCAATTTGTCATGTTTATAATAATAAAGTTATATGTATTATCATCTTAATATAATATTCATTATTTATCAAAATAATTAATATGAAAGATCCTTGATTAAAATTAGAGATTTATTATTATAATTGAGATTATAATAATGAGAAATAAATCTTTTATAATTTTAATCCAAATCGTTCTTGATCATAGGATTATTGAGCTTAGGATACTATTAATATGGATAGATCAATATATGTGTAATGATCTTTATTAGATAATGATTAATATATCTCATTTATTAAATAACACATATAAATGGTGCATATAGAGATATGACCATTGAACTGACTCAAATGAGAATTCCTAATGGTTAATATATTACCTTTGAATTGTCAATAGGATATTCTTGTGAAGAAATATATATTTCCTTAGACTTGAGATCATCATAGTAATTAACAAGTTATTTATTATATTTTGATATCGGACACCTAATGCCTTATGATATTAGTTGAATGATTATTGGGTATAATTAAATCCTTGTAGAATTAGTGACTAATCAAGAAAGAATCCATCAACTCGTGGTAATGAGTTTGAACTCTATAGAAATAAAGACCTTGGCCAAGGGAAATTGAATGAATGAAGAAATGAGTTTCTTAAGTCATTCACTACGAGTTAACTTATTAGAATTTGACAATTATACCATATTCTAGAGTTAACATAGAGTTGTAAAGATGGAAGGAAATATTATATTAATCTTCTAATGGTTCTAAAGTAAAAGATATTACTTCATTTCTATCCGGTCGTTAAGGAGTGTTACTAGATGCCAACCTTGATTAGTAAATTAATAAGTTAATTTACTACTAGTTTAATAATGAACCTACGGAGTCACACACTAACGAGTGTTCTAATTTTTGTTGGACAAGAAAATATTATTGATTAAATTAAATAGTTTAATTTTGTATATTTACTTTTAAGTGGAATATTATTGTATTTTTTCTAGCACCGAAAATACAAATAATATTATTCAATCATCTTTAATATAATTAAGTGTGACTTAATTGTAATATTTCAAATGTTTAAAACTGATAGTCAATTTTGAAAACCAAAAACCAAAAAATTATGCTGAATTGATGAGTGATTAATTGACATTAAATGAGTTCCTGAAGTTTTGATTTTATGCTAAATTAATGTGTGATTAATTGGCAATAAATTGTTTGAGGGAGATTTAGGTTTTATATAAACCAAACCTCATGTGTGATTCAAAACACAAACACAAAGAAAAAAGTTTGTATCCTAATTTTTGGGTTGTTTGAAATATAGTAGTTTTGAGTTGATTTTTTTTCCACAAATCAAGTGTTGATACAACAAAGATTGGTCTCGGTATGGATACGCGTGTAGGACCTTCATACTTTTGAAGGATAATTTTCGAAAGCCATCGCAGTCTCCTGAGGTAATTTTACAAATCGTTTTGTCTAAACTATTATAGTGTATGTATATTTTAACACAAATAAATCCATAATTTTTCGCAGTGTATGTTATGAACATGCATACTAACCTTCAAAATCAAGAAGAGTATGTGTATATTTGTTGAAAAGCAAAAATTAAGTACTATCATCGATCAAAGAATTTCATGCACTAGTGGAGCGTGAGACTAGGAAGAAGATGAAGTGTCTAAAAGCAAGCAATAGTAGAGAGTATAGTGGTTAATTTGAAGCCTATTGTAAGACTTATGTTATTAGACTGGAGAAAACACCACCAAAGTCTCCTCGACTTGATGGAGTATCTGAGATGATGAACTGAAGAAAAAATCACATGTTTGTTGCAACATGACAATCTCCTTAAGTCCTTATGGGGCGATGTAGAAAAGATTGCAGTACATCTCAAAAACGTAATACCTTAAAGACCTCTGAACATAAAGATTCTAGAGGAAGTGTGATACAAGAATAACGCATCCTTCAACTACTTGAGAGTATTTAGATGCAAAGTCCACATTCACATTTCAAAGATGAAAGAAAAATGTTAATGTTAATATCAAGGAATGCATATACCTTAGGTCTCCAAAAGATGAATTTTAAAATATGGGATTTGATAAACAAAAAGTTTGTGATAAATAAATATGTTGTGTTCTTCAAGGAATGGACGATAAAAATATTCATAAGAAAAAGTACTGTAATTCCATAGTTCACATTGATTTATGTGGAGAGAGAATCCTCAACAGTCAAATCATGATCATTAGATAGATCCTGAACAAACAGATCTTGCTCACACACAACATACAAAAGTTGACCACATTAATGAACATTCAAACGTGAGATACATAAATGCATCAAGAACCTTAGTCAATAGAGCATTAGATGTAAATTGAACTAAGACACTCCAAAAGAGGCAAAATACCTTCTTCAAATTATAAACATCAAGAATACAATTTTGAGCCTTTGTAGTTTGAAACTAGAGATAATGGTTGTGATTTGCTTCACAACTCTAATAAGGTGCAAGGACAATAATTGTGTGGGGAATGAACTCATACCTATTTGCGATATTTAATAGGTTTAAAAGTTTCCAAATTTAATTATATATTTTGTAAATAGACCCAGGATGAGCTAAATAACAAGATTTGTAAAGTGTATAGTCAATCTTGGAGTAGGAGGGGAAGTAAGATCATAAAAATAGTGAAACATAATATTAAACATATGTCCACCTAAAATAGAGAATTATCTCATAAACAATATACTATAATAATTAATAAACCTAGAAAAATAATATTTATATGTATATGTATATACACATTTTTTTATGCAATTGTTAGGGTCACTTGAGTGTTTTATTGAGTAGTGACTTGTGAGTAAGGCTGAAAATTAGTATTTTGCAGTGGGCTGCCGGCTGAGGATAAGTAGGCCTGCAATTAGATTAAAAGGGTTAAAACCTGATATGAAAAATTAGGTTAGAAACATTGGAATGGGCAAGTTGGGCCTAACATTAGGTTATGTGTTAAATCTGGTATAAAATTATGTTAAAAGTGCTTAAGTTGGAGGATGGGCGAATTGGACGTACAATTGGGTCAATAACCCGAATCAGATGATAATTGACATGGCGCTGCAACTTGTCTTCTCCAGCACGAAATGAGCCATGATTCTGCGCTCCAAAGTTGTGCAAGCCTGCAAAGATATTAAGCATTAGTCAATGTGTGCAGTTGAATGAGTTTAAGGGGTCTCTGGCTGTTGGATCTAATTACCAGAATTGCGATTTGGTTGCTTACTACGTAGCAAGATATAAAACAAAAATATTGAACATATGGATGTGCCAATATCACAGTATCCAAAAGTTCTGCATTCAGTTAAAGCAATATAGTTTAAGGATATATATTGGAAACCACAACCATTGTTATTATGAGAAACTAGCATGTGAATACAATTCGTGGTGTCTGCCGACCCACATTTTTATTTTATAATATTAAATATTAAATTTATATTTTTTATTTTAGAGAATTATAATATTTTCATATTATAATTTTTGTATTTATTATAATATTTAACTTAAAGTGAAATGTATTAATTATAGTTATCTAAAATTATATGGTAGTTATTTCAAGTTTTAGCTTTATATACAGTATATATAATAAATAATTAATATGAAATATTGGATATTATTTAAAGGAGTTTGCAAAATCACCCCTTTCAATAAAACTCTTTAAAAAAACATTAAGGTCTAAATCACTTGGTGTACAATGCTAACATGTACTTACCTGGAAAAAAACATTCATATCAAATCCCTTATTAAAATAATTAAGATTAAAAAATAAAATGTATATGATATTTGCTCTTTTTTGCTTAAAACTCAATGACTACCAATCTTTAGCATTACTAGATGATATCAGCAGAAAATAATCTATATGGGCATCAAGTATGTTGAATTTCAAAAAAATTAAGTGGAGTTATTATGGGGGTAAAAGAAGTCCAATGTTAGAAAAAGAATGAAGAAATTTAAATGCATACAAGTGACAAAACTCAGAGAGATAAGGTCCCTTCCCTAGTTGTGTTTTAGAGATAAAGGAAGGAAAAAATAAGACTTGAAATCTTTTTTATTGCTCTCATCCAAAATTCAACTTACAAATGTTTATTGGTGTCTTAAGATTTTGAGTCAAGATGTAATGTAAGGTTACCTTTAATTTTTGCTAATTGGTGTAATGACCCAAAATCTTGTATTATGTTTTATTCTAAAAAAAGTTCATCTTATAATCTTTCTTTTGTATTGGGTTAGCACCTCTTATGTTGATTTTAATGCATTTTGCTTAGGAAAAAATGTCACACATTCGGCTCTCGTGTTCTTAACATGCTCACATATTGATTGCAATGTTATTAAACTCAGTTTGGTCTTGTCAATTTGACTAAAACATACACTTGACTAGTCTAAGTTTCTCAATCGATCGGTCATGAACTACAACATGTATGAACTAGTTCGATTCGACTATTTTACACATAAAATCGGTGACTCGGTTAGTCAAATCGACCGAATAATCAATTTTTTAAAATAAATGTCAAAACAACGTTCTCTAGGGAGAACAAGTTTTGTGTTCTTTATATCATTGTTGGAATTTTATTTGTCATTTGTTAGTTTATATTGTAACAAAACTTTAATTGTTTAATTTTAAACTTATTTATCTGTTTTTTTTTTTGCATTTAAAACATAAAACATATTTTATTTGATAATATTTTCAAGTTATACTTAATTTTGTTGTAGTAAAACCTTATTTACTAATTGTTTAATTATCTACTCGTCTGAATTTGATAACACTGATTAAATTGTCCAAAATTTATTAGAATAGAACAACATAGTGACATTGGTGTGCACGATTATATAACTAAGAGATGCAAAAATATGCACACCCTAATATGAGAGTGGACCCACAACGCTAAACAAGTAGTATTAGACCAAAGGTTTGACCAAGACGAGTAAGATGGATCCATGAATGTGTCGTCCATTATGTTGTGATTGAAACTAAGGTTTTAGGTGAATATATAAAGTATTTATTCACTAAAGTTTATTTGTCTAGATCTTCCATTACCTTCTTTTTACTTCAAAGTAAAGACAATGTTGTTATACATGAAAATTTGTAGTTTATGAAGTTTTCTTGGATTTAAGTAGAGATCCGTGGGATATGGTATATCATTTATGATTTATATCATAACCCATGACCTTAGCGGATGCGCAGCCTAAGGAGTGGGGTGGGGATATACGCTATCGCCTTATTAAGCCTTCTTCATCATGTTATTAATTATTATTACAAATAATGTATGTCCTGGTCTCCTCACACTCATTCATTAATTGACACTTGTCATATTTTATTTTTTGTTTTTTATTCATTTTAAAAATAGCTAAAAGATAATTACATGTCACTGCCTGATTGGTGTAAGGAAAGAACTTATCTCCTCACACCAGGAGATGCTCCATCCTCTTTAATTTTACTTCACTTTAATTTGCATGTAGTTCTTATTTTAGGTTTGAGTTATACAAATAAGAAATTTGACTCTTACCTTTTGAGCAAAGAGATATAGAACTTGTTTTCATACATTTTTGTAATTAAGTGTAGAGGAAGTCTAAAAATGACAAAGCATTCATTATAAAATTTTATAACATTCATGCATTATTTCAAACCATATTCGTATACCCCTTTTCTACAAAAAACAACAATGCTGAGATCTTATGCTTTATTTATACATGGAAAATATTTAGCACGTTTTATTTTTGACATAAAGTATTTTATATATTATTAAACCAATATAATCAATGTCAAATAAGTGTGAAGTTAAGATTAAATGTTCCAGCAGCATTCACTGGAAGGTTTTGGTTTCCATATATGTTCATTGAAAGCATTCATTATGGTCGAGTAAGTTTTTTTTCATTAAGGGAGGCTTAGATGTATGTTCACTAACTTCTTATATATTCATCATATAATAAAAAGAATGGGAATATATAAATATGTTGATCTTAAATAACCATTTTAGTAACCGACCACCAGCCATAGAAGGACACTCCAAAAGAGTCAAAGACATTGTAAAATAAACAATATTGAGCTTATCCTACAAGCAAAGCTAAAATCTTAATATCAAATCCAATCATTGATGGTAGTTGTAACTTGTAAATGATCGAGTATCTTTTTTTTTAGCATAACAACACATGATTATTTAAATGGTAGGAGTCATGTTTGAAATCTTCTTGATGAAACAAGAAAGATGAAGAAAAAAAAATATTATTCATTGAATATTAAATAAATGGATAAGCAAAATTACATTGAATCATTTATATAAAGGATAGAAAAACTAACTATCATAACCAAACTAACTAACCAACTAACAAAAACTTAATTTTTAACATTCCTCTGCAAGCTAGAATGTATTAAGCATTCCAAGCTTGAAATAATTGTGTTGAACACAATGATATACTCTAATACCTCCTTTTGCTGGTGAGTGAATCTTCATCTCCCAATCTTGAAATCTGAATGTGAAGCAACATTATCGCTTAACTACCATAGGCAGAAGCAACTTCATCCAAATCTTAACCATCTATTTGACAGAAGCTTAACCAACCAAACCAACCATAATGGATGAAAGAGAGAAAATAAAATAGACTTTAATCTTGATCCCAATATGTTGCTTCAAAGAAGAAAAAATACACACTTTAACAATATTGTGTGCTTAATGAGAGAGAAGGGTAAAGAAAATACAGTGGTAAAGAAAAAAAATATAATATAAGGTAAATGATAAAGAATATGAAAAGAATGTATGTGCACTAAAGCCAAGACTTTTCTGACAAATCAAAACCATTAGGCGGGTCAAAGGACTCAATGAACATCAGGTGCACGAAGCAAATGCCAAGATTTTCACTTTTGGGTCATATATGCATGGCCCTGGAACAGATATAGACACTTTGTGTGTAGGACCTAGACATGATTCCAGAGATGAAGACTTCTTTATTTAGCTGCATAGGATGCTATCCTAGATGTCAGAGATAATAATAGAGTTGCACTTTATTTCTTGATGAAGTTCTTGAATGGGTCTTGATAGTCCTATTTCTTATTAACTCTTGATGATATAAACTTGATTGAGCATTCTTCAACATATGATGAGAATTTAACCTCCAATGTATCAAGGAAGAAGAAAACTATTCTTTAAAGAGGAACATGAAGAGAAAGATGAATATATTCGAAGCATAAGTTGCAACTAGAACATAACATCCAACAGTACATTGGCATTAGAATGCAGTGAAAAATGGATTGATGAACTATTAGAAGGGTCTATGAGGCTTCTTGATATTTGTGGTACAACCCAAGATTACTTATCACCTTCTCTAACTTCTATTCTTATAAACAAATACTATATGAGAAGTGATATCAAATGCTACCATGTCTCTGGCATTGGGTGCAGTGCTCTATGTCTTGACATGGCTAAAAATCTTCTTAGAGTTGGCAAGAATCTAATGTTATCATTCATTGCACAGAGATTTTATCAACATGTTGATATTTTGGAAATAAAAAAATCCAAGTTGCTTATCAATTGCTTATTCAGGATGGGAAGTGCAACTATTCTTCTCTCAAACAAGAAAGAAGCAAAGCGAAATGCTAAGTACAAGTTAGTTAAAACACTCATAACACAGCTTTTGACGACACAACTTATCTTCTATGAAGGAAGAAATAATCAATGAGTTCTTTGTGAGGGTTGTGAACATGATGATGAATTTTCCTTGATCAAACTCCAACTTTTTTTACTTTGATGATTGATGTATGGTGATGATTTTTCATGAATCTTGGAACGGTAAAAGCATAAGCGAAAGCGATCAAAATAATAATTATTGCTTTGATACCATATTAAAATAGTAGGAGTCAATTGAAATCTTTTTGATAAGACAAGAAAAATGAAAAAAATGAATATTATTCATTGAATATTGAATAGATGGATAAGCAAAATTATATTGAATCATTTATATAAATGATAGAAAAACTAACTATCCTAACTAAACTAACTAATCCACTAACAAAAACTTAACTACTTTACCAATGAATGAGTTCAAATCATGGTTACATTAGAAAGCATCTCCAGGTATATCAATTTTGACCTTGAAATATATCGATATATATGGCATGTTATGAGATTAGGAATTAAATATCAACAAAAGCATTAGATTATAATTATGTTCAGCTGACTTCTAATTTAATCATTAGGCCACTTTTTCCTCTCTGCTACGGTTTTGACATACCTTACATCAATATAATTAAGGTAAAATAACTAGCCATGCCAGAAAATAGTCTATGTATCAGCCATGCCAGAAAATAGTCTATGTATGTATTGATACATTAATAATTTTTTATAATGTATGCACATCATTCATCATTGATATATTAATTATTATTGACTATTAAATAAAATTAATACACGACGAATGATTTAAATTTTGCATTATAAGAAAATCAATTCAAAAATTTTTATGAGATACTCCTAACCGACAATTTGATTTATAAACTATCAATGGTGTCACAAACAAGTAACAGGTAAGGGGTTTGTTATAAATATATTTATAGAGACGTACTAAATCTAGTCTTTCAACAATTAAATTATTATCCTAAGCTACTTTTGAAAGAGTTTTTTATGATGTTTGTTGTTAAGTGTAAAGTTAGAATAACTAAAGGTATTGGAATTTAGTTGTGGGATTGACTTTATATTCATTTTCAGAAACTTTGGAAACAATCAAGCAAATAATTCAAGAATAACTCTTATACAATGTTTGACCTAAAAACTACTAAAAATCAATATCTTAGTTAGCTCTATGTCTAGTAACCTTACACATAATATCAAGAATCATGACTCATATCACACCTCTATATATAGTAGTCTATGAATGTAAAGTTGAGTTAAATG
Organism: Lupinus angustifolius; assembly: GCF_001865875.1. NCBI lineage: Eukaryota > Viridiplantae > Streptophyta > Magnoliopsida > Fabales > Fabaceae > Lupinus > Lupinus angustifolius. The sequence continues at coordinate 13,935,436 of NC_032011.1, forward strand.
AACATCTCAATTATATTACTTATCAATATTTTGGTCTATACTAACATCATCTAAGACAAACTATCTTTTATTTTCTAGTGACTGGTTTCTTTAAGCATCACAACTTTTGATAGTGTTCCGTATTTTCATTTGTCAAAAATGAACATATAATAGTCATGATTTGATAAGTTTCTTTTGTGAGAAAATTTCGCCATTTTGTGGCCACAAGGATTTAAATTGGCATCTTTTAGCAAAGTCTTCAAATTGGGATGCTTTTCAGGACAAAATTTGAAAATTTTATAATGTCTAAAGAACTTAGCTAGGCACCTCTTAGCAGCATGAGAACGAGGATAGGATGAGGATGAACATGAGGAAGAGGAGGAGGATGAGGACGAGGATAAGGATGAGGATCAGGACGAGGATCAGGATAGGAGATGGATGGGGATGAGGATAGGGGGAGGATGAGGAGGAGGATGAGGATAGGAAGAGGATGACGATAAGATGAGGATACTTTTCTTTTCATGGCTTTTACCACATTTTAACATGGTATCAGAGCATAATTATCTTTTGATAGCTTCCACTTATGGTTCCATGAAGGATTTCATGGAAAACATCAACAATCAGGAACATGGTGGTGCTTTCTTTTTCATCTCAATTGCCTTCATTAGTGTTATTTAGCTTCCAATAGGTGACAATGCTGCATGTGGCAAGACTATCTTAATTTCTTTGATTGCTCTAGCGTTGTTCTTGCATCCAATGTTTCTTTTCAACATATGACCCTAAATGTTTCACTCACCAGCTTGAAGAGGGATATTAAAGATATATGATAAGTTATTTTTGAAGATGATAGTTGGTTAGAAAGTTAGGAATTAGCAAGTTAGATTTATGTTAGTTACTTGTTTTACAGACTTTCTTTTCTCCTTTTTCTCTTGTATAAATAAATCATATTGGCTCACTTCTTATTCAATCAATTCAATTCATTCAATGAAATATTATCAATCTTTGTTTCTCATTCTTCTTTCTTTAAGCTTTCTTTTATACACTTTTTGATTCATCAAGAAATTTTCTTTTCATGGCTCTTACCACATTTTAACACAAGTCAAACATTGCCTTCTTCCAAGTGCAAAAAGGAAATAGAAAAGTGAAAGAAAGATGAAGAAAAAAATGTTCAACTCTAAATTATTGACTTTAGAAATCATAACTATTTGTTCCTAATGCTCAAATATAGAACTACAAATAGGTTGATTTCTTCACATGCATGACAAGGGCATGACAAATATTAGGAGTTATAAGGTGATTAGATGATTGAGCTGAAATATTTAAGAAATGAAATAATAAGGAGGTTAAATGTTTGAATCATACTCAATAAATATTAACATATTAATATTTACCTATAAAAATGGCATGACAAGTAGAGTACTAAGGTAAAAGTAAATAGATATCAATTTTAGTGTGTTTCAAAGTCAATTTTGATTTAGAAACTGAACATACAAAGTTAGAAAAGACTTGTAATAAAAAAGCATCATCAAATTGATATAAAAACTCTCCCCCAACATGGTTTTTACCATTTTGTGGAAAAAATATACAAGACTATTGAAATCATCATCACCTTTTACTTCATATGAAGGTTATGATCAATGATTCAATGAGATATCTCTCAAACTTAAAGAACTATATATTATATATTTAGTCCTAGCGGGTGCCATATAGCCACCACAGCAATTAGAGGCCATGTTGGTCAAAACTCATTCCTAAATCTACCTTTTTCTTTTCCCAACTCTAACAAGAGTGACAATAATACCATATAGTATACAATACACAAATTTTCATCTTATATTGGACCTTTAGGACTCTAAAACTGTCCTCCCTGAAATGTTTGTCCAAATTGCCAATTAGCAGGAGCAATATTGTTACTGGTGATAGTCCTTCCATCACTTGTAGTAACCTGAAATGAGAGACTTTGACCATTGAGATAGGAGTTGCTCTGCCAGTTCTGGCCCCAGTTCCTTGACATGGCTTGCCATCCAGTTCCAGAACCCTTGATGGAAACAGAATGAACATCTCCGGCGCCGCCGACATTTGTGATCAGGACCAAGTTGAAGTAAGAGTGACCATTTATTGTGAACCTGATTCCTCCTTTCTTCACACAGGAAATCCTGATTTAAGACAAAAACAAAAAAACATGTTAATGCAGGTTCCTTGTCCAAAACATACACCTTATGGTTTGTTCGCTAGTTGGATTTTCAAAGGTAAAAATGGAAAAAGAATGATTGGGAGCTATGAAATACACTTATGAGATGATTATGATGTCTTCCCTTTTCATTCCTTCCCCTCCAAAACTCAACTCGCAAACGGACCCTTAAAATACTTTATCCAAATACACATTTATGGAATTTACCTTCTGAATGAAACAGGAACAATTCCAGCTTTGTATTGAGCAATTTGCAAGAAAGCAGGTTCAGCCAAATCAAAGTGTTGTAGTGGAGGGTTGCACCATCCACCATTGTCATTAGACAAAGCAAAATTAGGGGGACAGAAATTTGTGGCAGTAACAATGATGCTACCAGGTAGACACCATCTAGCATCATTATCACATTTCATCTCATAGCAAGAACCACAACTCAAACCATTGTTGAATAGAGCAGTGCTAAGTGCTGCAGTGTTAGTACCATAACCTTGGCTATAAAGATTTCCATAACCACAAGCTCCTCCTGTAATAATAACAATATCATGAGATAACTATATCTTTGACTTGTAATAATAATAGAACAAAGAGTTAATGATTAGAGCTTAGGATCTCTTTGCAAGTTGAATTTTGAAGAGAAATGGAAGACTTCAGAACAATCTCACAAGTATATTTCATGGCTCTCAGTCCATTTATTTTCATTCATTTTCCTCTAAAATCCAAGTGGCAATCAAACCCTTAGCCCCGATATGCTAAAATAATAAGGCATAGTAGATGTTTAAGGGAAAAGGGTGATGTGGTGACAATGTTAATAAATTTTATATAAACAGTGTACACCAATTAAAACATAAAACTTACCCATTGTGCCTGTTGCATCTCCACCACCATAAAATGTAGCATGACCACCTTGCCATCCACCATCATAGTCACCAAAAGTGCCTTGAAGGCAAAGATTAAGAACAAAGAAGAGAAGAGAGAGGACATAGGTTGTTGCAATTGCCATTGTGTGTTACTAGTTCTTAGAGAAGCTAGCAACTAAGGATATGATAAGGTAGGAGAAGTTTGTTTTTCACTTGTTTGATGCTAATACTTGGCTAGGGTTGGTTTGCTTATATAGGAAAGTTTGGGGCATTAAAGACCTTCAAGTGGGTTCTTATACATATTTACATAATTCTCTAATTTATCATATATATCATGAACGAAATTCGTCACATTGTATATCATACATTATACTGAATTTATCATAAAAAATGTCTTATAAAATTGTATAAAAATTGACGAACTATGTACTTAATTAAACTATGTACTCATTGTTGTATAGAATTCCCTTACTCTTATCTTGGAAAGAGACAACTTAGTTATTCTCATTTATCATGTATAAGAGAAAGTAAAGATTCTCTCTATTAATGAAGAGACAAATATCATATAATAATATATAAAGAATAACATGAAATAACACTTTTATCCTTTTATTTACTATAATATTATTTTTTTGTCATTAAAAATATAAGAACACCTAACTTTCTATTAATAGAGTGAATCCTTATGAATTCATAAAAGAGGATTAAAACCACAAAATGGATTCACATTTTCAGAATCACTAGGCGCACATGCAAATGTTTGGGTTACACTACCAACTGCTAAATCTACGGTCCCACTCAGCACATGCATTTCTCAACTGTTTTATTATAAGTCCTAGGAAAAAATATTTTATACTCCTTGTTACTAGTAAGTAACATTCATTTTCTTAAAACAAATTTACTTTCATAGAAAAAGGAGTGATACAAATTAGAATTTATGAGTATAAAAGATTTATATTCAAGTTATACGCCCTTAATTTTATACCCTTTATTTATGGTAAAAAAACAATTACATGCTTATTTCAAGTGGTAGTTACTTATGAAAGTGTGTTGTTTTCTTAATTTTTCCTTAAATCATGCTAATCAGACTGCAGCAGAAAAAGGTCACTAACTTTGGGTTATCATACTTTTACACCTTAGTGTAATATTTATTTACTTTTGGTGAAGATTAATACACAGTTAATATATTATTATTTGTATTACTTATATTTGAGTAAATAATAATGAAATATAAATAGTGAGTGATAAAAAACTTTGAAGCTATCATTACATGCATTTCTTTTCTCCCTTCAAGTTCGTCCAACTTGGTGTGCACCACACTAGTAGAATGAATGAGATAATTGTCCAACCATAATTTTTTAATTGAGTTTATAAATCTTTTCTTTGAAGGAAGTTGAGTTGATACTGAAATATTAATCATTTTCATTTTTTGATTAGTTTGATTAGAAATTGTGAAGTGAGTTAATATGGATCCTTTTCCACCAAGAATATAATATATATATATTGTTATTGTAAATTTATATTCAATTGGTACATTTTGGATATCCGTATATAATTTTTATCACTTTCACCAATTGCATACTTTTTCATGAGGCCGTAGGCAATTTCCTCCATAACATATACCTACATTTTTTTCCTCAGAAGAGGAACAGTGTCATCTCTGCCTTCTACTTAGTTGTCTTATTACGAATGAATAGGACAAAACAGTTTTCGAGAGAAGGATTCTATAATGCACAAGATCTGAGCAAATAATAACATAAACTGTAGCAATCCACAGAACCAAGAGCTCAAATATTTTCATACACGTGTGTCACATACTGCTATAAGTTAAGAAGATTTAGAAAATCAATATTGCTTAAAAGTTTTGCAGTTATAACCAAACTTTAATAAGAGGAATAATAAATTTTTCTTTGTCCTTTTCTTTTGCATACCTAACTCCCCTAATAATCTATAGCATATATAATTAGTCCCTTCAAATTACTAATACTTTAAAAGAATCCAATATTTTATTTGTCGGTTGGTTAATATAGACAAACCGTATTCTAATAAGAAATTATATGACTAACAGCAAGTACTGATGTGATATTATATGCCATTAAAATAAATTAGATAATGCCCATTCTACAATGAAGGTAATGAGTTATTTTGATATAACTGATGATTCTCACTATAACAATAAAGAATTAATCCCTACGTACAGTGTTCTTCCCAAAACAATTTGCTTCCCAGGAATATAACGTTTGAACATTTGGCATAACATAACATGATATATGAAGATCCAATGTAATATTACAACAATGCATAGTTCACGAATCTAGTTGTGTAGTTGTTTATACTAGAAAACCCAAATACATTTAAATTAGAACTTAAAACAATTTACAGATATAAGTAATGTTGTGAAACATGAATCGGTAAACGAGAAGAGATCTTGTATTAGGTTTAATCGATTTAAACAGTTAAATTATTCTGTCGGACCAGATGATTTCATATATAATTATATATAAATATAAACTTGTTATAATACACAACTATATCGAATTAATATTTCTCTATTTTTGTTTGGACCGGAGCAAAACAAATATTAAATTAATATATTATTTTTTAATTTTAATTAAGATGTTTTGCATTAGGTTTAATTAGTTGAAAATTCTAATAAATTAAAACCTTATCATCTCATAATTGAATTAATAATAAATTATATTTATTACTATTAAATAGTATAAAATTATTTTGGGACCTTCAATGATCATCATGCCCTAGACAATTGTCTCAATTGTGATGTCACAACCTGTCTAAGTAATAAATATAATTCTATTACTGAAATCTAGTTTATTGTGTATTTGTGTAGGACCAATTTGATATAAACATTTTACCTATACATTCAAGTTGTTAAATCTAAATGTCAAATGGACACATGGTCGCGTTAAATCTATGGACTTTTGAAGTTTAAACAAAGACCATATTAATTAAAACAACATGAGGACACTTAACTTTTTTGTTTAATGAAACAACCTTTCAAAGTTTTCCAGCAATCACTTGATAATGTTCCCTTTTGTATGCATGTGGTAATTGGTAATTAATATGCAAAAAAAAATTGAGTATAAACTGTAAGTGTAAATATTTTTATATTATGCTTATCATTCATCATTCATTTATATTAATTTTTTGAAGAGTTAATAATATTAAACATAAATATTAGATAATATAATGATAGTGTATAAAATTCATATGGGTCATTCAATACATCTTTTTCTCAAAGAAGTTTTCCAATGTGTTGCAGAAAAATGGTGAGGAGATATGAAATTGGCCCTACCATGTTACGAGCACATGCACGTCCCGTTCTTTGTGCCCATTTCATTCAAGCGTCATTTTCAGAGAAAATTAAGAGGTCAAGAAAAGAAAAAGGAGTAAGCAATTTCAACAAATTTAGATATTATAATTCATAAATAAATCCTCTAGTGACTAATAATATCAGTAATGGGCATGTATTGTCACCAATAAATGGATTATTTTACTATTTGCTTACTTCCAAAGTTCGAATAAGTCTAATATTTGTTGTATAAATGTTTTTATATGGTGATTTAATTATTCAGGATCTTAAAGCATTGGTTATTTTCCATATTGAGAATAAAAAAGTGAAAATAAAATATAGCCCATCACAATTGGTAACTATGTTAAGGGAGGAATCTCGAAACTATTGGAGGGAGAGCCGGAGATAACATAAAATATACATAAATATAAGTAGTTGTATAAAATATATTTAAAAAAGTCAAACATATACAATATATATATAGTAAATATTTTAGAAAAACATTCTAAAAAAATTCAAAATACTACACCTTCTCGCCCTCCCTTAGATTCATCTATCACTAGCTTGTACGGCAAAATGAGTTTTATCATAATAAGAGAAATTAGACTATGAATATATTATGCACGGATAATATAAGACTTTTTAAAATTATCAATATATCATATATCATGTGCATGTTAATAATCGTTGAATAAATATTAAATTCTAATATAGGAGAGGTTGTATCTTGTAGACAACTCCATAATCTCTCACGAGAGTGATTAGTATCTGCAACTGTTTGGTTATTTATTTTTATTATACACTAATTTGCGGCGCATTACTCGTGAGATTTATTGATTGATCTAACTTTTGTGCCTGGAATCTTTATAACAAGGACATGGATGTAATAAATATATACTACTTCAATGTAAAAGAAATATATAATATTTGAAGAAGAAACCTCCTCTTGATACTTACTTAACAAGTTAAATAAATTAAAGTATAGTAAGAACAAAATGACAATTGAGATCTGCCATACTTTTGGCCACCAAATCTTTTTTTTTTGTTCCATTAAGACAAGCTTTGATTCGGACATTGATAAACGTTCCTTTTGAATCAGAGTAAGAAATTCTTTTTTTGAAGTTTTCAAATTTGTCTTATGAATTTTTTTGGGTATAATATTATCATCCTATAGTAAATGAATAAATTTATTTCAGGTGTGTAGCAATCCTATTCAACAAATATTGTTATCATCAAGTAAACCTTTGATCTTTGGCCTAATTTGATAGTTAAGGTTATCTTATAATATGAAATAAGTGTTTAATGAATTAGTGTCCTCATAATATAATACGTGAAGCTGCATTTTCTCACATCTTCCTTAAGGGTGTTATCACCTTTCGCTTGTCTCATCGTTATTACCCTTCAGATTTTCTATAACATATATAAAGGAGTTAGGATCTTCTTCTCTATCGGATAGAAGAATGTTGTTTTTTCTTTTAGATTTAAAAATAAAAGTATCTTCTTAAAATATAAAGAGCATGTGTAATGTGGATGGGCACACTATTTTAATTAGTCAATATTTGTTGTACCTTTACCATAAACTAAAAGATTGGAAGGCAACATCAAAATGGAAGGCTAAATCTTGTCATTCTTTTTAGCTGAAAGTTAATCTCTTTTTAAGATATAGAGATGAATACTAAAATAATTTTTGTCTCTAACAACAATGTATTTTTATACACACGACATATATTATAAACCTGAAAATTATAGTTGAAAACCTTGACAAAATCTGTCATTCTTTGATAGATAATTGGAAAGCTCCTGTCCAAAAAGCTTAAAACCAAAAGGGAAAACAATAAAGACCTCTCACAAGCCGCATCTTCTCTCTTAAAGTTTATACTACTTCATGTATTACTTGTTTTTGATTGGTTAAAAAAGTAAAATAAGAATTAAATAAATATTAACTTTATATTTTCTTACTAATAGTAATAAGATGATACATGGAGTGTTAACATATTGAGACAGAAGATGTGTTCCCGAATGACCTCGCAACAATCCACATTTTATTCGGATCACGCATATAAATGTTCAAAATGAAGAGATGATGTGAAAACAACATGATTAAAATGAAGGCAAAATTCTCATTATTATTATTATTATTAGTGCTTGAAAGATCAAACAAAGGGACATTCAAAGAATCTCCTGCAAGGATTAAGGGCATGTGGATTAAGGGACCATATGAATGTGCCCTTCACTAGGCTTGTCCCATGGTCCCACTTGAGAAACATGCAAAAACCTGCATATGGATTGAACTTGAACCACTGGGGTCACTTTCCAAGTGTAGTTAATTGCAATGGTCATATATGAACCATTGGGGAACAGGGTTTTTTGAAGGGTCACTTTCCTAGTGGTAGTTAACAGCAATGGTCATATGTAGAAGGGAGATATATACAATCTTCCAAATATTAAGTTTCTTGTATCGTTCATACTGGTAATACTAACTACATGTTCCAAACCCTACCATGTGCGTGTAAATGGGGTGCTGGGTTTATATAGCCTAGTAGCTCATCCATTAACCTTTGCAAGCTTCACTAAAATTGGAGGTGTCAATTCGTTCATAATCCACAATTTATCTAAATTCAAAAAAATTATATGCATCTAAATTTATCTATTAAAGTGAATGGACTTAAATGAGTATAATTCAATGAATAGTTTTAATAATAAATGAGTTCAAATTCATTCATTATACCCAATGTATATTATATCATTTGGATGGATATTCAATTCATCTAAAAAATAAACATTCACAATTCATTCACTTTTTAATTTTCTCCATTATCTTCACTTTCACTTTCTTACATATGCTTCTCATTCTCACGTTAGGATGTGCGAATGTGGTTCATGTTAAAGGTTTGTTCTTAAATACATAAGATATAGAAATATTAGTTAAAAATATTGCATGTAGAAACTTTAAACAATGCATGTTTATAGCATGTTGCAAAAATGATTTTTTTAAAAGTTCAAAAATCATTTTTTTTAAATGTTTCTTAAAAGAATAAAAAATAAACACAGTTTTTAAATGGAATTCATTTTCATAGATAAATTGAAATTCATTTTCATACATAAATTGAAATTCATCTGTTAAGTTTGGATATAAATAAATTAGATAATTTAAAATATCATTTAATAAATTTATATGCATTTGTGCATGATTTTTCATCCTATTAATTAGATCCAAATCTATATCCATCAAATTCATCTATTTGTCACTCATATCTAAAATTGATTATACAAGTTTGGTGTCCATGTATCTATTGAAATGATATGTTATCAGAATTTAATGAGGGGTTAACTGCTCTGGATTGTATTGGCTGTTTAAGAGCTCAGGTAGGTATTGTTAATAAGTTTAGAATTAGGTATGGGATGCGGATACAATCTTCATCCACATCAGAAAAGGGAAAAGGGAAAATGGTTAGGGGTTGCTTATAGTGAACAATGGCTATCCATTGTAGTCTAAAAACAACCCCTTTGGTCATTTGTCAAACAAAAAATTAACTTGACTTTGAGTGCAATCAGAAGTGCTTCCAAAAAGTTTCTTTGGACTCATGAGTGCATTTTATGAAATTAGTTAGGTCTTTTCTATAAACTCTTTCTTTCTTTTAATTAATAAAGGTTTAAATGAGTTGGAGTTTGATTCCACAAGCTCAATATAGTTAGGTAAGCCTTACAAGTCTATATGTCTTAGAAATTACTTACCAAATAGGCCAGTGAGATTATAATAAGCTCACTAAATAAGTATGAAAATAAAAGAAAAATTAGCTTATTTCAAAAAGACTTATTAAATAACCACTTAACTAAGTTGTTTAGGCAAACATACCCTTAACATGTACTTTACTCAATATACACACCAATCAGGTGGTCAAGATTCTGAGTTTTAGATTCTTTTCCTTGTTCTGTTGATCTGCTTCTGGCTTTGGATAAACATAATGCAACTCTTTCCTGCAACCTTATCAGCAAATGTGACATAGAAAAATGCTGACCAGGTTAAAATTGAAATGGCAAAAGAAATAAAAAGACAATAACGGATAAAAGAAAAGAAGGGACCATCTCAATAAGAAGTGTTTGCCATTCATTTCCTTCATAAATCATACATGAGGCCAACTAGTAAAGATATGAAAACTGGATCCTCTCCAGTATTGGAGGAGATTGTGACATGTGGCATTGAATTTTTTTAATGATACAGACTTTAAATTGTTTTTAAATAAAGTTTTTTTTTTAAATCATCAAACCAATATAGGCCTTACATCCAATATTGGACTGTCCAGTACCGGAGAGATCGAGGCATTGGAGGTGCTCATTCACTTGACTTCTATTGAAGTAACAGGAGAATTAACCAACAAGACATGTCTACTTTATGTATGGATATAAATAAAACATGATGGTCCATCCATTCATGGAACACCATCTCCATTTGTATAAACTGTTGCAGCTGAAATTAATGACAAGTGGTTCTCAATGCAAAGGGAAATTGAGAGCTGCTATAAATACCTGCTAGTCTGGGCCAAGTGCAAATAGGTGTACACACAGAATGAGAATGGTTGTGTTATTGAATAAAGGGTTCAATTAAGTACATGTTTTCAGAGTAATAAATAATGTGCAAAAAGGGCCAGAACAGATCATGTAGCTTGAAATTACAACTTCTCTCGCATTTTGAGCTCAATACATTAATTTGAACTCTAACAAAACAAAAAAGGAAAGGGGGAAAATAAAATAGCTCCCTTATAAAGCCACCAAAAATGAAATTTAATCAAATAAAAAGTTGAATAGAAGGAAAAAATCAATACCTCTAGCTCTCTCAAGCATGTCAGTCTATGAACAATTCAATAAACAGGTCGGTGGTGACATGTTGGTCAGTCAACTTTGCATCAAAAGGCATTGTTGATTTTATTAACAGAAATGGAGGGACTATCATGCATCAGATTGTGAGAAGCCATGTGGCTTATGTCCAGCCCTTGAAATTGGTCAATAGAATCACTCGACAACATTTCTGACAAATCATATGGAGTGGCTGGATCAAGCACAGGCCGATGGGAAGTTGACATATTAGATGAGGGTGCATGCATCTGTGGCATTTGCATGGCGTGATGCCTGCCCGGCCACTGTTGTGGCTGATGTGAGAAGAACAGAGTTGGAGAATACGAAAATTGGTGCATTCCAAAACCATAGGTATCAGCATGAGTTACTGTTTCCCCAGTAGCCATCTTCAGCCCATCGACTTCTTTCTTCAGTGCTTCATTTAGAGCTGCAATTATGAATTTTTAAGATGGGAGGGGCAAATCGTGCAAGTGAATTATAAATGACAATATATTAACTGAAAGTTTAACCTACAGGCACGCACACACTAGTAGTAGGTGCGATGGTCCACAATCTTTCATATATTTTTTTCTGGAGCACATGCAACTTAACAGTTCTAAAATAGCACTTAAGAAAGCACCAAAACTTTAAAGATATTTCCAATAAATTCTCAGAAAATAACAATTCCACTAGGCATGCAAAAACCAGTAAAATTTCTGAGTATCAATTTAACTGGAGTCTAAGATAAACTTGTATAGCAAGTAACAAGTGGAAACAGGGACATTAAAATCAGCAGATTTTGTTGGTATGGTTGAGACGTACCATCACAAAACTTGGCTTGTTGCTCCATAGCTTGTAACTGAAGCTTAAGCTCAGTGTTTTCAGATGAAAGACCAGTTGTATCTCTCTGAAAAAGATGTTTCAGAATGAGTAAGTCTCAGGTAGAGCATAATATGAAAGCCTGCCATTACATACCAGAAATTTGACAATTATAAACCAAGTGCAATTAAGTAAAAAAAAAGCATATTTATTTGAAGAAGAATAATTGACGACAAGAAACAAAACAAAATCAAACCAAAAAGCCACGAACATAGAACGAACTGGATCCTCTCTCATTACATATGAGTATATGACCATCATGTTGGAAAGAGAAGAAGCAAAATAAAGCATCTAAAACCCAGTGTTTCAATTAGAAAAGCAGGCATTTTCTGCATGAGAGGAAGCAGTCCCATCCAAACTATCATAAGTAATGACTTTTCAAAATTTTAAATATCTGCATCGAGCTAGGTTTGTATGTGTGATTGTGTGTATAACATAAATACGTAGTAACATGGCAATCTGTAATGACTTGCATTGACTCCCTGTCCCCAGTTCTAAAGCAAGGGAGCCAAACATTTCAATCAGTGCTGTTGGAAATCTAAAAGTCCCACGTCGTTGGAATAAGAGAAAGCTTAAGGTTATATATACGCTTCAGTGTTATGAGACCAAAATAACTAACAAGAGCCTAAAGTGAAAGCCCGGTTATATAAACTCACTAGCTCACTCTCCCATCCAAGACATAAACAGGCCCCCTTCTCAAATTCTAATATGGCAAATCACAACTAGATCAATGTTGTGTATACGAGTCCAAAATCTCATGGTATTTTGGACAAACAAGCAACTCAAAGTTAAAACCGAATAATATAAATTCATTAGTACACTCTCCCATCCAAGACTTAAATGGGGCTGCCTCGAAAATTATAATAATTGCATATTTTATTGTAGGACATTATGGCGTCGTTTGATCAATATAGCTGACCTCACCAAGTGGGAAAAGGCTTGGTTCCTATTGTTATTGTAGAAATTGACTGACGTGATGTGAGAGTTTTTGCGATATTATATGCAAGACATAAGTCATTCTTCTGTTCATACCAACATACATATTTAAAAAAATACAACAAACTATATTGATGAGCATGAGAATGACCAAGAGAAGTACATCTATTATAAAAATATTTCTTAGGTGTAGTGCAGCCAGCTAGATTTGTTCAATGTAGTCATTTACAAATCAAGCAAGGCAGATTTATGCTTCAATAATAACCTGGAAAAGATTTAACTGAGCTGAAAGAGTAGTCGCCTCTGTTTGAAGAATTTGAATTTTTCTTTCAAGCTGTAATACATAACCAGCCTTTCTTTCTTTTGAGCGTGAAGCAGATTGTCGATTGGCCAAAATCCTGCATCAAATGCACAAGCCTCCTTAACTAACTTCCAACGATATGAATAAATAACTACGGAATAAAGGAAATATTATGAACAGAGTAGCTCAACCTACCAGTGTGCTGGATGAGCAATGCAAAACCCCTCATACCTACCCACAGTTACTAGGAATGGCTACAGCCCTACACATACATAGTTCCTCACCTTTTACATTATTATTAGAAGATTTACTCTAAGGTGAACATGATAAGTGGTATGCAAGGTTAATGACAGAATCTAGTAACTATGTGCCGCCTACCCAGAAGAGGCTATGACCTGTCGCAATAAGGCATACACAGACATTTGTTTGGGCTAGAGTGCAGCAAAGAGTGTCCCAAGAATGGGGCCAAACATAGTGAACCCCTTTTAATTTTCTAAGAAGCAAAGGAAATCAAAATCTGTCCATCATCTAAAAATTGATTTTTTCTCTTCCTAATAACCGGACAAAGGTAAAGAGCTAAAGCTATAAGAGCAACCACAATTCGACATTCGTTCGAAAATCGACTTGTTATTTAGCTCGATAAACTTGGTTTGTGGACAAAAATAGTCAAATTTGAACTAAAGATTAAGATTGTAAAATAAACGAGCTGAACTTGAGTCAAGAACAATCCGACTCATTAGCTTCATGTGTTGGCTTGATTATGTACATGTGTATAAATATGTATATATACTGTGTATATATGTGTATATAAATATGTATGCATATATATATATATATATACGTGTAAGGAATATTTAACTTTATATATTAAATAAATAATCATCATTTGAGCTAAGGAAGTGAACCAATCAAGCTAACGAGTTAAACTAAACAGTTCACAAACTCTTGACGAATCAAACCAATTCGAGCTGATAAGTTGAATCGAACCGTTCAATTGAGCCAATTCGAGCTGAAAACATAACTAGTTTTGTAACTCGAGTTGAGTTTCGAGCCGAGCAAATCCTAATCGAGATGAATCGATCTGAGCTCTAATTCGATTTGGTTCGGCTTGTTTCAATACCTATCCACAATGGTTTCTTTTTTAAGAACGTCTCAATGTCGTTCACCATTGTGTTAATGCTCTTATTAAGAATTAGTTCCTATTTCGCAACTAGATCTCACGTGTGTTCCACAACGAACGACAAAGGTTCACAATTGGAGTTAATGTTATTAAATTATTGGAAAGTTTAAACAAATATAAAAAAGCAGCACTACCCATCTAAGAACGGAAAAGCCGTTCAACACCGTCGATGCTCTAAAAACGCAATGCTATATATATAATATACGAATGAATGATGAAAATGGAAAGAAACCTCTTAGCTCGTTTAGGATCAACGGTCCACAATTCAGCGAGCTTATCAGGTGACATAGCCTTCTTCGCCTCAATCCCTTCCATTAACGAAGACAACGATCCATCATCAGAATTGCTTCGCCGGTGACCGGCCCTTCCGGTTTTGCTACTCGACGCATTACCCGTTCCGTCACCGGTTTCTTCCGGTTTCGGTGGTTGGACATTGGATCCAGAATTATCGGAATCAATGTAAGCGGAGAGAAGATCGTGATTTGAAGGTTGATCTGGATGTTGAAAATGGAGCGAAGGAGAATCGAAGGGATCGAGTTCGAGATCGAAGTCGTCGGGGATTCGGAAATGGAGCTCCGATTGAGATCGACGGTGGTGGGATGGAAACGACATCGTTTTAGAGGGATGAGAAAGTGAATGAGCCTGTTTCAAGATTCAAAATTTGAACGGATCACAGCACCATTCATCCTCTATGTTCTGTCTCTCTCACACACTCGCCTTATTCGCTACTACGGTATCTCCCTCCCCTATAAAGGAAATCCTATATACAGTTTCTATTCTATACTATCAAATGAATTTAAAGTAATTGTGTTTTTTATAGATAAATAAATTAATGTACTTCAGAAATAAAAAAGTTAAAAATATATATACTTTAGATTTTAGCTAAGGAAATATAATAATTTGGATTAAAGGATAAATCTGAATTACTAAATTTTCCTAGAATAGATAGCTAAGATGTGAAGTAATTTTTTTTAACTTATTTCTAAAGTAAGTAGATCACCTCCAATAAATTAAATAAAATATTTTTGTTGTCTAATTATTTTTTAGTATGTTATTTATTTCATAATATTCACATTACTATTTCCAACTTGAGATTAGAGAGGAGAAAAACCCGATTGTATTAATAAAATGTTGGGTTTGGATTCCGTGCATATGTGGAGAAAGACTTAATTGGGGAAGTCTATTTGTTCCACTTAATCTAATGAGTAGGAGTCAGATGAGGCAATAGAAAAGTGAGAGAAGTTGAAAGAACTCAACCCATAGGAACTCATAGCAGTTGTGTGAAATTTGAGAAAAGTTAACCGTTGGATCAAGCTAAAATTTGGACAGTAGGTTCACAACTTCTAGTACTTCATTCTGAACGGTTAGATCGGTGAGAAGTTGTCTGAAGTGGTATAAAACGAGCTATAACAGTGGTTATTTTTTTTTTGGTTTTTTCTTCAACTTTGTGTTCTCATTTTCATGCTTGTTACTCTATTGCATGTCGTACTATTGAGCACATTTTGTGCTGTATTTTAGAGACACACTTGTATTCATATTTTGATCATAGTGGAACTTGATTGACTAGCTTGCGCCCATGGTTTTTACTTCTCAAATTGGGAAGGTTTTCCACCTTAAAATTTTGTGTGTCCCTTGTGTGTTCTTAGTTACTGCATTATTTGTTATTACTCCTTATAGATTCTAGCAAGTTGAGGAAATTATTATCCGCTACATATACTCTGTTAGAGTTTTCATTGTTATTATGTTGAATTTTCTATCAGAGTGGCATTAGAGCTATTTGGTTTGAGGTTATTTGACTTGCTTGAATGATGAAGACAAATACACATAGAATGATATGCACTTGTGGAAAGGAAAAATGAAAGATTTATTATTTGTGAAGAATTTGCATATTCTTGTGTTTGTTAGTGAGAAGCCAAAGTGGAAGTCTGATGAGGGCTGGAGTTTTCATCATCAACAAGTTTGTGGTTTCATTCGACAATATGTAGAAGACAATGTCTACAATCACATTGAATCTTCGTATGCTTCTAAATCATTGAATAATAAATTATACTTGTTGAATTCCTTGATGAATTTGAGATACAATGAGTGAGCTTCTATTTCAGATCACTTGAATAATTTTCAAGGGCTCTTAGATTAATTATCAAGAATGAGTATCAAGTTTGACGATGAAGTGTTGGAACTATGGCTACTGAATAATGTACCAGATTCTTGGAAAGCATTTCGATTTTCAATTACAAATTCAACCTCTTATGGTATTGTCACTTTGCAAAGCATAAAAGGAAATATTATTAATGAGGAGATGAGAAGGAAGGCACATGGTACTTCATCTTATTCTGAGGTGTTTGTCACTGAAAACAGCAGGAGAAGTCATAGAAAGGAACCGAAAGGTGATAGAGAAAAGGACAGAAGTAAATCCAAGTCCAGATACAAAAATATGGAGTGTTACTATTGTCACAAAGTAGGTCACATAGAAGAATAGTTTTCAATGAAAAGGGAGAACAAAGACAAGAAGGGCAAGCAAAACGATAAGAATTATGGTCATGATGATCGTGTTACTACTATTACTTATGACAATCTTATTAGTTTTAATGACCATGATTCAGTTAATCTTGTATTAGATGAGAGTATGTGAATAATTGATAGTGGTGCTATACTACATGTTACACCAAGGAAGTAGTTCTTTATATCTTACACTTCTAGTGATTTTGGAGTGCTGAAGAGGAGTAATGATGGTGTGTCAAAGGTAGTTGGCTCCAGATGTTCGTTTCAATTTAATCTCTGTGCAGATGCTTAACGATGGTGGTTATGATAATCACCTCGGTTATGGAAAATGATGTGGTCAAGAATAGAAAATTTCTAAACTGTATTGGACAAAAGTTTTGGTTGCTAAAGAAAGTCTAAATGCCATGGATATGCATGCTTCTTTGTGGCACCGTAGACACGGTCATATCAGTGAAAAAGAGGTGGATTATTTAGCCAAAAATGATATACTTCAAAAAGAGCATAGTTGGAGAAATGTTCTCATTGCATGGATGATAAGCAGACCAGGGTACCCTTTAAGAAGCATCCTCCCTCAAGGACGTTGGAGTTGCTTGAATTGATGCATTCCGATGTTTGTGGTCCATTAAAGATAAAGTCATTTGGTGATGTACTTTATTTTGTTACTTTTATTGATGAATGTTCAAGGAAGCTTTGGTTCTATGCTTTGAAGACAAAGGACCAAGTGCTTGAAAAGTTCAAACAATTTCATGTTTTGATTGAGAGACATTGTGGCAAGAAGCTGAAATGCATTCGTACTGACAACAGTGGTAAGTATTATGGACCATTTGATATTTACTGCAAACAACAAGGTATTAAACATGAAAAGACTCCTCCTAAGACTCCTCAACTTAATGACTTAGCGAAGAGGATAAATGGGACTTTGAGTGAAAGATTAGGTGTGTGCTTTTTGAAGCAAAATTACTTAAACATTTCTGGGTTGAGGCTTTATACAAGGCATTGCATGTTATTAATCTTAGTCCTACAATTGCTTTGAATGTTGAGGTTCTAGAGAAGATTTAGTTCGACAAGAATTTCAGATATAATCATTTGTGAGTCTTCAGTTGCAAGACATTTTCCAAAGGATAAAAGGTCCAAGTTGGATGCGAAGCAAGACAATGCATCTATATTGGTTATGGTGATGTGCATGGCAGATCAAACCATTAAAGACATTGATAAGATGAAGAAGTCTATACCCGATAAAGATAGTAGATTATCTGATATTGATCCATTTTGGACGCCTATACATTATTTGGATACAGTTGAGAATAACATTCAAAATGGTGAACAACATGATTATGTTGATGATCAGCAGCTTTGAGATGATTTAGATATTCCCATTGATATTGGTAAAGATGAATATGAGATGTCACAAGATGAGAATCTTGGTGATGCTCCTAAACCACCTCAAGTTCAATTTTAGAGGTCTAATAAGCAGAGGAAACCATCTACCAAGTACTCTTCTGATGACTATGTTGTTGTGACAGATGGAGGAGAACCTGAATATTAGCATGAAGCCATGGAGAATGAAGAAAAGAAGAAGTAGTTGGATGTAATGCAAAAGGAAATGAAGTCCTTGCATGATCACACTTTTGATTTGGTCAAATTGCTAAAAAGGAAGAAGGTTTTGGAAAACAGATGGATTTACAACGTGAAGCCACAAAATAATTTTATATCTTCAATGTATAAAGCCAAATTGGTTGTTAAAAGTTTCAAACAGAGAAAGGGTATTCATTTCAGTGAGATTTTTTCTCCCTTGGTGAAGATGTCATCTATTAGAATTGTATTAAGTTTTGCTGCTACTCTTGATTTGGAAGTAGAGCAAATGGTTGTAAAAACTGTTTTCCTTCATGGTGATTTGAAGGAAGAGATTTATCTGAAACAACCTGATGGTTTTCTTGTTGAAGGGAAAGAAGACTATGTGTGTAGGTTGATAAAGAGTCTATATGATTTAAAGCAGGCTCCACGATAATGATATAAGAAGTTTGAGTCTGTTATGTGTGTAAGGCTATAAGAAGACTACCTCTGACCGTTGTGTCTTCATTAGAAAGTTTGTTGATGTTGATTTAATCATCATGTTATTGTGTATTGATGACATGCTTATTGTTGGGAAAACTATTTTCACGATTGACAGGTTAAAGAAGCAATTAGGCAAGTCATTTGCCATGAAAGACATGTGAGCTTCTAAGCAGATTCTTGGCATAAGAATCATGCGAGATAGGCAAGAAAAGAAACTTTTGTTATCACAAGAACACTATATTAAGAGAGTGTTACATAAGTTCCATATGGAAAATGCTAAGGTGGTAAACACTCCTTTTGCTACTCATTTTAAGTTGAGTGCTAAACAATGTTCTTCAAATGAAGTTGAAAATCAGATATGCAACGGGTTCCTTATGCATTTGTTGTGGGCAGTTTGATGTACGCAAATAGTGTGTACAAGATCAGATATCGCACATGTTATTGGTACAGTTAGTAGATTTCTATCAAAACCAGGTAGAGAGCATTGGAATGTTGTGAAATAGATTTTGAGGTATCTTTGTGGTACTACTAGTTTGAGGCTTTGTTTTGGAGGTGTTAAACCTACTCCTGTGAGCTATACTGATTTCGATATGGCTGGAGACATTGATTCCAAAAAGTCCACTTTAGGCTACTTGATTACAGGGGGAGCTATAACATGACAATCTAGGTTGCAAAAGTGTGTTGCATTGTCCACTACTGAGGCAGAGTTTATTGTCATTACAGAAGCATGCAATGAGTTGTTTTGGGTGAAGAAATTCTTGCAGAAGCTTGGTTTTGTCCAAGACAAATACTTGTTATTTTGTGATAGTCAAAGTGCAATTCATCTTGGGAAGAATTCATCTTTTCATTTTAGGTCCAAACATATTGATCTGAGGTATCATTGGATACATGATATTTTGGATGCTAGGTTGTTGGAATTGGCTAAGGTTCATGCATATGATAATGGTGTTGATATGATGACTAAGGTTGTATCAAGTTGCAAGTTTGAAACTTGTTGTGAGATCGTCAATTTGGTGATTCTCTCCACATCGTCTAAGGAGAGGATTTCTTGGGTTTTGGCTCCTTTTCTATGTGGAGAAAGACCAAATTGTGCAAAGTTCATTTGTTCTACTTAATCTAATGGATAGGGGTCAAATGAGGCAAGTTGTAAAATTAGTTTAGGCAAAAGGAGATAATAGAAAAGTGAGAGAGAAGTTGAAAGAACTCAACCCATAGGAACTCATAGCAACTGTGAGAAATTTGCGACCGCGTCTTCGTTTACCATTGGATCGAAGTAAAATTGGGATAGTAGGTTCACATCTTTTGGTACTTCATTCAAGCTTGTTGCTCTGTTGTATGTCATATTGTTGAGCACATTTTGTGTTGTATTTTGGAAACACACTTGTATTCATATTTTGATCATGGTGGAGTTTGATTGATTGACTTGTGTCAGTAATTTTTACTTCTCATATTGGGAAGGTTTTTCACGTTAAAGTTTTTGGTGTTCATTGTGTGTTCTTAGTTACTGCATTATTTGTTTTTGCTCCTCATAGATTCTAGCAAGTTGAGAAAATTATTATCCGCTGCATATACTATGTTAGAGTTTCATTGTTATTGTGTTGAATTTTCCATCATAAAATTCATACAAGTATGGGCAGAGGTCATAAAGAGTACCTACAGGTTTTAGAAACAGACTTTTCAAACTACTCGCAATATGTATGAGCAGGTACCCGTAATATGTATGAGTAGGTATGGATATAGTGATACTCATGCTCGCCTGTACTCGTGTAATATAGGAAATTACTTTAGTATCTTATTCAATTTGAATTTTTAAATTTGTATAACTTTTTGGGACTCCACATTGCACACTTTGTTGAAGAAGTAATGTTGTTTCCATTATCTTTTTATTCAGCTAACAAATAAATGACTTACAAAATGTTCAAATTTTAAAGCATCTAACATATATTTGTGGGTACACGTTCTACACGCAAGTATCTGTCAGAATTCGCAAGCAGGTACCATGCAGATATGGGTAGGTATGGATAAATTTTGTAGTGTATAGAGTTGATAGTGGATAGCTGTTGTTCGTGCCCGTCTGTGACTGTTGGCAGAATTATTTGGGATAAAATTTATGGGGTATATGTGAAGGATGAAGAGTAATCGTCCTAACCGTTATCCCCTCAAAGTCGCTGTTTTTCTAGTGGGTTCCAGTTAGCTTGCAATAGAGTTTGAACTAGATTAGATTGAGCTTATAAAAGTTAGATTATAATTTATTTACACTAAATTACTATGTATATTTGCATTGAGTGGGTCATCGTTGCATAACATTCATAAAAAAATGTAAGTGCTAAAATAGTAAATTGCTACAACTGGTTATCCTTTATAACAAACACAATTCATAATTTGATTATTAGTCCTACACCATTTAGCTATAAAATATTTTTAAAATAAAGTTCAATACATTGAAGTCCACAAGAATAACCATCCATTAAAGTTTAAAAGCAAACTCAAAACACCACGATAATAACTATATGATATTTCAATAAGAACCTAAAGGCTAAAGCCCAAATAGAAAACATAAGTAGTAAAAAAAAGACAGAATAATTCAATCTTTCAGACTTTCCTCTATTATTATCCTTCAGACTTTCCTCTATTATTATCCTTCAGACTTTCCATACTTGTAAAATTGACAAACATAAGCATTTTAATAAGGTAATATAACTAATAAGTTATTCCTGAAACTTGGATCACTTCAAAATAGAACTAAATAACACTTATCACAAAATGGACATATTTGTCTCGTTAATTAATCCTCCTTCATTGGCGTCTTCAATAACGAATTCTAAATTTGCAAGAGGAAGCTTTATATCTTCATTGTCGGTGGCATCCTCTCATTATCACCATCATTTTCATTATCGTAAAATTTGATTATGTTAATAAATTATCAAATAAAGAAAAAGCTTATTTGAATCCTGAAGATGATTACACTTGCTAGTTGTGAAAAATAACTTACTTTATAATTATAATTGAACATTTTTTATTCTAAAAGTTAAAGAAATGTTATTCATACTTTGCATCTTAATGATTTATTGTATAAATTCTATCATAAGAATTTTTGTTGGAATTCTTTATGATTGATGAAATATCAATCCTAGGATTTTGAATCTTGTGATTCTCATACACATATGTGAAACAAAGGGTGTAGTGTCATAACTAAATCCATGTTCTTGGATGTACTCCCGTGATCTGTGTTTTCTGAGATGAGTTTCGAGTTTTGGTATAATGGTCTTCCTCAACTAAATCTCTGATTCCTCTTGGGACTTGCGTTTTCACTCTGAAAGGGAGAGGAGAAAACTGAATTTTTGATTTGGTGTGTTGGTGACCATAACCTTCCTTATGTGTTAACTTATAGGGTTCCCATTATCCCCTGTAGGTTAACCTGATGGGTATCCACCCATTAAGCCCATATCTACTATCATCTTTTAGAAATCTATGGGGCGCCATTAATTAGATCACTTATAATGTAACCCAAAATAAATAGTTGATATCATTGTATCAAATATATGATGCTCACCTTAATTAGAAATTATAAATTTCTAACAATCTTCCACTTTGGCTTCATATCTTCCTGATACACTTATATCACAGGTTCTTTAGGCGCGCATCCGTATGCTATTTACATTTAGACTTCTCCTTAATACAATTTGGTCCATCTTATATATCAACTATGGAACCACTGCGACTTTCATCACATGCAAGTGTGACTTGACCACGATGATCACCATATTAATATACTCAATGACATAGATCAAATATGGATGAGTGACATGGAAATTTCATGCAATGTGATCTCAAACATGTCTATTTCCAACTGGTCATTTTTTATTCTTTAGTTAGATCAATCCAATTGCAACACAATAGTTACAATGCACAATTTTTTAAAATGGAACAATAAACCATCAACTTTATTATGCATAAAAAATTGTACACAACATCCAAAGTAAATCATAAAACATATAGACTCTCACTGAACTAAGGTACCCTAAGGAACAATATCCATATGAGAAACATGCTCATGAAAGACTTTAGGTACCAAACCCTTAGTTAGTGGATTAGCTAACATAAAATTTGTCCCTATATGTTCTATATAAAATTTTCCATTTTGAACACTTTCTTTAACAATCAGGAACTTTATGTCAATGAATTTTGACTTTGTTGAACTCCTATTATTGTTGGAGTAAAGAACCGTAGACTTGTTGTTACAATAAATTCTCAATGATCTTCAATACCATTGACCACACGTAAGCCAATGACAAAATTCTGCAACCATATGCCATGGTCTTATGTTTCAAAATAAGCCATGAACTCTGTAGCCATGATTGAAGGAGTTATAAGTGTCTGTTTCACAGACTTCCAAGAGATAGCATCTTCAACCAATACAAACACATATCTAGAGGTGGAGTGTCTACTGTCTAGACATCCAGCAAAATTAGAGTCATAGTACTCAATGATCTCTAAATTCTCATACCTCCGATAAGTGAGCATGTACTCTTTTGTTCTCTTCAAGTAACGCACAACATGTTTGACCGCCTTCCAATGATGCATTCCAGGATTACTCAAATATCTTCCCAAAACTCCCACGACAAATGCTATGTTGGGACGTGTGGAAACTTGTGCATACATTAGACTTCCTACTGCATATGCATAATGAATCTTTTGTATCTCTAATCTTTCAAGGTCATTTTTGGGGCACTGTCTTTCATGTCAAATCTATCCAGGACTTTATCTATATAGCTTTCTTGTGATAACCTTAGGATACCTTGAGAGCGATCTCTCAGTATCTGAATACCTAGTACAAAATAAGCTTCCCCAAGATCTTTCATTTCGAAATTCTTCGTTAGAAATCTCTTGGTCTCATGTAATAGTCTCATATCATTGCTAGCAAGCAGTATGTTATCGACATATAATACCAGGAAGATAAATTTACTCCTACTGAACTTATGGTATACACAATCTTCAACTTTATTTGCCTCAAAACCATACGAGGTAATAACTTGATGAAATTTGTGATTCCATTGACGAGAAGCTTGTTTAAGCCCATAGATGGATTTCTTTAATTTGCATACCATAGACTTTGAGCCATCTGACACAAAGTTTTCTGGTTGCACCATATGGATCGTTTCCTTAATGTCACCATTAAGAAACGCAGTGGTCTTAACAACCATCTGATGTAGCTGTAAATCAAAATGAGCTACTAGTGTCAATATTATTCTAAAAGAATCCTTCGAAGGTATTGGAGAGAAGGTTTCTTTATAATCAATGCCTACATTTTGAGTGAAACCTTTAACAACTAGACGAGCTTTATATATGTCAATATTAACCTTTGAATCCCTCTTGGTTTTAAATATCCATTTGCAACCAATAGGTTTCGCACCTTCAGGTAATTCGACAAGATCTAAGACGTCATTATCATGCATAGACTTCATCTCATCGATCCACTTTTTAGAGTTATAACTTTTCATGGCTTGACAGAAGTTTAATGGATCATGTTCTTTTAACCCAATGTCATCCTCATGTTCTTGAAGAAATACAATATAATCATCAGGAATTGTACTTCTCCTCTCTCTAGTGGATCTCCTTAATGACACTTCTACTTCTTGAGGTTGTTGAATTTGTTCTATAGGTAATTGAGGGAAAACCTCATTGTTGTCTTGTTCTGGAATATTGTCCGAGACAATATTCAGAACATTATCTTCTATTATTTATTCCTTGAATGGTAATGGACACAAGAACTTGTTCACTATCAGTGACATGTTCTTCCTCAAAGACAACATTCCTTATGTTCTCTTCCTTTCCAAAATCAACTTCCCAAGAAATCTTGCATCTCCCGTCTCAAAAAAGTGTCTTGAAGTGGGGTCATAAAATTTATAGCCCCGAGAGCGTTTAGCATAGCCAACAAAATAACAATTAACTGTTCTTGTGTCTAGTTTTCTTTCATGCGGTCTATAAGGCTGCGCCTTAGCTGGACAACCCAAAATGTGCAAGTGTTTTAAGCTTGGCCTTTTATTAGTCCAATGCTCATATGGGGTTTTGTTACCTGCTTTACTTGACATCCTATTAAGGATGTAAACTGCGGTCTTTAAAGCTTTCCTCAAAGAGACTCTAGTAAGGAAGAACGACTAATCATATTTCTCACCATATCCTGAAGAGTTCGATTTTGTCGCTCAGCAACACCATTCATGCTAGGTTTGCCTGACATAGTGTAGTGCGGAACAATTCCACACTCTTTGAGGAAAAGTGCAAATAGCCCTAGACGTTGTTCTCTTGATCCATCATATCTGCCATATTATTCAGCACCACAGTCAGATTTGACAGCCTTAATTTTCTTTCCAAGTTGAAGTTCAACTTCAGCCTTGAAAGACTTGAAAACGTCCAAGGATTGGGACTTCTCATGTATAAAATCTAGGTAGTCGTACCTAGAGAAATTGTCTATGAACGTAATAAAATAATGTTATCCATTCCCAGAAGCTATAAGGAAAGGACCACATATATCCATATGTATTAGCTCTAAGACATCTTTAGCTCTTTCGACACCTAATTTCCTTTTGTTTATCTATTTTCCCTTTATGCACTCAACACAGACTTCAAAGTCTGATAAATCTAAAGGGTCAAGAATTTCATCCGACACAAGTCTTTTAATTTCATCCGACACAAGTCTTTGAATTCTTTTTTTAGATATATGACCTAAACGCTTGTGTCATAAGGTGACAGAATTCTCTTTTAATTTTTGTTTTGTACCACGTAAATTTTTTTGCAGAATTTCATTAGTGGGACTAGAAACATGAAGCATATATAAATTATCAATTAAAGAACCATAACCAACAAGATTTGAATTTTGATAGAGACTAACTTTATTATTTCCAAAAGAACAAGAAAAACCAAATTTGTCTAAGCTGGAAATACTAATTAAATTCCGCCTAAAAGACGGTACAACAAATGTTGTTTCTTAAACATAATCTAAATGTTCCAATAGCCTCAACTGCAACCATTTTTTTGTTGCTTACAAAGATGAATCTTTCATCATCACTTGGATGTCGGCTCCAAGGCAACCCTGCATAGTGATACTAATGTGAGTAGTAGCACGAGAATCTACACACCAAGTATCATTGAGTAAAAAAGCCAAATTAATTTCAGAACAAACAAAAGTGAGAAATTTATCCTTCTTTACACGCCATGAGGCACATTTAGGACACTCTTTCTTCATGTGTCATTGCTTCTTATAGAAGTAACAAGTAAATTCCTCATTACTCTTCAATTTATTTTGCTGAGAAGACCCTTTTGCAACACCCTTATTGCTCTTACTTTTCTTATTTTGAGGGGTCATAACCAAGTGAGCACTTTCAGTCTTATCTCTTTACAACCTCTCTTCCTCTTGCACACATTGAGTTATAAGCTCATTAAGGGACCATTTGTCCTTTTGAGTGTTATAACTCACTTTGAATTGCCCAAAGTATGCAGGAAGAGATATCAAAACCAAGTGCACGAGCAGGTCATCACCAAGCTCTAACTTAAGTGACATGAGTTTTGATGCGAGATTAGACATCTCCATAATATACTCCCTTATGTTTCATTTGTCTTTATGCTTCATGGAGATGAGTTTAGCCAAAAGGGTACTTGCCTCCGCCTTTTCATTCTTGGCAAAGAATTGTTATATTTCTTCAAGGAACTTCCTTGCACTTTCACCCTGAGATATAGAGCCCTGAAACGCATCTAGAATAGAGTGTTTCATGATCATCAGACACATTCGGTTATAGCGTTCCCATTTCTTAATTTTAGCCTCATCGAGGTTTTCCACAGTGGAAATGGGTTTCTCCACACAAAGTGTTATATCCAAATCCATACAGCCGAGAATAATTTCTACGGCTTCCTTTTAGATCTTCAAGTTTGTCCCATTCAGCAATGGGATGTTACTGGTTTGAGTAGAAAATTTTGCAGCATTTGTAAAAGACACTGAATCTACAGAAGAAAGAATTAATAACATGTTCAAATCTAATCAAACAAGTCATGTAATATATATAAAAACAAGACATGTTCACATAATAGATCCATCACAAGATACCTAGCACAACATCAATTTCTAGTCTTTAGACAGAGAAATTAATTTGTAAGTGGTACTCTTAATGTAATGATCAAATATTTACAATTAGTTCTGTCAAACAATAGTCTTTCTTTGGACCGACTATTATTCACATGAAAAAGAAACTATATAATTGTTACATATTTATCATCACATGTATGTTATCATTTAGCCAAATTGTGTCTTCCTTTGGGTCGAACACAATTCGCATAAATAATTTCATACTCATCTGTGTAATTTCAATTAATTTCCATAATAGAGGTTACTTTGGCAACATATTATATTAATTAATTCAAAATAATTATCAGACAGAAGAAAAACACAATATGAGTCAATTACAAAAAAATACAATCTTGGAATTAAAACCTTCAGATTTGATATCTTTTATAATTACTAAATTTAATCCCACAATATAATTTTAAATCAATTATGCTCATACATATTTTAAAACATATAAAGCATAACTAATATATATATATATATTTGATCAGACCTTGATAATATGAGTAACATATATATGCAGATCAAAACATAATACCCAATTACATCAATTTAGATATTCCCATTTTTCATGACATTACAACGAAAGCAAACAAAAAGTTCTCAAATTAAATTTAGGGTTCATACAAAATTTGGAAAAACACTCTTTATGAATAATCATAAAATTCAGAACATATGCTCTCATATCAGTTGTTGGGAATTCCTTATGATTGGTGAAATACCAATCGTAGGATCTTGAATCTCATGATTCTCACACACATATATGAAACAAAGGGTGCAGTGTCATACATGAATCCATGTTCCTGGATGTACTCCTATGATCTGCGTTTTCTGAGATGGATTTTGGTATGATGGTCTTCCTCAACCAAATCTCTGATTTCTCTTGGGACTTGCGTTTTCACTCTGATGGGGATAGGAGAAAACTGAATTTTTTATTTGGTGTGTTGGTTACTGTCGCGCCCCGATTTTAGCTGCACGACTTATTTAGAGTCGCCACTATATTTTATAGTTAAAAATGTAGCAAAATATTTTAAGTCCAATTACCTTGGGCTTTTGGATTTTTTATATTCAGGTTCGGGAGTCGGTTACAAGTTAGGTAAGGTATTAGCACCCTACTCGCCCGCCTTAAGCGGTACCCTTCATTAAAATATATGATTTTATTATTATTATTATTATTATTTTATTATTAATTTATCTGGTTAATTAATCAACTATTAAAAAGAAAAAAATTATTTATTTTTATTATTGTGCGTGACAAGATGGACGTTGGTCCTACTTATCCTTATTAAGGGAATCAAGGCTTACGTAGTTCTTTAGGTAGAAAAAGTTTTGTTGGTTGAGTGCATTTTAATTAAAGAAAATATATTTTTTAGTCAAAAATATCTATTTTGCAAGTTTTGTTCATTATTGAAAAAAAATTTTATTTGGTTAATTTTTGTTATTTATTTAATTAATTTAATTGATTTTGAGATTTAATTGATTGAAATAGTATCATCCTTTCTTTTGGACTCTATGAAGGTTTATTGGAAAACTACCCTTTCCCTAGGTTCATAGTATTTTTAAAGGTGTTTCTTTCTAGAATGAACTTTTTTCTTGTCATCTTGGCTCAAAGGGGTGACTAGGGATATCTTCTAAGTGTATTAGAATATCAAGAACACCTTGTGTCATCAAGATGACCTGTCTGAGGTATACACCATATGGGTTTTATTTTACATCATTCTCCCTCGCGCAAAACGGTAAATACTGCAACCAACATGAATGTTTTTTTATTTTCTTTTTTGGAAGTACCCCCTAGGCATAATACTTCTTCACTGAATCTGAATTTATGGTGAGATGCAGATCTTCCTCATCGATGTCTGTTAAGATTAGGGCTCCACCAGAAAAAGCTTTCTTGACTACATAGAACTCCTCATAATTTGGAGTTCACTTCCCTCGGTTGTCCTTATGGATTAGTAAGATCTTCTTTAGCACCAAATCTCCTTCCCTGAACTAGCATGGCTGAACCTTCTTCGCATAAGCCTTCATCATTCTCTTCTGATATAACTGTCCCTAACAAATGGCAGTTAGCCTTCGACCATCTATCATATTCAATTGATCATGTCTAGCTTGAACCCATTCCGACTCATTCAGACCGACCTATGCTAAGACTCTTAGGGAGGGGATTTCTACTTCAAGTGGAAGAATAACCTCCATACCATAAACCAAGGAGTATGGAGTAGCCCACGTAGAAGTGCAGACTGAAGTACGATAACAATGTAGGGTGAATGGTAGCATTTTGTGCCAGTCCTTGTAAGACACCACCATCTTCTGGACTGTCTTCTTCATGTTCTTATTGGTTGTTTCAATGACTCCATTCATTTTGGGTCTGTATGGCGAGGACGTGTGATATTTTATTTTGAATTTTTCACACATCTCGGTCATCATCTTGTTGTTCAGGTTGGTCGCATTGTCGATGATGATCTGGTCCGGTAACCCATATCGACATTCCAAATCCCTCTTTATGAACCGATGTCCATTAGAGGCTTTCAGTTCTATGGGTCCGATGACATCCATTCCCCATATAGAAAATGGTCAAGGTGACGTTAATACATTCAAGGGATTCAGAGGTGCATTGATGTTATCAGCATATATCTAGCACTTATGGCATTTTTTCACATGGTTGCAACAGTCAGTCTCCATTGTCAACTAGAAATAACTCGCTCTCATGATCTTCTTGGCCATAGCATGTCCATTCGCATGGGTTCCAAAAGTTCCCTCATGTACCCCCTTCCACTATTTTTTGAGCTTCGTTGGCTTCCAAACATCGGAGAAATACCATATCATAATTTCTTTTGTAAACGACATCCCCACTCAAAAAGAAGTTTATGGCTAATCTTCGCAGTGTTCTTTTGTCGTTTTCTGAAGCATTGCGAGGACAAGGTGGTCAATGCATCAACCAACCTATTATCTTCTCTAGGGATGTGATAGAAATATAATTGGTCGAACTGGTTAACCAACTTCAGGATGTAGTCTCTGTAAGGAACCAATTTATTGTCACGAGTTTCTCATTCTCCTTTTATCTGATGGATTACTATAGTGGAATCCCAAAATACTTCTAGGATCTTGGCTTTTGAGTCAATAACGGCCTTTAGTCCCAAAATGCATGTTTCGTATTCTGCCACATTGTTAGTACAGTCGAAACATAGTCTAGCAGTAAAAGGAAGGAACTTCTCGGTTGGAGATACCAAAACAGCACCCACTCCATGTCCAAACGCATTGGAGGCCCCATCAAAGACTATGGTCCATTTTTCTTATTCTCTTGATTTATCGGATAAGGGCATGATATCCTCATCTAGAAATTCATACCTCAAATGTCCTAGTTTATCTAAGGGTTGGTTGGCCAAGTAGTCAGCAATAACACTTCCCTTTATCGCTTTTTGTGTCACATAGGCAATATCATACTCAGATAACAGCACCTGCCATTTAGCAATTCTTCATGTTAGTATGG
Source organism: Lupinus angustifolius (assembly GCF_001865875.1). Classification (NCBI taxonomy): domain Eukaryota; kingdom Viridiplantae; phylum Streptophyta; class Magnoliopsida; order Fabales; family Fabaceae; genus Lupinus; species Lupinus angustifolius. Next base: position 13,966,059 of record NC_032011.1, read on the forward strand.
GATTCATGAAAATATACTTGATAGGATCCAATTTTGATACCAACCAATTGGTATGACTCAACATGTACTGTCTTAGTCGGTGGGAGGCCCAAACTAAAGCGCAACATGTTTGTTCTAACAAGGAGTATTTTATCTCGCAAGTTATGGATTTCTTGCTCATGTAGTATACGGTTTGCTCCTTTCTTCCACCCTCATCATGTTGCCTTAAGACGCAACTCATTGATTCATCGAGTACAGTGAGATATAGAATCAAGGGTCACCCTAGAACTTGAGGCATCAATACCAGAGGTTCTGTCAAGTACTGCTTTATCTTTTCAAATGTTGACTGACACTCATCGTTCCACTTCACAACATGATTCTTCCTTAGGAGCTTGAATATAGGTTCACATGTGGACGTCAGTTGGGATATGAACCGGAAGAGTAACTCAGTCTCCCTAAGAATCCTCTCACTTCATTCTCTGTTCGAGGTGTAGGCATTTCAATTATGGCTTTTACCTTTTCTGGATCTACCTCGATACCCTTCTAGATGACTATGAAACCCAAGACTCGGCCTGATTTCGCTCTAAAGTTGCACTTCGTTGGGTTCAACTTAAGGTGGTACTTTCACAATCTCTCAAACAAGCGCCTCAAGTTGTCTACATGCTCTCCTTTTGTCTTGGACTTATAGATAATATCATCCGCATAGATCTTTATTTCCTTGTGCATCATGTCATGGAAAAGAGTTATCATGGCTCTTTGATATGTGGCCATAACACTCTTTAATCCAAATGATATAACTTGGTAGCAAAAGGTGCCATATGGGGTAATAAACATGGTCTTATGTACATCCTCTGGCGCCATTTTGATCTGATGATACCCCAAATACCCATCCATGAATGAGAAAAGAGCACGATCAGTAGTGCTATCAACCAAAACATCTATATGTGGCACCGGAAAATCATCCTTCGGGCTGGCTTTGTTGAGGTCCCTGTAGTCAAAACATATTCTCAACTTCCCTCCCTTCTTTGGCATAGCTACCACGTTTGCTACCCAATCTAGATATTCAGCAACTTTAACGAACGTGGCGGTAAACCATTTTTCTACTTCCTCTTTGACCCTTAGGGAGATATCTGGCTTGATTCTTCGCAATTTCTGCTTCACTGGCCTAAAGTTGTGCATTAGCGGTAGTTTGCGATCCAATATACTTTGATCTAGTTTTGGCATCTCTTTGTACAACCAAGCAAAGACGTCCTTGAATTTGTGTAGGAGTTGAACTAGTCGTTCTCGTTCCTTACCATCCATTGTGGTGCCCACTTTCACCTTTTTCTTATCTTCCTCAGATCCTAGGTTGACAAGCTCGACGGGCTCTTGGTGTGGTTGAATTTGTCTAGTTTCTTGCTCTACCAATCTGAGCAGCTCGGGGGAGGCCTCCCATTCATCATCATCACTGTCATCCTCCACACGGTGGACAGGTTGATCAGGACTTGACGAGGGCTCAATAACATGGCCCTCAGTTTTAGAGTCTCTATCGGATCTACAACGTGGGGATGACTAAGTCAGCTCCCCATGGATTTGGTTTTTTTATTTTATTTATTTTTTATTTGTTTTATTTTGCTCTGATCTTTCAACATGCAATAGATAAAAACTGCAAAACAGACACATGGATATGGTCGAAAAGATTGATCTTTATTGATTTGATTGGAAATACTTAAACAAATGAGCCATTATTATTGAAAAACATAAAACGAAAATGTCTAATAGCCTTGGGCATGGCTAAAAAAACTACATTAAATTATTACTTTGGTCCTAAAGTAACTGATGCATGTGACTCCTTGCACCATTTCTTCAAGCATGTGCCTGGGTGAAACTTGTACACGAACCCATACTCTTCCTTCATTCTTTCTTCATCCATGGTGGCCACCATTCCTGAGGACGGGTGCAACCGCTGATAAAGCATTGGCTGATATGTGGTATAAGAAGCCTTGCCACATTCTCATGTCCAAATTGCCCTAGCCGAGTCAGACGCTCACATTTCCTTGCTTTTGTGGTTTGGAACTTATCTTCCCGTGTCGGTCTATACCCTAAACCACATTTACCTTTATTAGCCTTGGGCATTATGATTTCCCTGCAGCCTTGTCCATACTTTCCCAATCATTTCCCGGATTGATATCTTCCGCGGATCATCACTTTTGCCATCATGAGAGAAACATCTGATGGATATGGGTTTAGCAATGGCGCACCTTCCATCACAAATATGGTGTTTGCAATCTCGAGGCCCTGGAATGATGTTTCCAATGCCTCCTCAGTCACTTCTATGTAGCAAGCGTCAAACAGCTGAGACACTATCACATCATCTTCTCCTGAAACCGTAATCAGCCTTCCGTTCACTATGAATTTCACCTTTTGATGCAAGGTAGACGGTATTGCTCCTGAGGAATGAATCCAATGACGCCCCAACAAGCAGCTATACGTTGGATTGATGTCCATCACGTGGACCAATATGTTGAATATAAACGGCCCTATCTTGATGGGCAACTCTATCTCCTCCATCACGTCCCTACGAGATCCATCAAAACCTTTGACAATCATTGAGCTAGCCCTCAAGTACGAGGTATCCACCGACAATCTGAAGAAAGTTCTATTTGTCATAATATTCAGCAACGACCCATGATCTAGGAGGACTTTTCCAATCACACAATCATTACACATTACCGAGATGTGCAATGGACGAACATGTCTGGTGCCTTCAGAAGGTATCTCTTGGTCACAAAAAGATATATAATTGTCTGCCACAATAATGTTGATTATGCCACCTAATTTATAAGTTCTAATGTCGTGGCTGGCGTGAGCTTGATTCAATACTTTTAGTAGCACATTTGTGTTAACCTCAAAGCCCGTTAGTAAAGATAACAAAGATATCCTTGTTGGAGTCTTATTAAGTTGATCCACTATTTTGTACTCATTTTGCTTGATGAACTTCACGAACTCACATGCCTCTTCGTTCGATATGCCTTCAGGTAATGCCACTTCGACATCCTCTTCTACGTGCTTTGGAACTTTTTCTTTACCTTTAGCGCCCTAGATGGATCCCTCTCTATATCTGGTGGAACATAAATACGCCCAGTCCTCGTAACCCTACTATTTCCGGCAATGTTGGTAACCACAGAAAGACTCATCACTATCTCTTCTTTGTAAACCCAAGGCACTGCCTTCTTCGATTCATAAGGGAATGGGGTCCCCACTCCTGTTATCATGGGCTCCATCTACCGGATGAATGGTTCCCATTGTCAATGAGAAAAATATGTCTGAACACCCCCGCGTGGATTTATGACGGGTTCATACGTGCATATGAATACAAGTATTTCCTTTTGACTCTTCTCTATGACATTGATCCCATAGCATGAGGACCTTCCACCTATGACAATCAGTTCCAAGTCCATCATTTTCTGAAGAAGCGACTTGAATTATTTACACTATTCTAAATTGTGACTTACACGTCCATGCATTTCACAAATTTTCGTGTCACTATCATCTGTCTCATGGGTAATAACATCTACCAAACCTTGTCTGCACATTTCTCGGAAGATGAACCCCATGGGCATCTTTATGTCTTCAACCTTGTCGATGACTGCAGCCCCACTCTTTGTTTGTATAGAGTTTACCTCTTGATTTCCATGGTTAAGTAGAGGATTTCCATTTACGTTGGGTCTAGTTTCCCTAAAATCAATTCGCTTGGCATTGATGAGATCTTGAACCTTAAATTTGAAAGCCCTGCAGTCTTCCACCAGATGTCATGCTGCCCCAGAATGATAGGTGCAATTGATGTTTTCATTATACCATGGTCCATGGTTTTCAGGTATTTTTTTGGGGATCGGTGTGATCAAACCTTGTCTTTGGAGATAGGCAAACAAATCAGTGTATTTCATTGGGATCCGGTCAAACACTGACATCCTCCTTTCTTATTGATAATAGTTGTTGTTTCCGGGATATTGTGTGTCACCTTGTCTAGGCTGATATGTGTTGTTATTTTGGTTTGGTGGGGTTATGGGGTGGTCTTTGATTTTGTGTTGGATTTTAGTTTTGTATGTGGTTTTGTGCAAACCGAGAGGGCGCATGATAATTGTTTTGGTTGTTGTTTCGGGAAAGGAATCTTTTTTATTATGCAGCAATGAAATGGGTCTCTGCATCTTTCTTCTTCATGAAAGTAGGCTTCTTTCCGGAGACTGAACCTTCTTCAGAAATTTTCCCACTTTTGATTCCTCCTTCCAACTTTTCTCCTACTTTAATGAGAGCATTAAAGTTGGTTGTCACGTTACCCATGAGACGTTCATAATATGGGCTTTGCAGGGTGTCGATGAAGATCGACAATTGTTCCTCTTCATCCAGCCTTGGAAGGACCTGAGATGCTAGTCCTCGCCATCCTTGAACGTACTCTCTAAGACTATTTGATGGTTTCATAGCCATGTTCTGTAGTTGAGTTCTGTTTGGTGCAGCATCCTCACTGTATTTGCATTGTTTGACGAAAACATTAGATAGATCCAATAAGGTTTGGATCTGAGTTTTCTCTAGCCGGATGTACCAGCTCATAGCTACCCCAACCAAACTGTCTTGAAAGCAATAGATCAAGAGCTTATCGTTTCCATGGTACAATTGAGGAAATATTGAAAGCTATTGAAGGAGCCAATTGTTCGGACCTCAAGAATGCTTTCGAGATGTGATTGGTGCCCGATGTGGTACTCCCACCCAAGTTCAAAGTGCCTGAATTCGAAAAGTATAATGGGACTACTTATCCTAAAAGTCATTTGCACATGTACCGACTCCTTGATTGGGAGTTCCGGAACCTGAATGAGGTTGTGGCCTAGTAGTAGCATTCTTTTATTTTTCGTTATGGATAGCTTTTAGGATGTGAAACATCTCTGCCATCTGCTCTTTCAAACCAACTAATTCAGTTCTGGTGTTCTGGCTAGATTCTGTAGAGTCAGCCATCTGTCTAGCTCAGAGTCGGGTGTAATAAGGGTGTTGTAGAGCAATGCTGGTCTGATGAATGAATGCAATTTATTTTAAATTACCGATTTGTAACAAATGACAAATTTATAAGAGAGATCATTTTGCATGTTTCATATGTATGACCCCCACAGTTAGAACTTAAGGAGTGTAGTCCATCAACTTAATATGTGGTTGATGACAACCTTTAGAGTAAGAATTTTTAGAACAAGATTGCATCGTTAATTCTAGCAGCATAAAACCCCTCTTAAAGTTATAAACTCATGTATCCTGCTAACTAAGGAGCATAGTCTCTTAGTTTGTTTATGTTTGACAACAATCTTTAGAATATTGGAAGACCAAGGTTGCGTCCTTTGAATGGTTTAAAAAAAATTCTTTTTTTTTTGTACTTCTTTTTTTTTTTTTGAGTTTTACTTGGTTGAGAGAGACATTATGGAAAACAAACCCTTTATTATGAAGGAAAATATCTTTCGAGGAAGTGGAATCACATATGTCGATTTCCTCCATTCCTTCTTTTATTCAACAAGAAATAAAAATGAGAATAAATAAACAAAACCACATAGTCTTAACTAGAACACCCTATTGCACTCCAACCTCCAACGTCTGAGCTTCTTGGCAACCTGAGTGCAGCTACTGAAAATGGTTCATGTAGCTGGACGTACATCTGTATTAAGATGCATAAGAAACTCTTGTTGGGCCTCTTCGAATGTTACTAACCAATTATCTGTGATGTCCCTGAACCCCTCAATGATATTGTGGCATCTTTCTTTCAATTAATCTTTTTCTCTTTCGCATTCTCCTAGAATATTCCTCCAATTGTCATCCCATATCTGTTGATTCCCTTTTAGGTGCTCGTACGAGTCTATTAACTTCTTCAGTTGATCCATTATTTAGGCTTCTTTGGCGAAAGCTTCTTCCTTCACTTTCTCTAATGAACTTTTGTAGTCATCATCTTTCATGTGGGACTGATCCAAGGCCTTTTGATAATCTCTTATCGTAGCCACGGCTTGTTCTAGATCCAGTCTAGTCATCCTCTTTGACTCTGTTTTATTTTTCAAGGCTTGTCCCTAACCCTTGAGTCGTTCCTTCGAATCTCTTATCTCTTCCCCCATCCTTTGATGTTGTCTCATCATAGCCATTTTACTGGAATTCGGGCACAAATCGACATAATCTCTCTTTAGGCTTTTGATCTCCTCCCTGAGTGCAGAGGTGATGTTGCTAGACTTTTCTAAGGTTATGTCCTTCATCTCGTTCTGATCACTAGATTCCTAAAGTCAGGCCTCTAACAGTTTGTTGTTTGCCTTAAGCGTGACTTCCGCTGGTGTGGGACCTCCCTTGACTTGTGGCATCACTAGCGAAAGTCTGTTAATGCCCTTCATCTTGTTCGCTCTCCAAGACTTATACTCATCAGAATAAAAAGTTATGTGTTCTCCAAACTCTTGATGGCCACATAAATGAATATCTTTAAGAGCTCTCCTTATGGACTGGACCATTTTCGAGGATGCCCCCTCATCTTTATACCAAAAGTAGAGACCTTAAAACTGCCTATCAAATATGGGAGCCACTCCCCATTTCAGTTGGCCAATTACCAAGGCATGTGTGAAAGAGATACACCTTCTGGGATCCATCAATACTAGATTCTGGAACTCCCCGCATGAATACATGACTTGTTGATGCCGATCATATAGACAACACTTCTCAGCGAAGTTCCTCGGAGTGACATCTTGGAATAATTCCTTCCATTTGAGCAAAGTCATGTCCTCGATATAAGTGTTGAGAATACATAGAAATTAAAAATACATAGAATAATTCCTTCCATTTGAGCAAAGTCATGGTCTCTCCTTTAATGTAAAGTGCACATACTAAATTAAAAATACATAGAAATTAATTATTTATACACAAAATATGATAATGCATGAATGAATGGATGTATATGAATCCGTTTTCCAAAGCCATGAGCCACATTTTGGGATAAGGTAACCATCATTACAATTAATGAGTATATATATATTAAAATAATTTATATTGTTCCGGCTAACTTATGGCAAAAGTGGATTGTCCTATTTATCTTTGTAACAATCCCCTTGGTGGGGAACAAGACTTCCCCTCAAGGATGCAATATTTTAATGATTTTTATTTTATACGACAAAATTCTAAACAATGTGTTATAATACAAACATTACACACATCACAAAATTCACAACAAGTATAACGTCCTAGTACAAGGTTCGAACATATAATGGACGCCCTTGGCAAGTTCTAGACTCCCTATAAAGGTGTCCATATTGTATCTCTCTCAAATAGAGAAAACCAAATATTATGATGTTAGAAACAGGAAACCAGCTCGAGCGGCTAACTCATAATAAAAGGTAACAATATGAGTGGTCCACATCACCAACACTTAGAAGCAGCAAAGACCGCGACATGTGAGGCTAGTGTCACTTCTATCCAAAAAGGTATCACTAATACACACGGTGTAGGGCATATGTGTGTGCCTAAAATGTGTACATTATATATCACATAATAACAAAAACATTACATACATGTACATATAATTCATATACGCAACATATAATTAATAATTAAGCATGCAATTCCTACAATTAATAACTAAGCATGTAATATATATCAATATATACAACTAATAATTAAGTATGTAATTCATACAACTAGTAATTAAGCATGAAATTTTCATATTTATAACATATAATTAATAATTAAGTATGCAACTCTCATATTTTTACATACAGTTAATAATTAAGCATGCAATTTTTATATTCATAATACATAACTAATAATTAAGCATACAATATTCGTGTTGTTGGAAATTAAATAATTAACCAAATAGAAAAAAATAATAAACAAATAGTTACACGTTGTATTGATTATGAGTCAGACTCTCTAAAAAGATCCACGGTAGAGTCGCCAACTATCACGCCCCGATTTTCGGTTGCACGACTTATTTAGAGTTGCCACTATATTTTATAGTTAAAAATGTAGAAAATTATTTTAAGCTCAATTACCTTGGGCTTTTGAATTTTTGATATCCAGGTTCGGGAGTCGGTTACAAGGTAGAGAAAGTATTAGCATCCTACCCGCCCGCCTTAAGCGGCACCCTTCATTTAAATATATGATTTTATTATTATTTAATCTAGTTAATTAATCAATTATTAAAAAGAAAAAATTATTTATTTTTATTATTGTGTCTGACAAGATTGACATTGGTCATACGTATCCATATTAAGGGAATCAAAACTTACGTAGTTCTTTAGGTAGAAATGGATGAGTGTATTTTAATTAAATAAAATATATTTTTAGTCAAAAATAACTATTTTGTAAGTTTTGTTTATTATTGAAAAAAGTTTTTATTTGGTTAATTTTTGTTATTTATTTAATTAAGAAAATGAAATTTAATTGAGTTTGAGATTTAATCGATTGAAAGGAAACAGCGTAACGTCATCTTTCGAACATCATCTAAGAAGAAAGAGGCATCCAGGGCGACCTTCTCTCCATCTTTGATTAATTCTCAAAATTATTTTCATTTCAAAAAAATATTTTTATTTATGTTGGATGTGTCTTATTTTATATAAAAAATCACAAGTTCATTAATAATGATTTTGATTAATTATAGAATGAAAAATAAATTTTATTTGGTCAAATTATTTAATAAGATTTTAAATCCCTTTTTATAACGGTAAAAATAATTATGGGAGGTTATTTAATTAGAGGATGGATTCACTTAATCCAAGAGTAAGTTTTTTAAATTTACTCATCATCTTAGCCATCAAAATCTATGGATATCTAATGGTTTAAATCTACTCACTAATTCAAATCATTGGATTTCCCTAGAATTGGATTTCCCTAAAAAACTTACTCTTGGAGTAAGTGAATCCCTCCCCATTTAATTAATACATGCACAAGATGTTTACTAACTATTATTAATGTCATAATATGTGAGTATTAACAATATAAGTATGGTTCAGATTTATAAATAAAAGTGTAATTTATGTGGGATTGATAAAAAAAATACATTGATGGCAAATGATACACTTGAATAAGAAAATATACATTTAAATAAGGCTATCAGCACTGTGCAGAGCCAAGAGAAACGTTGGGAATGCTTGAGGACACATGGCAGCAGCGGGTTGGATGAGGCGCTCCTGCTGGACGTCGATGGAAACGTGTCGGGACGTGATTGGCTAAAGCAGGCGGGTGCAGGGTACCAAAAATGACCTGGTGCGCAGGGGTTCCATGCTGTTGTCAGTGACGCGGATTGGGTGTAGGAGAGTGCAGGGAAGCAACATGCACACTTCGGTTGGGCAGAGGCGAGGCTGCATAGACAGATCTGTGTACGATGCTGTAGGGGAACCTGTGTTCCTGTAGGTGCAGCGTTCAGGTGTGGACGGCTTCACCGAAACCAAACTTGTTTCGTGACGTGATTGGTTGGTTTATGAAGTCAATGGAGGGGCATGAAAAGTATGCGGAATGGGTGGCTACGATTCAACCACGCTGCAGGAGAATGGAATGGCTATTAGGCACGCCCGTACTGGATCATAGCGCTTGGAAGTGGTTTTTTTGACAAAATTTCTTTTATGTTTTTCAGTGTTTTTAGTGTAGTTTTTATGTTCACCCTAGGCTCTATTTATAATGAACTTTCAATCATCCAATCCCAAAAATTCGGTTAACAAAATTTAAATTTCGGATAAACTTAATCTCTTAATTCTAGGAGATCTTAACAGAGTGGTTTGTTCATCTTATCTTAACATTTTTTCATAATTTTCTATTATTCCCTTTTCAAATTTAAATTAGGTTGTTAGTGTATTTGATTATTTCATTATTTAAATTATTTTTTTATAGAATATGGACAAAAATAGAATTAGTTATTTCCTATACATTAATATTAAAAATTTCTAAAAATAAAAATAAATAAATAACAAAACATTTTTTCTCTCTCTTTTTTAGAAAAAGAGTATGGACTCATAGTGGTCCATTCCTAATTCAAAATTTTTATTTTCTAAAATCATTTTCTTAATTTAATTTAGTTTTGAACCTTAGGTTAACTTAACCCCTTGGATTTAGGAACTCTAACAACAATAATTTATTATTATTTTGAATTTTCGATCAGTCTAAACACTTAGATTTAGGAACCCTAACATCATTGATTTATTTATTATTATTCTTTGAATTTTCAGTTAGTCCAATCACTTAGATTTAGGAACTTAAGAACTCTGATTTGTTTATAATTACTTTTTGAATTTTCAGTTAACCTAATCACTTAGATTTAGGAACCCTAACAATATTAATTTAATATTATTATTTTGTTTTGTTATATTTTTTATTTTTGAAAATGAAGCATCTAAAAGGATATTATCAATAACTTAAATTTAATTAATTTAATAATTTCGAAAATAATTATAAAATTTTATAGAAATAGTTTAATTATTTTTATTCATTCAACATTAAGATTTCGGAAAATACCAAAATAAATAAAATGAAGCCAACTTATTATTTTTATTTACAAAGTTTTTGGACTTTTTTTGAGCTGAACAAAAATGGATGTTCACAGTAACCATAACTTTCCTTATGTGTTAACTTATAGAGTTCTCATTATCCCCTATAGGTTAACCTGATGGGTATCCACCCATTAAGTTCATATATGTTATCATATTTTAGAAATCTATGAGATGTCAGTAATTAGATCACTTATAATGTAACCCTCGAAATATATAATTGATATCATTGTATCAAATATATGATGCCCACCTTAACTAGAAATTATAAATTTCTAACATTTTCATGTCATTTCTGAATTAAAGAGCAAAAATTGGTGTCATGCAGCTAAAGGATTAGATAAGCATACCTATGCCCAAGGCAAGAGTCACGCTTAGCACATCCATTATAAGCAGAGAAGTTGCGTCCAACTCATCTTCACAAGCTGAAAGGTTGAGGTCAGGTGAAGAGTTATGCTTAGTATAGCTTCCAGGCGTCCATTGAAACGTTAAAAAAAATAGAAATGTTAAAAGGGGATAAAAAATCAGGGTCCAAAATTGTTTCCTTTAATTTAATTTTCGGTTAGAATTATAATGTTTTCCATTTATTATATTTCTAGGTTCGTTTAGGCTAGAAATGAGATGTGAACCAAGGGGGAAGATTATAAGAGTTGATATATTTTTGGATACAATATAGGAGTTGATATATGCTTATTATTGAGTTAATCCCTTCTAATATGAGTTGTATTTTCTCTCTTTTTATCTTTGTCATAGTTTTCATGAAAATATTTAGTCAAACTCCTCCTTTATTGGGATTGAGCTTATGTATAACACTTGAATTCAAATTTATGTTTAATTGTTGTGTGTTGATTTTTATGACCTACATTTGTTGTCTGATGCTTCTTTAGATATTGACAATCTCTTTTGGATGATTTGTGGATGGATGAACTAATGAAGAAATTCTTGTTCTAAGAGCCTAAAATTACGAACTCGTCTCATTGGTATGAATCTAGACTACTCGTCTTGTATATTATATTATATTGCATTGCGTTTTTTTGTCCTTTCGTGTTCGAGTAGAAACTTATTTATTAAGCAAACAAGATTTTACGAAAATGGTTAGATTTGTACTAATTTGTCATTTCATGCATGTTGTTCTGGTTGCTAGACATAGAGGCGATTCAAAAACTAAATAACTCTCAAACTAGTTAGCATAAATTGTTAGACATAAAGGTTATGTTATCGGTTCATATATCTTCATATTGTTATTATAGTTGCTAGACATAGGGCTATTTTAATAACATACTAATATGATCAATACATTAGTGATTGGTACATTTGAGGTGTTGTATTAAAACTCAATTTCACAAATATAGACTACTTGATATAAAAGTATATTTTGTAACTCATAAATCTACTTGATGTGAACACCTAATTTTTATAGCTTATTTTTACAAATAAAAAAAAATCAAAAAAACAAAAACTGAATTTTTAGATGTCGTGTAACTAATTTTATCTTCAAACCATAATCAACAGTCAACTAATTATCGATAGTTTCATTCGAAGTTTTAATTGTATATTTCACTTTTAATATTATTAATTGTCGATTTGGGAATTTTAATAAAAAAATCGCTAGGCAGTTCAATTTTAAATGAAAAAAAGTTCTTATCAACTAATATTTTAATTTAATTTCGTAATAATTAAAAAAGGTTCCAAAAAAATAATATAAGAAAGAGAGAAGGTTGCGCACCCTCTAAGTTACAACTCTAGGAATGACAAATGAGGTAAATTAGAAACTCAAACTCAACAAGGTTGAAATTAATGATACCATTTCCGAATCCAATAAAAAACCTGACTCAAAAAACAATTCAAGGAGAATAACATATGCTTATTGGACTCAATCGCATGCTAGTATACTCAATGTAAACAATCTATTATTCATAAAAAAAACAACATAATTGATTAACTCAATGTAAATCAACTTTGATTAAACTAGGCTATTCAACATAACTAACCAATAAAGATAAATGGTAGAAGAGAACTAGTGTTAATCGGTTTGGGGTATGGGATGGGGATCACCTGTCCCAGTTTTGTGTCCCAAACTCTTCCCCCTCCAATTAAAATGTGTCACGTCAATTAAATATGTCATCTCATTTATTAAGATTTACTTGTTGTTCCAATTTTATCCTTTCCTCATCCTGATCTAAATTCAATGCAGGAACTTTACCCCTTCCATTTTATTTTTAGAGTTGTACGAGACCTTTTAATCCCTTCCCTTTTATCTCCTTTTTTTCTTCTTCTTCTTCCAGTGACAAATTTAAGAACAAGTGCGGATAAGCATAAGAATGTCAAACATTGGTTGGCTCCTGATTCACAATTGAGATATAGGTGTTACCATATATATCATGGTTTGTTTCTTGAGTTGCTCTTAATCTCCTTTAACAAAGAAAATCCTCCCGCGACAGTGGTGGCATGAAAGGATGCCATGAAGCAAAGTGAAATCTAATGGAAAAGGAGAACTAAAAATGGGGAATTTTTTAAGAGAAATAAAGTAGTTGAACCATGTGAGAAAAATATTAGATAATAGGTTGTGGATTGAAACCAGATATCACTACTGGATTTAGGAATTATAATTTGCAAATTGGGACCAAGGTAAGAGGAAGGGGAAGGGGTAAAGAGGTTCCTCCATTGAGTTTTGGACAATGAGAGGGAAAGGAGAAAGGGTAAAAATGGAACAACAAGCAAATGGGATAACTTCCAAGAAAATGAGGTGGCAAATTTAATTGATGTGTCAAATTTTAATTTGAGGGGATAAGATTTGGGATACAAAACTGGACAGGTGATCCCATCATTGGGGCATGATATGTGTTATACTGAATCTGAATATTAAACTTAAGTAAAACTTCAACTCAATCACAACATGTTTTCCTTATTAAATTTGGATTGGATTCATACGAATACTTCATAAATTTGGTTTTAAATCATGTACGGCTCCACATGTGACGAGGGATTTGTGGTTCAGTACATCAAGACAAGACAAAATTCCCTCTGTCAATCATGCTTGTGACAATCTCTTGCTGACATTGAGCAACATTACTAACTGATACATATGGTGGATAACGTGGTTCAAGTCCAGCACCACACATTGTCTCAATTTTGGAATTTGGTGCAGTAGGAGATGCGGTTCCACTCCATCACAAAATCCTCTTTCTGTTCCAAGCCTGAACCCCTTATCCATATAGAGTGAGAAGCAAAGAAAGAAAAAAGCAACTCATTCAAATCTCCTAGCCCACAAACCATGACGCACCCAATTCATTATATTTGTGCAATGGTTTCAAAGAGAAGCTTCTATTTGTATCTCAGATCCAGAATCCCATCTTCATCTTCTCGTGGTTATCTCTTGAATCTTCAACTTTGGGCTCAGTTATTGGAGTTACTGGTGATGTGTGGGTATTGGAATTGGGGCTTTTTTATAATAACTTTAGCTTCCTCACTTCGTTATGTTACCCTTGCATCTTACCGCATCGAAAGTAATGGTGAGAATTACTCAGGTTATTGTTGTGGTTTTTAAGAACAGAAAGGTAACACTGTCAGGGTCTACTGAAGAATTATATGAGATTAGTGCTGACGATGCTACTCTAGAGAAAGTTGCACATACCAGAGTGGTAGATTTGATGTCCATAAAGGGTTTGGGACATGATTTGATGTCTGATATGATTTAGTGCAGGATAGAATTTGAACTTAAAAAATGGTTTGAGACAGATTTAATATATCTTTGTTCCTCGAGGAATTAAACTTAAAAAAAACGATGTTATTGTTCTGATCGATGGACCGTGTCTCTTCCCTCAATCTTGTATGCTTGCCATGTGGGTTGCTGATATGTCAGTCTTCATTTGCAATTGAGGGGTTATATCACAGTTCCTTGTTTGAACCATCTGCTGGAGCATTTATTACATCAAGGATCACTTTGATATTGTTATCTTGCCTTCACCCTAGACCATCCAAATCAGGTAAAACTCTTTTGTCATTCTTATTTTCAACTTGTTCGTTTGATAATTTCCATTTGCAAAAAGTTAATAAATAATTTTTTTACATATTGTTTAAGTAATTAAAAATTAAAATGTTTTCTGTTATAGAATAAAAATCTTTTTTAATTGATAATAGTATAATACTTTGATAGAATAAAGATAAAATCATAAGCAAATGTTATATAATAAACGGATTTAATTGAATTTTTATAGTCCAATAGTTATGGTTTTTATCTTCTCTAACTTGTTAAAAATGGGAAGAATGATTAACATCATATCTTCTCTATTGATTCCATTTAAAAATAAATAAACAAATTTAATGAAATTTTTTTAGTATGGTTATGACTCACTCATATCTGACTTCTCTGAAAATGGGAAGAATGTTTACAACTAACATTAAATATTCACTATTAATTTCATTTAAAAATAAACAAACAAAATTTAATATATTTTTTATAGTTTGATAATGATTTGCATCGTCTCTAATTTCTCTAATAATATTGAGAAGGTTTACGATCAACACCATCTATTTGCTATTAATTTCATTTAAAATTTAATAATGGATATTTTCATTAATTATTTCTTTCACTATTAAACAAATTTAATAGAGCTTTTATAGTCCGATTATATTTCACATCCTCTCTAACTTCTTCGAAAATGGGAAGAAAGTGTATAACCAATCGTATCTCTTTGCCATTAACTCCATAAAGTCAAAACTATATATTTGAATATTCTTCGATCTATAAAAAGCCAACTCAAATCGAATTAAGCAACAAACATTTTTTAACATAGAATTACGTAGTCTTGATTTTTCTATTGCACCTAGGGATACGTATGAGCAAAATGAGCTCTTATCATACACAAAAATAAAAAATAAAATATTTTGTTTAAGAGTATAAAAGTTCATGTTGTTAGCGAGGGTACCGTTTTAAAACGGACGGACGTGATTTTTATACCTTCCCTGACCCGTAATTGACAGGTCAAGACTAAGTTTAAAAGACCATATTATCCAAATTGAGCATAATATAGAGTTTTTTATGTTTTAATCGCAAAAAAATGTAGTGACAACTCCAAATCATTGAGAGAGTTCAAAATCAACTTCACATCTTTCAAAGTCTCAGAGTCGATATTCCAACCGAAAATCGAGTTGGATCTCCCAATAGTCAATTGATTAAGTAATTGCAAATTACTTTCCATTTTCCATCTACTCTACACCAACCAAAGTAATTCCAAACATATGAACTTTGTTGTAGTTGGGTTTCTTCAGTATCATTTTGACTTCAAATGTGAGATTCATCTTCAATTGGAGGTACATCTACATTTAAGATGAAAGTTGACATTCAATAGATATTTGGACTTGCTCAATAGGCATGCTGCAAAATTAGTTAATGAAAGTTTTCTATAGATATAAAATTTTAGACTTGAGTAATGTTAGATAGATGTTATAGTTTTAGTGTTTATGGAGAATAAAATGGATTAATGACTACTTTATTGGTATTGACCAATTCGTCGGTTATGTTTTCTTTGTTTGAATAAGGCTATATATAAAGTCTCAGTTGATGAATAATATGTATACAAGTTTTCTACCTTTATACTATTCTTTATTTTCTTAGTTATAACAATTGGTATCAGAGCTCCGCAAGGGGCCTGATATAGAATGATAAGAGTGTGTGTAAAAAGTTTGAGCTAAACACAGAGAGAGGTAAGATGTCAATCTCAGATAAATTTATGCAACCATCCATTCTGAGATTCGATAGCCATTATGATTATTGATAAATGATGATGAAGAATTTCCTCAAGAGCAAGGAGATGTGAAGCCTGGTGGATGAAGGGATCCTTGCTGCGGCAATTGGGACAACACCAACAAGTGAAATGCATAGGAGGGTTGTGGAGGAGGCCAAACTCAAAGATCTAAAGATCAAGAACTTCTTATTCCAAGCAATTGGTAGAGAAATCCTGGAAACAATTCTTAACAAAGGGGTGTCAAAGGCAATTTGGAATTCAATGAAACATAAGTATCAAGGATCCACGAAGGTGAAAAGGGCACAACTTCAAGCCTTGAGAAGGGAGTTTGAGTTGTTTGCCATGAAAGAAGGAGAGAAGTGGACAACTTTTTGGGATGAACCTTGACTTTGGTGAACAAGATGAAGTCAAATGATGAGACAATGAAGCAGAGTATAGTGGTTAGTAAAATACTTAGATCATTAACGGCTAAGTTCAATTATGTTGTTTGCTCAATAAAGGAGTCAAATGATCTAAGTACTTTGAGCATTGATGAGTTGCATGGTAGTCTGCTGGTTCATGAACAAAGAATGTAGTGATACCAATAAGAAGAACATGTATTGAAAGTGGCTCAAGAAGACAGATCAAACAGAGGAATGAGTCAATGTGTGTTTCATCTCACGTCAATGTTAGAAAATTGTTAAGGGTATTTTGCCATATAAACATATATAATCATTTCACAAGGTGCACCTTTTTATTTAACTAACTCATTTTACAATACACATTACATCAATGTTAACAGTGTCACACATTGTATCTAACCCAATGATCGTGTTAAACTCAGCACCTCTATCAATGTCCAACTTACACCATACATCCAAGTCAATGTATGATTTATACTTTGCATCAAAACCAGTCAGCGTGCTCTAGTGGATCCTCTAGCCATTAACATCCTTATGCATTGCATTGCATCGCGGAAACACAATAATGACTCAATACTTTTCTTCTCATAGAAGACCATCCTTTCTGCTAGTGAGAAAGCCATTCTCATCACTTGTATTAAAATATGATGCTCTACTTAGGTCCTAATCCAATAAATGATTTTTTGTGGTTCTAGATCCAACATGTTTGTGACTCCTACCACAACCCCACAATGTTTCCTTTCCGTTTAACTCTCTAACTTTATTATCACACATTGCATTCCATAAATCTTGTCCAACCTAACATGCATTTCACTCTCCTTTGTCACAATCCCTAGTTAGCATTTGTATCAATTTTCTCCATCATGAATATGACATTTGGGTTATGAGTCATCTATCAATTCACTATAATGTCAAATGTTGGAGCAGCAAAGTCAATTGTTGTGCAACATTGGCCAGAAACAATCAAAAGATATTTTTTTAATGAGATTCGGCAAATTGTGCATAATACACTGGGAACATTGATCAATTATCATTATATTATTAAATAATAAAGATTACAAGCTCTAACATATTTTATGGACCCAACGCCTGCTTCTAATTGGTGCGGACTATAAAAAAATATTTTTTTGAGTGCAATATATAAAATAATATAGTAAATTACTTTATCACTTATAAGTTTTAGTAAAATTACATGAATCACCCTCCATTTTTTTATACTTATACAAATTACGCCGAATTTATATACATACATTATAGTCATCATTACACCTATAAAGGGATGAATGTAACCTTTTAAATAAAAAAGATTTTTTGAGTGTAATTAAGTTAAACTTCAATATGTATTAGTATAATCTACTATTAATTAATTATGCATTAGCTAAGATACATATATGATTTTTAAATATGCAAAATAGTCTTTCATTATGAAATCTCTATTCTCTTTTGTGTATTTAAGCAATGTCTCCTTAAAATTATTGATGTATTTTATAAAATGAGTTTTTACAATTTGATATGTTTTTGTTTCCCTTTGAACTATCTATCACTCATCATGTGAGGAATGATGATTAACCAAATTTTGACACATTTTATCTTATTAATTTTGAGAAGGATCAATTATTACAACTTAATGAATAAAATAAAATTCAACATTCATTGAACCAAAAAAGAAGTTCTCTTTTTTTTATTACCCACTTAAACATTTTCAAAACGTACTAATTATACAAAATAATAAATATTTGAATATTAAGATAAACACAAATGTTTTATTATTTCTTAATAATGATATTTTAATATAAAATATATTATTCTGATATTATTTACAATACTATCATTTTTATATAAAATACAAATTTTTATTTGATTTCGAGTTGTCTACTTTATCTTTAGGTTTCTCGAATAAGTCTTAAAATAATGATAATAAAATGACAATATCTGCATCATTGTTTCATTTAAATCATGTTTTGGTTCTAGCCTAATATCTTTAGCAATAACTAATTTAGGTCTTGATATAAAGTATATTGAGATTGACTTTGAGTTTTTGTATAGTTATAAACTTTTATTTATTTTGCAAACAAATATATATGTCCATGACAATGGTCAAAGAAAAGAAAATACAACTTTGTTTAATTCGACACAAGGTTTACTAAAATTGTGATATATTATGAAACCAAATCCAAATAGTATAAGATTTACTATTTACTATTTTTTATTATAAAACGTGTCAATAATTTTAATGAAATATTGTTTAAATACACAAAAGAGATGATGAATTCGTAATCAAATTCTATATGAAAATTTATAAAGATAAGATATTGTATAATTAATTATTACACCTATACTTAGTGAAGTTTAACTTAATTATACTCATCATTATTTTTGTTTAAAACATTACTGTCGTCTATTTTTTTTGTAGGAATAATTAATGTAATAATGTATATATAAATTATTGCTATTTTGTATGGGTGCAAAAATAAAAATAGCTTATGGTCACGTCTGAGTGCCTATAAAAATATTTTCAATGAGTACTTACAAAAATAATTTATGGATAAGAACAAGTATCATGATATTTGCCCAACACATAAATGCATATTTATAAATTTGTTTTTAATTAAATATTAAATATTATATATAGTATATATTTTTAATTATTTTTTAATATATTATATATTTTATTATTATTATTATTTTATAATGAAATTTAATTATTGAAATAATATAATGAATTAATATGTATATAAATTTTATCATTCATGTGATAATTTTCTATATATATTGATTACTATAAAATATTAAAATATATATTTAAACTTAAAAATCTATTGGGGACTCGTATATACCCGCTACTCATACAATTATGCAAAATAGTACGAGTATGAACACACAAAAAATACTACCTGCACTAACCCAATTGTCATCCCTAATTTCAATGAGCTCTAATAGTGGAGAGACAAATGTACAAAAAACAATGAAAAAATAAAATCATATAACAATTTTATTATACATAACATGAATGTAATATTTATGCATTGTTAGTTTAAAAATTCATATATAATTACTAGGTCATGCATAATTTATTTATAATATTTTTCTCAAAGAATCAATAATAATTAAATATAAATGATAAATAATATAATGATTGTTTTAAAACTCATTTATTGTGAACTTAAATGCATGTTTTTCTAATCCTAGTATAAAATAAGACTTTTACCTAAAAAACAAAACTTGCTTAAGTTGATATGATTCTATTCCATTTGAAAGCAGCACAGTCCAAATTCCCTAACATAATAAATTAAGAAAAATGATATATTTTTCTATCTAAAAAAATAATAACATATATCATAAATCAATATTTTATTTATTAATGATTGATTTACAAGTTATATATGTGATTTTTTTTGTGTGTAAGGTTAGTAAAGGACTCAAATTAAATTTTTTGGTAGGATAACATTTTCTACCGTAACACAAGTACTTTTTTTTTTTTTTTTTAATTCCCACCTAATTTTTCCACAAAACTTCTTAATCTCAACCCATAAGTTCCACCTCCTTTTTGTTCTCCTTTTAACAATTAAGAAATTTCCAGTCCCAATAGATCTAACTCTTGTAGAAAAGGACGCAACTTTGATAATTTGTTTATCTTTTTGAGATGGGTTATGTGAAGGTTGATCTTGAGGTTGGAAATGATGGAGTTGCGCTCATCACTATTTCTAATCCTCCTGTTAATGCTTTATCTATTCCAAGTTAGTGTTTCACTATTTCTTCTATCGTTCTGTTTTTTAAATTCTGATTATTGTTTTTATTTATTTATTTTGATATCATGTTTTTCTCACATGATGTGATCATCAGTTATCGCGGAGTTGAAAGAAAAATTTAGAGAGGTGACAAGGAGGAATGATGTGAAGGCTATAGTTTTGACTGGTAATGTTTCTTTGGATTGCAAATATTATATTTTGATTTTGATTTTTTTTAATTTTTTTCTAGAGGCAGAGAAAAATTTGTATGCGAAATGATTACGAAAGATTGGACATGATTTGTGATTGGGTATTATGTCATCGTTAAATTCATGTAACCGAGTCTATCTGATGGGACTAAGACTTATTGCTGTTGTTGATTTTGTTCATAGATTGGATGACTATTTGATTGTTAGAAACTTTGCAATTTGTCTAAACAAATTTACCCTAAATTCAGGCAAAGGTGGGAGATTTTGTGGTGGGTTTGACATCAGTGTCATGCAGAGGATTCAGCAAACTGGTGAGTTATGATTACATATTTGTGTGTATAATTGAGTTAAATTAAATATTTAGTTAAATTATGCTGTTTAAACTTTAAAGTACAATATATGCTGTTTTCTTTGCAGGTGATGTGACATCTAACCCTGAAGTCTCTGTGGAACTGGTAGTCAACTTAATTGAAGGTTGTAATTGTTCTTTAAGCCTACATGAGAGAAGAATTTATCTTGATGTCTCTGTTAGTATGAATGTTACAATATTATTAATCAATTAATGTTGTCGATAATTACAGATTCGAAGAAGCCGGTTGTTGCAGCAGTTCAGGGACTTGCTCTTGGAGGTGGCTTAGAATTGGCCTTGGTCAGTCTTTGTCCTTGAAACAATAATGTTATTTATACATTTGTTTTGTACATTAACCTGTCAACCTTCCTTTTCGGATAAAATAAAAAGGGAAATAACAAGGATGAGACATTCTGTCTCTCTCCTTTCTTTTCCTGAGATGGTAGGTGTAGGGTTTAGATGTACAGAGTGGATGTACAAATAACATTACTCATCCTTGAAAAGGCATTGTTCCTTTAAGTAAGAACTATTGTCCAAGTGTCTTCATGAGATATATCGCTTTGTCTTTGTCTAGGGATGCCATGCGCGCATTGCTGCTCCAAGAACCCAACTGGGCCTGCCAGAGCTGACACTTGGAATCATTCCTGGATTTGGAGGTAATCAGCATTTGCATGCACATTTTTCAGTAAGCTAGATTAGGAGTGAAGAAACTTTCATCACTTAGTAGCACTTTTACTGAAATGTTATTGTTGATTTTGCAAGGCACACAACGTCTTCCAAGGCTTGTTGGGCTCTCGAAAGGTCTTGAAATGATGTTGGTAAGATGTTAACCATTCATTTTCATCTGTTTTAGCTTCTATTGCATTTCCACTGCAATAGATGAACTAACATATTAAATGGCGAAGAAAACTAGAGAGCTTTCTTTGATGTGAAGTTTCAGAAATAATTGTACTGACTAAATTCGATAAATATAGGTTTTATAAGTAAAGTAGAAAGGAATTAACTCTTTTAAATGTTTTCATTTTGAAACAATTTCATGCTTTTTTTCTCTCTCCTTTTTTGTATAAAACTTTGTATTGCAATAAGAGCACAATTGAAATTTAATATCATGTTTTTGCAGACATCTAAACCAATCTCATCGGAAGAAGGGCATAAACTAGGACTTATCGATGCTATTGTGTCTCCTGAGGAGTTACTAAAGGTATCTCGTCAATGGGCTCTTAACATTGGAGAGAAGCGCAAACCTTGGATTCGGTCACTCCATAGGACAGACAAACTTGGTTCCCTGTCTGAAGCACGTGAGGTATTGAAAATTGCAAGACAAAATGTCAAGAAGACTGCTCCACATTTGCCTCAGCACCAGGCTCTCATAGATGTGGTTGAAAATGGAATAGTTCATGGAGGCTACAATGGAGTTCTAAGGGTATTCTATTTCTATTACTGTCTTTGTTTGGAAGTAATTTACATGCTTTTTTGAGTTTTACTCACTGAGTTGAGTTCCTTTGCATATCACTTTTGAGTTTGAGATAGATGCTTCTTCCTCTCTCTTTTTTTGGTCTAGCATGGTTTACCATTTACCTTACAAATATCCCACCGGCTGTTTTGTGTATCTCGAAACCAGTTGATTCAGGTGAAATATAAGCTACTTACTAAAAATTAATTGCAGGAGGCTGAAGTCTTCAATAAATTAGTCCTATCTGACACAGCAAAAGGTTTAATTCACGTCTTCTTTGCTCAACGTACAATATCAAAGGTACAATGCTAGATATGCCCTTCCTTCTCTGGATACTGGGATCTGAACCTATATTTTTCTTCTAAGCAGTGATTAAATGGCTAGTACATTTGAACTTTGGCCTTTGCTTTCATGTTTTTATTGTTTTCAATCATACACATGTACTTGCATTTGGAACTATTTTTTTGTCAACTAAGCCCGTGTTTGGTAAAGCTGGAGAAATTAGATTATGATTATATTTATCTATGATTAAAATCTGTTATCTGTGAGATTATAATCTGATAAAAAGCAACCCATCCTATTTGAAGCTTTTTAAAAGTGCTTATTTTTCTAAAATTAAAGCTTCCTTTATAATCTAAGCTAGTTACCCAAACAAGCTTAGATTATAAAAGAAGCTTATAATCCAAAGAAATTCAAAACAAAGTTCTACCTAACATAGGCTAACATACAATGTGGAGGATTGTTTTCCTTCCAATCGTTAGAAAACAATATTGTTTATATGGTTCAGACAAGGCTTTTATAGTAATTTCTTTGTATTTCATAATAGAATCTATATAAAAAACTGTTAGAATCATATTTCATGCGGTTTTTAGTTTTAACGTGGATTTCTTATCTTCTCATTGCCGAACTTGAGAAAACAAGAGACGAGTGTGTACTCTGGTTTTTCTGTATGTATTCACTTATTACTGCCTTCTG
This sequence comes from Lupinus angustifolius, assembly GCF_001865875.1. NCBI lineage: Eukaryota > Viridiplantae > Streptophyta > Magnoliopsida > Fabales > Fabaceae > Lupinus > Lupinus angustifolius. The sequence goes on from NC_032011.1 coordinate 13,989,414, forward strand.
GCAGGTGCCTGGTGTAACTGATGTTGGACTAAAGCCAAGATATTTGAAAAAAGTTGCCATTATTGGGGGAGGTTTAATGGGTTCCGGCATTACTACAGCTCTTATACTAAGCAACATTCAAGTTATCCTGAAGGAAGTCAATTCTGAATATCTTCAGAAGGGAATAAAAACAATACAAGGTAGTTTATTATTCCTGTAAAGTGAGAGAAGTATGAATAATTGGAGATGGAAGGTCAATTGCTAATTGGTCGATGTTAGTGATAAATTGTTTTCTAGTTTCTATGAGAGTGTTCTCAATAGTTTGGGATCTATATAAAAGTAAGTATGTTCTGGAGGGAAAAAGCTCTTGTAAGTGAACAAGTAATGATTATCAACTTCTGATTTGATCTGAAGTTCTTCTTGATCTTAATCATTATAATTTAATGGTGGATACACCCTTACTTGCTCAATTTCGGGACAAATTCACCTTAAAAGAGTCTTATCCATTCTGCAGAAGGTTTGAGGACCTTCTTAGTATGCACTTCCTGTCAAATGGTTGCTTTAATGTGCACATCACCAGCAGTACATATTCAGGATATTGGCAATGGCTTCTATACTACATTTTTATTTAAATGTGTTAAATGAAACACTTGTTAGTATACCTTTTGCTGTGTAGTTCTCTGAAGTATGATGATTCTCCGTTATCATGCTTAAACTGCACCCACATATATTTTTTCTTAGTGTGTTTTGGAACAAAGCCATTATGTAATATGCAAGAAACATTTAAGACATCCTCATAAATGCCTAAGGGAGAACAGCTGGAAAATATAAGAGTAAAAGCTCTTGTCATTGATACATTTAAGTTTATTTTATAACAATTTCTTAAAAAAAATTTGTTTCATTTTGCATGGCAGCAAATGTCAATGGCTTAGTTACAAAAGGAAAGTTGAACAAACAAAAGGCAGACGGAGCACTCTCACTGCTTAAAGGTGCACTGGATTACAATGAATTTAAAGATGTGGACATGGTTATTGAGGTTGGTTGTCTGAAATCCTTTTTTGTGGTCATAGGAATGTAGGGAATTGGGCTCCTCTCCAATAATGGACCCTCCAGTACGGGAAAGTAAGGGGAAAGATGATTTTGTAATCTTATAAGAAAATTTAATTTAAAAATAAATAAAAATCTAGACCCTTAAATATTTGTAAGTGCCACATGTCCGCATCTCTACCCAATAATGGAGGGTCCAGTACTGGAGAGGATATAAACGTGAATATAGGTGACTTGGCTTAGAATGTTGCAGCTTGGATATGTTTTTTTGTTATCCATATTTATTTATGTCAAGTTTATTTTCTCAGTCTCAAGGTTCTAAATATCTTATCGAGGATATTTAACATGTCTTTGCTAAATACTGTTTGAAGTTATTTACCATTTTCTCTCCCTCTCTCTCTCTTGCAGGCTGTTATTGAAAATGTTGGTCTTAAACAAACTATTTTTAGTGATCTTGAGAAGATATGTCCTCCACACTGTATTTTGGCATCAAACACATCAACTATTGACCTCAATGTCATTGGTGAAAAGACTAGATCTCAAGATCGCATCATTGGAGCTCATTTTTTCAGGTTATTTAACCTTTTCTCTTATAGTGTTTCTTTTTAAAGGAAGAAAAGAAAACTTAAAACATAACCTCAATGGAAGTGAGAATTCGTTTGTCATTTTAAGCTGTTTGCTTGGAGAAGTTAACTGCACATTTTTTTTCACTTTGTTAGCATCAAATTTACTTCTCAGGGAGGAATAGAATGTGAAACTTGTTTTACCATGATAAAAGATGCCTGACCATAGTTTCTATGAATTATGTTTGTTGAAAAGTCATTTTTTTGGGGTTAGGGTGCATTTTTTAACCTCTAGCACCAGGTAATCATATTAGATTCATCCACCATATGGGTAAAGTAAGAGGTTGGTGTTCTGAAAACATTCATGATATACTTACCTCACCAACCAGTAGAATTACCCAAATTGTGCATGAGCGTTATAATGATAAGTGACTTAGAAGTTAAAACTGATCCTCTCAATGAAAGAAACTTGAGAGCATCATATCAGAAGCTGCTTTTAAAAATAAGCTGTTCTAAATAATGCAGAAATTTTTGGCTCATTCTGTATACTCATAAACCATTTATGATCATGATATGGGTAAGTAATTTAGTCAAAATGTAAGTTAAGTAATTTAGATATTAAAATTACAGTTGTTGCAAATATCTATTTGGAAACATGTTTTATGGGTGCTTTCTGACTTTCACTGCTTGATGTGCAGCCCTGCTCACATTATGCCTCTTTTGGAGATTGTAAGGACGGAGAAAACTTCTGCACAAGTAATTCTTGATCTGCTGACAGTTGGTAAAATCATAAAAAAGGCTCCTGTAGTCGTGGGCAACTGCACTGGCTTTGCAGTGAACAGAACATTTTTCCCATATGGACAAAGTGCCCAATTACTGGTCAACTTGGGCATCGATGTTTTCAGAATTGACAGATTGATAACCAACTTTGGCTTTCCCGTGGGTCCTTTCCAGTAATATTCGTCTCTTGGTGTTTCTGTATTTCATTAATATTTGTTGATTGCAATATTAATTTGTTTTTACCTTTTCATCAACCCTCACCCCACACCACCCAACATCATCACTCAATAAGAGTCAAGATAACGTGCTTAAGCCAACAATGCCATGTGAATATCTTAAAGTTCTAGTAACATTCTCATGCTTTGAAATATTGGTTGATCTCTGTGTATTTTGAATAATCCTTTTCTGTCTCAAATTGACTCATCTTCTGTATTTCTAAAATAAAGGGTTGTTATAAGGATAAAGTTAATGGTTTCATGAGCATGCGAGGCATCAAGCATGTATTGCACTGTGGTTATGTTGATTGAAGTCAATCCTTCTTTGTCTTGCAGGCTTCAAGACTTGGCTGGCTATGGAGTCGCTGTAGCAGTTGCAAAAGAATATGCTGGTGCATTTCCCGATCGTACACTTAGTTCACCACTGGTTGATCTTTTGATCAAAGCTGGACGGAATGGTAATATTACATTTTCTGCCCTTTTCAACAAATCTTCCTTTCTCTGTGTGGGGAAAATTATGCCTCGGTGTAACTAATATTTTTATTCTTGGCTTCCCCTTTTTCTATCAGGCAAAAACAATGGGAAAGGGTACTACATATATGAAAGGGGTACCAAGCCAAAACCTGATCTTTCAGTGCTACCAATCATTGAGGAGTCTAGAAGACTTAGCAATATTTTGCCCAATGGAAAGGTACTTTTATTTTGCATGTCAAGATCCAATCTATCATTAACGTTGTGTCGAAGTTGGCATTATTGTCTTCCATGTGATGGTTAAATCTAAGCTTCCTTTCTCACTAGGTAAAGCTAAACTAACATTTTTGTTGCTTTTGCAGCCTATATCTATTACCGATCAAGAGATTGTGGAGATGATTCTCTTTCCAGTGGTGAATGAGGCATGCCGTGTTTTAGAAGAAGGGATTGTTATTCGTGCTTCAGACCTTGACATTGCGTCTGTTCTTGGAATGAGCTTTCCAAATTATAGGTGGGCTTTCCCTTTTGTTCTGCTTTAAAATTGATAGAACTAAGAAATGAGACTAACTTATAAATATGGTGTACAAAATGTGCAATAAGGGAATAGTAAACACTGGCTTATTAGAAACAGGAGAAGAAGTAAAAAATAAGAAAGGAGATATGGTGTGATATTAACTTAATCAGTGTTGAGTATTTGCAGCACAAGAGTACTTTTTTTATACGGAGTTAAAAAATAATCTGTTGATATTCTGTGCTGAAATATTTGTGTATGTATCAAATGGAGATTAGTCCAATTTCTAGAGACTGAAGGGTGGCTAAGAAAAATCATAGACGGAACAATTATAAATTTTAGAGTTTAATGCATTGCTAATGGACATAATTTATGATGGAATATTATGAGTTTATGACGTTGTTTGATTCATGTAGCTGACCTATCTAAGGCTTGGTTGTTGTTTCAACCACAGACCTATACAGTGCATGAATTACTAAGAAGGGGCGTTACAACTATATCTCAAAGTTATTACGTTAATTAGATCTTACAACTTGTTAACTGTTTGAAAACTTTGAACTCTTTATAACCATCACTTGTGTTCAGGTTTCAAAATTTAATTGTTTGTCTTCAATCAAGATTTGTTCAAATGTGAAATCTTTTTATTTGAAAATTAGTACCTCTTTTACTAGTTTCACAACACGTGTTTTTAGCATTTTGCATGTTGTTTATATGTGTACCTTGTTTAACTTATATCTCATTGCAATCACTTTTGTGGCAGGGGTGGCATTGTTTTCTGGGCAGATTTAGTTGGGGCTAATCATGTATATACCAGCCTTAAGAAATGGGCAGAATTATATGGTAACTTTTATAAGCCATCAAGGTATTTGGAAGAAAGAGCTATTAAAGGCATTCCTTTGGTAAGACTCATGTTCTTTATTATCTGTTCAAGTTTCAAGGGATCTAGTTTTCTCAATCTTCTCTTTGTTTTTAGCATATTTCCTACTTAAATAAAACACAAATCAAGTTTTATTTTAGTTGCGAAGCGGTGCAACAAAACAGGATTTATGCACATTTTGATTCCTTGAGTTATTATATCTCATTGTTGGGATAATATGGGATTCTAAGATGAACATCCTTGGATATCTAAACCAATAAAACTTATAAATAATTGTTGGGAATCCAAGTATGATATGTTTAGACTTTAGAATCATTAAGTCACTTGTTTTTGGGTCTTACTTGTAACTAATCTAAATTCATGCTATAAGTTGGAGAGAGATGTACATGTCTTTTGACCATAATTATTTTGGCACATATGGGTGGAAGGAACTTCAGAATTTTTAGAGATTATTTCTCTTCTTTTGCCTTTGTTTGAGATGAAGTTACTCTTTTGGCTTCTTTTTGTTGCATGGCTATATTTTCTAGCATAATGGGTTACGTTTCATTTTTTGGGACTAATATAAAATCTCTCTTCATTCATACATTACATTGATTATCAAGAACAAATGCTTAACATTGTGTTCTGTATATCCTACAGAGTGCACCTGCTTCATCTACTCCAAAGGCTCGTCTATGAGAAAAGATTCCCAAGTCTTCACCACATTGGAGGTTGCAGGATAGGAAATATGGTTCATAATATTTGCCTCTTATGTTATAACAATGAATAAATTTGGGTTCCCTAAGCTATATTTTGATTATGCATTTTGGACATGCATGGTTCTATCAAAGTAACTAAGGATTGCTTAAAACCCTCTTCTTGAATTCTCTTATAAATTAGAATATGGTTTCCTTTTTAGCTTATCTGCTTGTTGATTATAAGCTAGTTTCAATGGACTTGCAATATTTTCCATCCATTGTAGGTGCTTCTGCCAAAATCACTCCATTTAGATGATTTGAAGGGTGAAAACTGAATGAGACAAGTGAATGATGTTGGCTGATATCAGCTGTTTGACATAGCTTCTGAAAAGCTAGCTGAAGAGTCTGTAAGCTTTAAAAGCTAGGGTCTAAAAGCTTGTCAAAATTAATTGACATTTAATAACTAATCAGTTTGGTGCTTACTTAAAAACAATTTCTTCGGAAGGAAATGATATATCCTCCTATAAATCCGACATCCACAAGAACGTGATATGTTATAAAGTGATACTTTATTTATTAATGATTGATTTATAAATAATATGTCATTTTCTTGTAGGCATAAAGATTTAGTAAGAAGGTATAATTGCTATCTTATCATTCAATGATATTGCTTTGTTTTTCCCTACTAATTTCATTGACTGACTTGTGTCTCAAGTGTTCACATACTTTCTTGTCAATTATTGAAGGGTTGCCAACTTTAAGGTATGAAGTGATGTCAAACAAACATTGTATTCAAATGCCATCCTATCAAATTAAATTGGAATTTTGTAATCAAATATTCACTTGTTTGCTTCTATAACAATGTGGACATATAAAATATTAAAACGCAGAAAGGCTCAATGACGAGATACTGAATTATTGCAATGGTTAAACTTCAACTCTTCAATGATTTGTTGCCAACTCAATTAAATTCTTTTAATTTTTGTTTAAATTAATAACATTGTTTACATCAAACTTTATTCATTTTTTCACTTCTTTCCATACCTTTTGGTGTAAGTGATCATCACCTAATACCCAGCAAATACAAACCAAATTCATCATATTAGATTATGAGTGATTTGACAAGAATAAATTCAAGTTTATCAATAATTAATTAAAGACCAAAAGAAGTTAGAAAGAAAATGAGAAACTGGCTTAGGTTAGCCATTGAAGGAAACAACAAATATTTAAGGTTCTGGCTTTTGTTGAGTGTGGTAGCGGTAGGTTGAGAACAAGGAAGAAAGAATATGTTACTCTTATCTAATTCCATTTCACTTCTGTCAGTTTAATATGTTACTTATTATCATTAATTTTTTTCTATCAAATAGCCAAAAGAAATAATGAAAATTGAAAAGATTAATTCCTAATTCCTATTGCTCTAAATAAGAAATAAAGCCAATAGGAGATAGAAGTAAAGTAAGGTTACATAAACAAGTTAGTCATTTAAAGGGAAAATAAAAGATGAGTTGTTAAATTTAATTGAGGTGACAAGAAATGTTTGGTAGTACAAGCAAGAACACAATGATTTGGTACAAAAGATTTCATTTCTATCATCTCCATCATGTATACACCCCACCCCGTATACATAAAATGAAAGTTGATTATTTTTCTTCCATACTTTATTTTATACATTGCACATCTTTCTTTTATTGATCTTGTTGCGATTAAAGATGTTAAAGTGGGCTACCCAAATAAGCTCTAGTTATCCAGTTCAAGCTACGGCTCTATCAAGGCGACCCAACATATATTCTAATTTGTTGGTAATGGGCTCGTGAGAAAAAGGTTTCCAAACCCGACCCTATGTGGGTAATGGGCTAATCGGACCGACCCAACATATATTCTAATTTTTTTATAATAAATATCAAATTTTTTTATAATCAATACAATGAAATGAGTACCAAATGAAACAAGATGCTAAATGTAATATAAATGATGTTACTAGACATAAATTAGAAAAAAAATTATTACAATTTTATTTTTTATTTTATTACTACATTTGCCAAGAAAGCCAATGGTTAGTACCACATAAACATTGTTGTTATGGGTTCATTCAAAGGTTTGAAGCAATACAGGATTGTTGAGGAGACTAAGCTGAATAAAATGCATGCTATAGTTTAATGTACATAGTCCCCTCTACCCATGTGGTCACACCTCTCCCTAGGAAAAAAATAAAATAGTTACAAGAAAAGTGGGGTTGGGTGCCAGAGTGTTGAAGAAGATGAAAGAAATATAATTTTTTGTGTTTAAAGTTTACTTAATAGTTCTCAAAAGCAAAATATATTTTAACATTTCGTTTAAATTTTATTTTACCTTGTTCTGCTTTCCTTTGGTTTTTTTGTGTGCATAACTATGTTTGCAAAAGTTTGTCTATATATATCAGCTTTTATTTGTGTTGTTTTCGTGTGTTATGTACATTTGGTCATATAGATTTAACATTTGTATGTTACGTAGATTTATCATTTTTGAATTTTATCATGTGAGAGTCTTATATATTGAGTTATTAATTTAAAAATAAAATATAGCCCAATAAAAATAAACAAATTAAATATTGTACATTTGTTGTACTAAAATATGAAATAGTGGAAAACTAATTATTAATAGCTAGGCCCAAGCCTAACCAGGCGTACCCAACACAAACCCAGTTTTTCAAAATTACAACCCAATCAAGCTAAAAAGCTTGGTTTCAAATAAATGTGTATATTTTAGTACCAGAGTTCTCTAGTTTTTTAAGTCCCTGATGACTGGCCTATTTTGACAGGTCTAGTTATGAACATGCCACTAGGTTATTCTCTCGGAAATCAGAATAACCCAATAAACCTCATCTCTTTATCCTTAACTGGCGAGTTAATCATTACACTTCAGTAGCTTGTGAGAAGAGATGTATCGGGCCTCTTCCAAAACACATAATTTTTTTCTTCCAATTGAAATTATTTATTTTTTAGGTGTCTTGGGAACAATTGGAATTGAATACTAGATACATATTACCTTATCCTTATCTAATAAGAAATAAAAAAGATAAAACATAATTGATCAGAAGCTTTCCCGATTATCTTAATTTAGGTTTTTAAAATAGAAGATAAATAACATAAATGACAGCTAAATCTATCTTATAAGCTTAATGTAAAGAAGTCTAGAAAAAGAAACTCAAATTCAAACTAAATTCATTATGTACTTGAATTTAAAATAAGAGATTAAAGTCATACACATGAGAATAACATTACAATGTTACTTCATTAATTTTTCTTAATCTTATAAGCTTAATGAAAGAGGTTTAGAAAAAGAATGTAAAACTCAAATTAAATTTTTTATTGATGGGTAGATTGAAATCATTGACATGCACAAAATAAAATTATAATTACACTCATAAATTTTTGTATAAAGTTAATGTAGAAAGATTGAAAATATATTAAACAATATTATATTTTGATTAAAATAACAATATTAAGAAAAGCAAAAAAAAATAGTATTGATTATTGGCAAAAAGAAAAAGATGATGAAAAGACTTTCTTGAGCCAAAAAAAAAAAGTGGCTAAAGATCATCTTAAAGAAATGGAGAATTTTTAGTCAAGTAAAAAGAAGTGGTTATGGTGAAACCAACATTAATGCTCTTTTCCCTTTGGCCACATAATCTTCAAGAGCTTTGGCTATAAATAGGAGTGTTCCATGCTATTGTAAGATACACCAAATACTTAGCTTAGTGCATAGTCTCTCTTCTTGTTCTAATTGTGTGAGAAATACTTGAGTGAGAGTGAAATTGGGTGTACTTGGGTTTTGGGAAGTGAGTGAAACACTTGTAGTTCTCTTTTATCATAGTGGAATAATCATTGTTGCTCTTCAGCTGTGGACGTAGACAAATTATCGAACCACATTAAATTCTCGGTGTCATTTTCTCTATTATATTTTCTCCACGGGTCTTCCACTTCAAGAAACTAGTATCAAAGATCGTAGAGCTCTTGCATGCTAAGCCGTACGATCTAAAAGAAAAAATTGTGTTTGTAGCATTGTCTGGTCTTACACACACGGCACACCATAAAAGAATTGTTCTTGTTACTGTAAAGGTATAATAGTGTGAAAGTGCATGTCTAGGAAAGTTCTGTCTTAGGAAAGACCTAGTATTTAAGTGTGTCTGTTAAGACCCACTTCTCTTTCCTGAGAACTTTCCTGGTGTAAGTTCACGAACTATGATATTGTTCCGGTATACGGTTATCATGGCGAGTGCTAAATTTGATTTGGAGAAATTTAATGGAGAAAATGATTTCAACCTCTGACGATTGAAGATGAAAGCTCTACTAGTTCATCAAGGCTCGGGCAAAGCCTTAGAAGGTAGAAACAAGTTACCAGAGAGTCTGACAGAGGACGAGAAGGATGAAAACTTGGAAAAATCACATAGTGCAATTTTGTTGTGCTTGGGAGATGAAGTTCTACGAGAAATGTTAGATGAAACTACAGGTGCTTCATTATGGTTGAAGCTGGAAAGCCTGTACATGACGAAGTCACTCACCAACAGACTGTATTTGCAGAAAAGAATATATACTCTTCAAATGTAGGAAGGAAAGCCCATAAAAGATCATCCGAATGAATATAATAAAATTATTCTTGATCTAAAGAATATTGATGTTAAAATTGAAGATGAAGACCAATCAATTCTTCTACTATGTTCCCTTCCAAGTTCTTACGAGCACTTCATCGACACCATAATGTATGGTCGAGAAGAGCTGACAGTAAAGGTAGCGTTGCACTCGAAAGAACTGAAGAAAATAGTATCAGATTCGAGATCTGAAGGCTCATGTAATAGTCTTTTTGCTAGATGAAGAACAGAGAAGCAAAATCAATTTGGTGAAAGAGGAAAATCTAGGTCCAAGTCTAAATCAAAACCTAGAAAGTATAAATGCTTTCACTGTCACAAGGAGGTGCATATAAGAAAGAATTGCCCATAGCGCAAAGACAAGGAAATGATTTATGAATATGGAGATGCATTTGTAGCAAATGGCTATGATAGTGCAGATGCACTAATAGTTCCAGAGCACGACTCAAAAGATGAATGGGTACTTGATTCTGGATGCTCATATCACATGTGTCACATTAAGGATTGGTTTTTCACTTACCAACTCTTAGATGGGGCAAGGTCATCGACTCTTAGATGTTCGACGGAATCGTAAGGACGTTGACAGATGTAAGGCATGTTCCAGAATTAAAGAAAAATATGATTTCCTTAAGAACACTGGATTCAAAAGGTTATAGCTACAAAGGTGAAGGTGGATCTATAAGAATATCTAAAGGCGCTATGGTTGTAATGACAGAAAAGAAAGAGAATAGTCTCTATATGTTACAAGGAAACACAATCAAGGGTGTTGCTGTTGTCTCCTCAATATCTGATTCTGATGTCACCAAACTATGACATCTAAGAATGGGTCATGTCAGTAAAAGAGGTCTAACTGAATTGGCCAAACAAGGATTACTATGCGGTCAACAAGTCAGGAAGGTAGACTTTTGTGAACACTGTGTTTTCGGCAAGCAATTTCGGATAAAATTCAATGTTGCAGTTCATCGAACAAGAGGCACGTTGGATTATGTACATTCTGACTTGTGGGGTCCTTCCCAAGTACCTTCTCATGGTGGTAGCAGATACATGTTAACATTCATTGATGACTATTCAAGGAAGGTGTGGATCTTCATTTTGAAACACAAAAGTGAAGCATTCGTCAAGTTTAAACAGTGGAAAACCTTGATCGAAAAGCAAA
>NC_032011.1:14000413-14051441 GCF_001865875.1 Lupinus angustifolius
CCACAACAAAATGGACTTGCAGAACGAATGAACAGAACCTTACTTGAAAGGATAAGATGTATGTTGTCAAATGTTGGATTGTCAAAAGAATTTTGGGCGAAAGCTGTCAGTACAGCTTGTTACTTGATCAATAGATGTCCATCAACGACTATTGGTTTCAAAACTCCAGAAGAGATGTGGTCGGGGATTCCATCACATTATAAAAATGTGAGGATATTTGGTTGTCCTGCATATGCTCTTAACAAAGAAGGAAAACTTGATGCAATACATTGAAATGCATTTTTCTTGGATATCTAGATGATGTGAAAGGATATAAGTTATGGTGGCCAGAGAAAAGAAAGTGCATTATTAGTAGAGATGTTATTTTTAATGAAGTTGAAATGCTAAAGCCTCATACAGAGTCATCAAGTGAAAATGAAGATCCTAATATCTTGGAAAAGGTGGAGTTTGAGGTGGAGCCAACAAAAGAAAAAACACTTGATCAAGAAGAAGAAGTCCATGATGCATGTACTGATACTGATATCTCTCAATTACAACATTACCAGTTGATTAGGGAAAGGCAAAGGAAATATATAAAACCTCTAGAAAAGTATGGTTATGTTAATTTGGTGTCATACACTCTAAATGTTGCTGATGATATCAGTAATTGTGAACCACAATCATATGAAGTAACTATCAACAACAAAGAAGCTTCCAAATGGATTTCTGCCATGACAGAGGAAATTGAGTCTTTTCATAAGAATCACACTTGGGTTCTTGTGAAGCAGCCGAAGGCTCAAAAGATTGTTGGATGCAAATTGGTCTTTAAGAAGAAGGAAGGGATCATTGGCATTGAAGATGCAAGATTCAAGGCGCGATTAGTGGCCAAACGTTTTACACAAAGAGAAGGCATTAATTTCAATGAAGTTTTCTCTCCTGTGGTAAAACATAGCTCTATTCGCATCCTACTTGCAATTGTAGCTCATTTTGATCTAGAACTTGAGCAACTAGATGTCAAAACGACATTCTTGCATGTTGAGTTGGAGGAATAAATCTACATGAAACAACCTGAAGAATTTGAAGTTCAAGGGATGAAAGATCATGTTTGCTTGCTGAAGAAATCTTTATATGACCTAAAGCAATCTTCCAGACAATGGTATCGACGATTTGACACATTCAGACTTGAAAATGGCTATTCCAGAAGTGAACATGATAGTTGCGTTTACTACAAGAAGCTTGCAAATAAGCCATTCATATATTTGCTTTTATATGTTGATGACATGTTGATCGCATGTAAGAACATGTCAGACATTAGAAACTTGAAAGCTCAATTAAGCTCAGAGTTTGAAATGAAGGACTTGGGAGATGGAAAGAAAAATTCTGGGAATGGAGATTCAGAGGGATAGAAAAGAGGGGACACTCTTTCTATCACAAAAGAAGTACATTGAGAAAGTGTTGGAACGCTTTGGTGTTGGAATGCTTTGGCATGCAAAATGCTAAACCAATCACTACTCCATTGGCGACTTATTTCAAACTTTCATTGGTCTTATATCCACAAACTGAGAATGAAAAAGAGAAGATGTCAAGTGTACCTTATGCTAGTGCGGTTGGTAGTCTCATGTATGCCATGGTGTACACTAGACCAGATATTGCACATGCAGTAAGTGTGGTAAGCAAATATATGACAAATCCTGGTAAAGTTCATTGGAAGGCTGTGAAGTGGATTATACGCTACCTGAAAGGTACCACAAATATATGACTTTTGTATGGTAAAGTCAAAGATGTTCGAAGCAAGATCACTGAATATGTTGACTCAGATTATGCTGGAGATCTAGATAAGTGAATATCGCTCACCAGATATGTCTTTACACTGTTTGGTTGTGCTATTAGTTGGAAAGCAACACTACAATCAATTGTTGTTTTATCTACAACTGAGGCATAGTACATCGCAGTAACATAAGCTGTAAAGAAAGTCATTTGGGAAAAATGTCTAATTGAATAGTTGGGTATACAACTAGAAGAAACAACCATCTATTGTGATAGTCAAAGTGCTACATATCTGACAAAGAATCCAATGTATCATGAAAGAACTAAGCATATTGATGTTCAGATGCATTTTATCAGAGACATAGTGGAGAAAGGAGTTGTTAGAGTGGAGAAAATACTCACTGCAGATAATCCGGCAGACATGATGGCGAAGCCAGTTCCAACTACCAAGTTCAGACATTGTCTAGACTTAATTAATGTTTAGAATCTCTAGTGAACATGAAGAAGAATAGCATGAGAATAACTATGATAGCCTTTTAGTCAAGGTGGAGATTTATTGATTATTGACTAAAAGAAAAAGATGATGAAAAGACTTTCTTGAGCAAGCAAAAAAGGAGTGGCTAAAGATCATCTTGAAGAAATGGAGAATTTCTAGTCAAGTAAAAAGAAGTGGTTATGGTGAACCCAACATTAATGCTCTTTTCCTTTTGGTCACATAATCTTCAAGAGCTTTGACTATAAATAGGAGTGCTCAATGTCATTCTAAGACACACCAAATACTTAACTTAGTGCATATTCTCTCTTATTGTTCTCTTGTTCTAATTGTGTGAGAAATACTTGAGTGAGAGTGAAATTGGGTGTACTTGAGTTTTGGGAAGTGAGTGAAACAGTTGTAGTTCTTTTTTATCATACTGGAATAATATTTGTTGCTCTTTAGTTGTGGACATAGGCAAATTGTCAAATCACATTAAATTTTTGATGTCATTTTCTCTATTATATTTTCTCCATGGGTCTTTTGCTTTAACAAATAGAATTCATAATTATTAATTATTAATTATACAATCCATAAAAATAAGAAACGAGGAAAAAATAATTTTAACTTCTCCATTTTTGTTGCTGTTTGACATTGAAACAGTTTTATTAACAAGCACATGAAAGTCGATAAATAAAGGACAAGAAAAATCTCTCTACTCGAATTGGTTGGATGATATATTCACAACTCACGAGTCATAAATGAAACACGTTGCACTTAACTAACGCGCATGGACAAAACCTGAAATTAATGCATAAATACTTACGTGGATACTCATTGTTCCAACGTGGCATCCACGTTGCACTCTATTGGCCAAGCTTTACACGAAGCGAACGCCACAATGCACCTGATTTCGCAATCCATGCACTTATCTCGTGCCACCTCGTGCTTTTCTCGTTTTCGTTTTCGTATGTCACAAATTAACACAAGCCTCAATCATCTATAGTTCTATACATAACCCTCATGTGTCTTCTTTCTTCTTCTTTATATTGGAATCTAATACAAGAAAAATCAAAACGCAACCTTTTTGGTTATTCCTTTTTCTTATTCTGAGTTGTTTTTGACGGTTACCTTTTTCCCGCCATCGGAGGAAGATGGCGTCGTCTCTCGGAATTCACTGCGGCGGAAGCAATTGTGTAACTGCAAAACACGGAACGTTTCAGAAGCGGTGCGGTGTCACCTTTGCATCTCCGAGTTCCGTTGCGATAAGCGATTATTCACGTTCGACGGTGAGGAAGGGGAGGATCTACGCCGCGGCTACAGAGACGAGTGCGGCGGTTGATGGATTTTTGAGTAACCGGAATAAATACAGTTCGGGAGGAGCGAACGATGCCATTGAAGCACAGGAGAGGTTAGACAAGTGGATCAGGGAGTCGGTGGTGGAGATTGTGAAGAATCTTAAGGAAGCGCCGTTGCTGGTGCAGGTTTACACAAAGAATAAGAACGGCGATGGAGAAACTTCGATTTCGACGGAGAAGAAGGTGGTGGTGGAGGATTGGCCGGAAGTAAAGAAAAGGTGGGAGGCAGGGGAGACTCCATTGCCGGATGGTGTAATTTTCGTGGAGGAAATCGGCAGCGATGAGGATCCGGCGAACGGCGGCGCCGGCAAAGGCGAGGAGAGAACGACGCGAGTTTGGGGGGTTGTGGTTCAGGGAAAAGGTGTTGGATGCGAACCGGTTTGTTATTTGTTGAAAACATGTCGGGTCGGGTCAGGACCCGGAATAGGATTTGGGGTATGTTCGACCCATTTTTGTTTGGTAAGAGTGAAGAGCTTCCGTGAAACAGCTCAATCGCAACTCAAGAATTGTTGGTTGTTGCAGAGTCAGTTACAGTGATGAAAATAAATAGTATTGTAAAATAATGAAATCTGAGTTCATCGAATGTGATGACAATTATAGTAAATTTGTGGATTTGTACAGATTCAATTAATTAATAACTTTCAAGCTAAGTGGATCAAAATGTGGAATAGTTCTCGGTTACCATTTTTTTATTTGGAAAACGTCTCTTTAATTATATTGAATTTTCTTTTCTTTTCTTAAATAGCAATTTGTTGTTTATATTTCATCATTTGGTAATCTGAATTCTTAGATTCAATTCAATATGGTATAGATTGTGTTAATATGGCAATTATTGTAATGTTTTGGGTATGTACAGGCTATAGAGTGAGTGATTATCATGTGGCTAAGGGATCAAAATGAGAAATCTTTATGGGAAAACATTGTCATAGACAAAAAAAAACTAGTACTGCAATAAGAGTGCAATTGAAATTTAATAGTGTTTCTTCTAGACATCTAAACCAATCTATGCAAGGAAGATGGAGCTTGTAAAATAGTTTACCATGCTCGGATAGCAGGCCTAGTCAAGTAAATGACGACATTGACGGATAGGATAAGGTCTTGTCAATAATGTACAGGACCACATACTTCTTCTATAAGATTGTTACATTGTCTACCCAATACAGACATTTGTCATAGGACTAGTCATATCGTTTGCACTTGTATCATCCCCTACCATGCGGCGAGAACAAACTTAGAATACGACTATGACAGCTAAGACATGCTAAAAGACAACCATCCTGGATAAAGCACTATATCAACCAGAATACAGATGTGCTAGAGCTGCCCTACACGATAAAGCAGTCTTGTTTGTCTGGAGCAGCCCCAATAAGAGGAGATCCTCATAATAAAGTTAACATCTCTAACTCTCTTATACTCTTGCATTCTATTCTCCCTATACATATCTCCACATACTGACTTTAGCATTAAATTATCTTTTTAAGTACTCAATTAGGCGCTTATTTCATGCAACATTCAAGCAATACCTTGTCCGCAATCCAGCATTCCAGCCTGGCAACTTAAATACTAAAAACATGATCAATATAAAAGTAAGTATGTTCAGCATGGAAAAAGCTCTTGTAAGTGAGCAACTAATGGTTATCAACTTTTGTTTTGATCTAAAGTACTTCTTGATCTTAAACATTCTAATTTAATGGTGGATACACCCTTACTTGCGCAATTTAGGGACAAATTCACTTTAAAAGAGTCCTATCCGGTCAGCAGAAGGTTTGAGGACTTTCTTAGCATGCACCTCCTCTCAAATGGTTGCTTTAATAATTTAATGTGCACATCACCAGAAGTACATATTCAGGATATTGAAAATGGCTTCTATACTACATTTTTATTTAAATGCATTAAATGAAACACCTTGTTAGTATACCTTTTGCTGTATAGTTCTGTGAAGTATGATGGTTCTCCCTTATCAAGTTTAACTTGCTCCCTCATAGACTTTTCTTAGTGTCTGTTGGAACAAGGCCATTATGTAATATACAAGAAACATTTAAGACATCCTCATAAATGCCCAAGGGAGAACAGCTGGGCAACATAAGAGTAAAAGCTCTTTTCCTTGATACAGTTACACTATCTTTCGTTTTGGAACGAAAACAAAGACTGAGGAAACAAAAGTTATGAGGAGAAAATGAAGTGATTTTTTAATTATTTGGTATGATTTGATCAACCAAATCTTGAATTCTCAAGACATCTTCATTTTCTCTCTGATGGGATAAGGGAAAATTGTTTGTAATTTAATATGTTGAGATCATAATTGTTCCTAATAGGTTAACAAAGTCTCATTACTTCCCATGAACCAACTTGATGTTAAGTCATTAAGTCCGCATCAATTTTAGAAGTCATATAGATTTGTCAACATTACTTATTTTATAACTATTAAATTCACTTACTTTAAGAGTAAGTTATAAAAACCTATTCCTCGTTTTATGCATTCATTTTAGGAAAATTTAATGATTTGAATAAATGAGTATATCTAAACCATTAGATTTTCATAGAATGAAGGACTAAAATGTGAAGTAGGTTTTTTAACTTATTCTTAAAGTAATTAGATTCCCTCTCATTAGTACATAATTATATTAAGTATACAATACCCATATTAATTAGAAATTATAAATTTATAAGTATTTTGTATTTCATTCATGATAAATTATTAATTCTTTAACAAAATGACCTTATGATCGATATCCATTCAAAGAACACTCAAGAATTTCACATGTCACAAGTTTAACATTATTCAGTTATAAGTTAAAAGCAGAAATCTGATGGAGAAAGTTCCGTTTACTACACATCATTGCAAACAAATAACTCAAACATTACACAATACAAAGTGGTCTTCTTCACTTGGACAATTCCACTGAGAGAGTGTTAGCCAAAGAAGCAATGGTTGAGGGAGACACTGCCCTTGAACCACCAAGGTACCATTTCTGAATGGTCTCAACCACATTGGCATTCACTACAACAAATTTTGAGTCATCCTTCCCCTCCAAAGATACCACAATCTGTACAATAAACACAATAAACACAATAAACACAATAAACAACAATGTCATTAGCTAAAGTTACAACTTAAATGCAATAAGCAGTAACTTAAACATCAACTATTTACCTCTGCAGTTTGAGAATCAGCTGAGAAATGATAAGTGATTACTGAATGTTTCTTGAAGTACTTAGACTGCAAAAATTCAACAATTTTTTCCAAAGCTTCTTCTTCCTCCTCTTCATATTTGTCATCAGCTGCCAATCTGTCCCTCACAGCACTCTCAATCTGAACCCCATACTGAGCACCCTTGATCTCTTTGATCACCACAAGTCTAACAACCTTCTCCACGGGAGCTGCACATACACACATGTCTCATTCATTATTGTTTCCGAGAATTTAACAGACAAGAATTTGTTGTCTGAAATTATGACACAAACCATGTCCCAGATCAATGAAAATATGTCATGTCAATTAAAAAATTAAATATTCATTATTTTTATGTTTTTACTTTAATATTATTGGTCCGAGATAATGTTTGGGATACAATTTAGGATAGTAGATCGTTGTCCGAATTTAGCAATATATCACTATTACTTCATTCATATCAATTAATGAACACCAGAGATGATATCATTATAGCTTTCAAGAGGCATGTTTTCAAATCTCAGTTGCTGTCACAATTGAAATTATGTCGTGTCTACCACAATCATGGACAATTATAGGAATATGCAGCCGATGCAGTTGCTAATGCAAAGACTACTAAAACCACAATATTGCAGTCACAACAACCACAGTATTGCAGTCACAACGGCAGTTGCGGACCGCAATGTAAAACCCCTTTTGTCAATAATCTCTTGAGGTATTACTTTGGTTACTGAGGATCATAACTTACCAGAAACGAGGGCATCAAAGAATTCATCATTCTCTTCCAGCTCCTTTGCAGATTTACCTTTCCACTGCTGCAAGTGCCCTACTATTTCAGGGTCCAAGTAAACTCCAATTGAATAGAATTTCACTTGGAGAAAGTGAATCTCCATATCAGTAATCCCTGATCAAAGAAGAAAATCAAGTTATTTCTACATGCAACCTATATATAAACTCAAATGAAAGCAAATAAATCCAACAATTTTTATTAGTGTAGCACAAAATCAAGAACCAATGATCTAGATCCCTTGCACCCTTTTGTTCATTTCTTCAATTTATAACTTGGATTAAAACATTACCTTACAAAATTATTAACAAATCTACCTTACTCCTCAAAATCATATCAAGAAAATGAATTTGGAAGAGTGAAGGATATAAGCAACATACCATGACCTAGCAGAGGTAGGGGCTTGGTAGTTGTGTACTTGGAAGGATAAGAGATTTCATCAACCAATACCACTTCATCAGCCACTGAAATTAGTAAAATCACAAAAAAAAAAAAAATCTTTAAATTATAAGCAGTTCAAATCAAGGAAGAACAATTAGCAACTTATTTGATTGAGAAGAGAGAGTTGTTACTTATTGTCTTTGCAGCAGATGGAGACAGAGACAGTGGAGGAAAAATGGAGAATGAACAAATGTTAAGAGAGATAATTGGCAAAAGGGTTAGGTGGAATACTCGTAGAGTTGCTATGAAATATAAAGGGTATGTGTTTTACAACCTTTCTATGGTTGTTCCTAACAAAGACAAAAAACAATGTGGTAGGTAGAGTGAGTTTATGCACCTACGATGGTTGTTCACGGTATATAGTCTTATATGAAAATTACACCTAACTCATTGCTCATCAAATTAAAATCTCTTTTGAATTTTACATTGTTCGTTAACTCTTAAATATTGGTATAAATAAATAATATATAATATAATATTGATTATGTATGAATTTTTATATTTGACATTAGAAATATATTACACTATTGGTTTGGAATATCTACTTTTTAGGCTTTAAATTGGGCTTCAGATGTAAACAGATTAACATAAAATAAAATGTGAGTGTAACATAAAATACGAGTATTTGGATTGAAATTCATAAAAGTGTCTCTTTCCTCCACTTTGAAAAAAATATAATAAAAATTATCCCCATTAAAAAATAATCTATGAATTGAGGTTTGATTATTATCATTAAAATGATATACAAGAGTAGTTTTGTCCAATCATTAAACTGACGTAAATTTTGACAAGCAATATTGGGTGGCACGAGCACCACCCTTCATTATACCTAACCTACTTATTTTATTAACATAGCTCAATTTTTGTTATTCGCCTCATAAGGTCTTTAGTCAACTTTGCCTGCTTTTATTAATTCACTTCATTCAATTTTCTGGGCATTTAAAAGGGAGTTTTTAATATAACATTCCAATTTTAACATGTGACCCCCTTTTCACTCTTACAGGTTTACTAAATTTGTCATCCTTTCAACTTAAAAATACCCCACAACCTAATATTAGAGGCTTAATGTAATTTATAATTATAAGTTTTTGGGATTATGAGTTAGAGTCATGGAAATCTCTCATTAGAATAAAATAGAACATAATAAATTTAAGGTGAAAATGTAACACTAATTAAATTAATAAGTCGAGAGGGATTACATATTAATAGGAAGATATAAGCATATATCCGAACAAAATAAGAAAAGAAGAGAAGAACCAAATACCACCGAACAAAACATCCCAAGAATCACATAAAACAACATCTAAACCTCCACAAGAGAAAGCAATCCAAGCTTCGCAAAAGAAAACATCTAGATCCTCTTAGTTGCATAAGTCAAATAGCTTCAAATTCTCAAATACTATGAGCATATTGAGTCTATTTGAGATGTAGAGAGTGATGAGAATTGTGGTTTTCCTTTTAACACCAATGCATTGTTTTGGATTTGAATTATTATATGTTTGTCCATTACGAAGAACATATTAGGGGATGGCGATAGAATTAGATAATACTCCGTATTGCATTAATATCTAAGCATGATATCCACGTTCCAAAATATATTATAAACCAATAAGAATGAAGAAAAAAATAATAATGAATATTTAATTTTTTAATTAATCTGACATATTTTTATTGGTTTGAGATAAATATTTTTGTGATGTTAGATATTTTGTCGCGCCCCGATTTTCGGTTGCACGACTTTGTTAGATTTGCAATTACATTTTATAGTTAAAAATGTAAAAAAAATCTTTGAGCCCAATTACACTGGGCTTTTGAATTTTTGATATCCAAGTTCATGAGTAGGTTACAGGGTAGGGAATGTATTAGCATCATACTCGTCCGCCTTAGGCGGTACCCTTCATTAAATTAGATGATTTTAATATTTTTTAAATTTAATTTGATTATTTAATTAAT
This sequence comes from Lupinus angustifolius, assembly GCF_001865875.1. Taxonomy (NCBI): domain Eukaryota; kingdom Viridiplantae; phylum Streptophyta; class Magnoliopsida; order Fabales; family Fabaceae; genus Lupinus; species Lupinus angustifolius. Next base: position 14,010,343 of record NC_032011.1, read on the forward strand.
TATTAAAAGGAATAAATTTATTTATTTTTATTATTGTGCATGATAAGACGGACATTGGTCCTACGTATCCCTCTTTTAGATAGGGAATCAATACTACGTAGTTCTTTAGTAGAAACATATTTGTTGGTTGGGTATTTTAATTAAGGACATAACCAACGTAGCGCGACAGTCCGAAGAATGAGTTGAGAAGAAAGAGGCCATCAGGGCGACCGTCTCTCCATCCTTTATGTGGTTGACAAATTTTATTAATGAAAATATTTATTTTTTTGTGTATTTATGAAAAAAGAGTTTTAATTAATTATTAATTTAATTGAAAAATGATTTACTTTGTTGATTTTGTGAATCAATTGAGTGAAAGGAAGCAGCGTAGCGCGACCTTTCAAATATGAGTTGAGAAGAAAGAAGCCTCCAAGACGACCTTCTCTCCACCTTTGATTAATTCTTAAAATTATTTCATTATAATAGTTTCATGTAATTTTATTAATAATCCATTTTATAATGGACATACTCTAATTACTTTTATCATTGAAACTTTTTAATTATTTACAAAAAAAATAAAGGATTAGTTAATTGCTAAAAAATCATAAAAAAGTTTGTTAATTACTTAATTATTAGCTATATTAAATGGATTTTTATCTTTTTTTGTTATTTATTAAGAAAAAGTTTGTTAATTAATTGCTAAAAAAGATCATTTTGTTATTAGTTATTTATTTCGTATAAAAAATTATTTATTTATTTTTATTTCTGTGATTGAATCTTTGTTTAATATTAAAAAAACTACATTTTTATTTGCTAAATGGTGTTGATTTTATAACATGTAAATATAAACATAATGCAAAAAGAGAAGAAAAATAAAAGCTGGTGAGAGCAATGATCCACTGAAAACAAATGCAGATGTGAAAAGCCATGTGTCTGCTCCTTAATGGCTTGAAAATGGTGCAGTGTACCGAGACATGTGTCGCTGTGGGACCGATTGAAAGAAAGGGTGCACTGAGCCAATTGTAGGCGCGTCCGCAGGGAATAATGCACCAGAAGAAGGGTAGATCTAGTAGTTGGGTGCAGTGTAACTGGGATGTGTTTCGCCTTGTGATTGGATAGAGTGGAGTCAACGTGATGGCGAGAAAAAGTATGCAAAATCCATGGTTCTGGATTATTGTCAAAATGAATGCGTAGAGCCAAAAATGCTCTCATCCACAGTGGATCTCTAAGCTTTGCACTTTCTCTCTCTCAACGTGTTTTCTCTAACAAAAGGCATTCTGACAGTGTATTTCAGTGTTTGTAGTGTTTCTAGTGTGTTTTTTTAACCTAAGCTCTATTTATAATGAAATTTTAACCACTAAATCTCTAAAATTAGGTTAACTAATTTTTCATCTAATTACTTAACTTTAGGAATCCTAACAACACAACTTTGACTCGCATTTTACTATTTGTTTTATTATCTTTTAAATTCAAATGATGCTTCTTAAATGGAATAAACTTAGCATTTTCATTTAATTACTTTAATAAATCCGAAAATAATTACAAAAAACCATAAAAATAGTCTTAATTATTTTTATTCATTTAATATTATAATTTAAAAAAATACTAAAATAAATAAAGTCATTTTATTAATTGTTTTTTAGGGACAAATGTATGAGTTCCTAGAAGCTATCTTTTACTGCATTTTTTATTCACTTTTTGAAAAATTAATTTTTTGGGAAATCAGTTGTTTTAAATTTAATTTTTGGTTAACCTAATCATTTAGATTTAAGAACCTTAAAATAACATGTTTATTACTATTTTTGAATTCTGATTAACATAACCACTTAAATTTATGAACCTTAACAACATTAATTTGACCTTCTTATTTTGACTTTGTTGTTTTGGTTAACTTGATCGCTTAGATTTAGGAACCTTAACAAATGATTTAGTTTTATTATTTTAGAAAACCATATTCGAAATTCTATTATTTTTTATTTAAAAAGTTTTGGGCTTTTTCTATGCCGGACAAAAATGTGTGTTCAAAAGATGCCCCTTTTTAATTTTTACTTACTTGATAGCAAGCAAATCAAAGTTTTGAGAGATATCATGGTAAGTAACCAATAAAGAAGTGAATGTTATTTTGTCGATGCTAAGAAAGAGCCCTTTGGGAAAGTACTAAAATTTGATGACACCGATCGATGCTCTACTGGTGGACTAGGGATTTGTCTAGTCACCCGTATTGCCATAATGAACCACGAATTTGTTGAGGTAGTTCCCACGTTTGCCATGATGAACCAGATATTTTTTGATGCAGTTCCCTCGTTTGCCATGATGAACCATGGATTTGTTGAGGCAATTCCCGCATTTGTCTTAACGAACGAGGGATTTGTTGAGGAAATTTTCGCATTTGTCGTGATGAACCAGGGATTTGTTGAGGCAATTCTCGCATTTGCCGTGATGAAGTAGGGATTTGTTGAGGAAATTTAAGCATTTGCCGTGATGAACCAGGGAATTGTTGAGGCAATTCCCGTATCTGCCGTGATTAATTAGGGTTTCGTTAAGGCAATTTTTGCATTTGCCGTGATGAACCAGAGATTTGTTGAGGCAATTCCCACATTTGCCGTGATGAGCCAAGGATTTGATGAGACAATTTCTACATTTGTCATGATGAATTAGAGATTTGTTGAGGCAATTCCCACATTTGTCGTGATGGACCAGGGATTTGTTGAGGCAATTCTCACATTTGCCGTGATGGATCAAGGATTTGTTGAGGCAGTTCCCCCATTTGTCGTGATGAACTAGGGATTTGATGAGGCAATTCCCGCATTTGCCCTGATGAACCAAGGATTTGTTGAGGCAATTCACGCATTTGCCCTGATGAACCAAGGATTTGTTGAGGCAATTCACGCATTTGCCATGATGAACCAGAGATTTGATGAGGCAATTCCCGCATTTGCCATGATGAACCAAGTATTTGTTGAGGTAATTCCCGCATTTGCCGTGATGGACCAGGGATTTTTTGAGGCAATTCTCGCATTTTTCGTGTGCACCAGATATTTGCGAGGCAATTCTCGCATTTTCCGTGATGAACCAGAGATTTGATGAGGCAATTCCCGTATTTGCCATGATGGACCAAGGATTTGTTGAGGCAATTCCCGCATTTGTCGTGATGAACTAGATATTTGATGAGACAATTCGCGCATTTGCTATGATAAACTAAGGATTTGTTGAAGCAATTCCCGCATTTGTCGTGAGGGACTAAGGATTTGTTGAAGAAATTCTCACATTTGTCGTAATGAACCAGAGATTTGTTGAGGCAATTCCCGCATTTTCCGTGATGAACTAGGGATTTGTTGAGGTAATTCCTGCATTTGCTGTGAAGAATCGGGGATTTGTTGAGGTCATTCCTGCATTTGCCGTGAAGAATCAGGGATTTGTTGAGGCACTCGTGATGTCATAGAGAATCAGGGATTTGTTGAACATCCGTCCTGCCATAGAGAATTAGGAATTTGCTGAGGCACCCGTGCTTCCATAGGGAATCAGGGATTTGCTTAGGCATCCGTGCTGCCATAGAGAATCAGGGATTTGTTGAGGCACCCGTGTTGCCATAAGGAGATTTTTTTTGTGAAGCTAGAAAATTCACTTGTTGAATGTAATGTTCTGCACTGATTGTTAATGCAGACATTGTGTAGAAATGTATGTTGAGATATATGATATGAAATTTTTGGTTTGTATGTTTATGTTTATTAGAGGAATGGTGTAGAGATGCTTGTTTGAATGTTTAGTTATATGCAATGCCATGATTTGTTTGTGCTTATTGAAAGAATAGTGTAGGGATGCATGTTTGAATGCTTGGTTATATGTAATTCACTGTTTTTGTTTGTTTTTTTATGCTCATTAGAAGAATAATGTAGGGATGCATGTTTAAATGCTTGGTTATATGCAAATGTGATATTTTGTTTGTTTGTGCTTATTAGAAGAATAATGTAGGGATGCATGTTAAAATGCTTGGTTATATGCAATGGAATGTTATGTTTGTTTGTGCTTATTAGAAGAATAATGTAAGGATGCACGTTTGAATGTTTGGTTATATGCAATGCAATGTTTTGTTTGTTTGTACTTATTAGTAGAATAATGTAGGGATGCATGTTTGAATGATGAGTTATATGTAATGCAATGTTTTGTTTGTTTGTGCTATAATGATTAGTGTATGAATATGATTATGCATTGCTAGATATAGTTATGTTGTAATGTATGTATGTCATATATGAGTACTATATGTCTTGTTTGAGTGTCATGAAATTATGAGTAGGCTCATGCCCTAATCTAATGTATCACTTATGATTTATTTTTTGGATGGAATTCATCAACTTTTATAGACCCTGAAAGTGCAAAGTGTCAAGGATAGGACTAACATGTCTTTGCCTATGTTTTTATGAAGAAAATGTTCTAATAAAGCTTGAAGATAGCTCAACAATCAACATGCCTTCTGCTCATTTGGTCATATCTAAACTAGGGTGTAAATTGAGTCTATAATCTAAGTAGTCTGGGATATGTGCTGTAGTAAGTGAGTATAAGTTAGGTGAACCTAGGTGCTAGTCTTTTAAGCCATCTTAATTGTCATATCATATTCACGAGACATATCATCTAGTTAATTGTATGTTCATGCATCTATCATACATGCTATACATGCATATTAGGCATAATATAATTGGTAAAACATGTATATATATTGTGCATAACATATGAGAAGTTTACCATTTGAAACATATGCATAAATGTTCCAATTAATCGATTAATGTGGTAACTTAATCGATTAACTCAACTGATTTTCTTTTAAATGTGTGTTTTCTATTTGAACTGAATTTCGTGTCATTTTGTTGCCCCGTTAATCGATTAAAGAGAAGCCTTAATCGATTAACTAGTAAAGTATTTGTTATAACTGAAATTTGTTTAACTGTGTAACTGTTTTCCAACAAACGTAACCGCCTATTCTCTATGCTATAAATACAAGGCATTATTCAGAAAACCATAGCATTACACTCTATTGTATAGGGCTGTTTAGAGAGCATTTTGCATACGTCTTTTATTATATTTTTGCAAGAGAGTTGCATGCGTGAGAAGAGAGATTATGTTGGTTTAATTGCTGTTATAATATGCTTACTGTTTTTTATAATTCTGTATTCATTCTTATCTTGTTCACATGCTCATGCATTAGATATTATTAGAGAGAAATTATCTGTATACTAATATTGATTAACTCATTTGAATCTTGATGACTTAAGTGGTTAGTAAAAGGGTTAATCTTTGAGTTTTTATCTTGTCATATTTTAAGCATTATTGTGCTTAGTATACCTTGCTGTTTAACGTGTTTTTGTGTAGTCTGGATTTGTCTCTTGGTGTGAGATCACCATAGAGATTGAGGTTCTTCACCAAGGCTAGGAGGTCTTGATTTGAGGATAAGAATCTTGGCTGGGGCTAGTTCGCGAGAAAGGTTTTCTCAAGAGGCGAAGGGTAGAGTCAAACCAAGGATTTAGAGGTCCTAGATTTCAAGAAGGGAGCATCCTATGTGCTAAATTGAATTGGTATTTGTATCCATATTTCAATATTGTGAAGAAAGAAAATTTCCCTGATCCAGAAGGGGAGGCCTGGATGTAGTTTGCAGTGGACCGCAAATGAACCAGGATAAAAATCCTTTGTGTAGTGTTCTTTCTCTCTTTATCTTCTTTATGTTTCTTGCCATTATAAATTGAATCTGTAATTGAAAAGTTGGATATTTGTTTACTGCCATATACTTAATAATTGTGCATAAAAATATATGTATTATATCTGTTCAATTTTGTTTTAATTACTGTACAAATTGCACGTCTGATCATTCTGTTCTGTGCAATAGTTAATCGATTAAACCCTGCTGTTAATCGATTAACTGAGTTGTTTTCCAGCAGTTGGGTTTTGGTTCAAGAAGCGGTGATAGATAACCGCTACACCTATTCAACCCCCCTTCTAGGTGTTCCTAGGCCACTGATACCTAACAGACCCGACTGAAGTTGCCCTTGTCCCTTAATGTTGATTGGTACCATAGTTTTCTTTCATCAAAATTTGCCCAAATTTACTTGAAGGTGTCTTTCTCTTCCGGTGATCCATATACCGCTCCGGTATGATCTTGAGGACAATGACTAAACCCAGTCATACTGCCCTAGTGTAGGTTAGATGAAGGCTTCTTGCCAAAGCATTGGTTTTCTTGTGACAATAATACTTACCTAGTGTCCTTATTTTGAACTCTTGTCTTCATCCAGATGATATTGCATATAAATTTGCTTTAGTTTGGGTGATTGAGGATGAATAGTATTAATTCTTCATTTTGAGGGTGTTCATTTAATTTTTCCTAATTTTTGCCGAGAATACCTTATGTAGGCATATGTCGGGAATTCTCTTATTTTATTATGACTCTAAGCCCCTTTTTGTAGGTTTTCGACTTAGAACATCTCTCCTTTTCCTAGGTTGCCAACGTGAGTTTTCAACCTAGCACTCTTTTTTTTTTCTTTCCTATTCTTTCATTAATTTTTTGTTTTTGTGAACACCCTTATATGTGATGACTTTACTTGGTACGAAGCACATGAAGACTTCTTTGAGCCAATGCGAAAGTTGTTCTTGATGATGATAACTTAAGATCACTCTCCTTCTTATTTAAGGGATTTTGGCTTGTTGTGATCAAATCAACTTATTGAATCATAAAAAGTCACTTCACAATTACTTCAGTTTTAAGCTTTTTATAAACTTTCACAAGAAAATGATATCAACTCCAAAAATTGCTCTAGTTTGGGCTTCTTTTGACCTTCCACTACCATAGTGTGAGATAATCCAAGTCATTCTTCTATTCAAATTGATTTGGTAAACTTGGACTGTAAGGCTTTAGACTATGAATCATCTTAAAATTTGTCCCAGTTTGAGAGGCTTCCAATTTTCCTTTGACTTTTTTGCTTTATTTCATGCATAACTTTTTTTCTAAAGTAATGATCATGCAAATTTTGGTAAGTGTTTGGGATATGAGCGGCGATATCGTAGTGATGATAAAATTTACTTTTGGTTTGGCTTGGGTAGATATGGTGGTGATAGTTATGATAGAATTGAATTTATGTTTGGCTTATGAGTGATGGCAAACTTATGAAGGATAGAAGGTTGAGCTTGTGTTTGAGTTTTGATTGTGGTTGATGATATTTAATTTGTGTTTGGGCTTGTGTTGATATGATGGTGATAATTAATTTTAACATATGCATTAAAGATGAGATATTTTATCAAAATTTTATGAGACTTGTGGAGTCAGCATTTTTTTGTTATGATGCGCATCTTAGGCAAATAAATCCTCGACAATGTCTTTTTAAGCTTGTATCGTGGCTGGGCTAAGGGTTTTCAAGAAAAAGATATAAGGCTCAAAACTTATGTTTCCCATACTCACCTTTCACATTTCTTCTTTTTCCTATTTTTCATTAGTTTTCTAGCATGACATTTAACTATTAAGAAAATTTTCTGGATAAGAATGGCCTAAGATTTTGGCGAAATTTTTTCATGTTGCACTTTACTGTACCCTAACTTTTGCCTGAGATATTTATTGAAGATTCTCAGTGGGCTTTCGTTTTTCTCTCTTTTGTTGCTTTTTTTTTTTTTTTTTGCACTTTAAGCAGAGGAATGCTCTTTGTATCTTCTTATCCTTCGGGCACATGTATTGTGAAAAAATACATTTTTCCTTTTAATAGTTGAATGTCATAGAAAACGATTAAAAAACTACCCTCTCGGGCTATTGAAATATTGAGGGTTATTAAAATATTATCTTTTTCCATGATGTTTGGGTTCAAATGGGGTGACTGAGGATATCTTCATGGTGTTTAGAAATTATAAAAAAAAATGCATTGTGTCATAAGAAAAAACCTGTCTGAAGATGTACATCATTTTTTTGGTTCTTTCATTTGCATCATACTTCATTTTATTTTTGAATCAAATATATCATACTAATGCATAGATTAATTTTATTTGGTTGTGTTTTTTGTTTTTTTTGGTAAATATGATTGATAGAGTATAGTGTGGGATGATAGCGTGAGGTATGAAATGATGAAATTGGCATGATTAATGTATTAGTATATACTTGTTAAAAATATATGCATTTGAAAGTAAATCTTTCTCAGTGAATGCATGAATGGTTTAATCTTGACTGGGGTCCTCAAATGAGGAGAATTTTTTCAAATATAATTGGTCTCCAATTTAGTTGGGGTTGAAGACAATGCACTATCGAGTATGAACTCCACCACAAATTTGGAGTTCTCTATCTTCTTGAATGTCTTCTGTTTCAATAGTGATTGCCTTCGGTCGAGTCTAAAATTATTGTTCTTAAAACCAATCTTCAATTGATGAGTGTCTTCAATAATGGGATCATGAAGTGCATGTCGAAAAATGATTTCTTATTAATGCATGATGTACATAAAGTGAATTTATTTTATTTTATCATGTTACATGAATTGAAATGCAACTTATAACTCGAAATGATGCATAAAATGCAAATATGCTAACTTTGAGCTCATACTATGTATTATGTATATGAGGACACGTTTTGGGATGTATAAATGATATGATATTAATATTTTTGAAGTGTATGATGCATGTGATTTTATTTTTAGTGCATGAGACTCTTACAAGATACGACTTATGATGCATATGAATTTGAATGCATTAAAGCTATAAGAAGATGTATGAAATGTTTTATTTTTGCTTTTTTTAGATGGGAATGTTTGTGATAATGAAATTAAAATGTATGATATGATAGTGCATGAAATTGAATATTTTGAATGATTCTTTTATGAATGTATGTGTATGTATGAATGATGTCTTTATTATCTTTTTAAGGTGCATATATATGAGTGAATGAATGCGTAATAATGCATGAATGAATTATTAGTTAATGAATGATTATCTTTCTTTTTTATGCTTGATTGAATGAATGAATGAATTTTTTTTTCCAGAATGATTGAGTGAATGGTTAACATATAGATGAGTGTATGATTACTGTATTTTTAATTTTTAAATGAATGTACGAATGAATAATTTATTTTTTCTTTTTTTTCTTTAATGCATGAATTAAAAAATAGAAGAGTGTATGAAAAATGTATGCATATATGTGAGATAAATAAGTTGATGTATATATGAACCATGTGTTTATTATCTTTTTAAGGTGTATGTATATGAGTGAATTAATGTGTAATAATGCATCAATGAATGCATAAGTTAATGAATGATTATTTTTATAATGTGTGAGAGAAGATATAACTAAATTAATGAGTAATTTTTCTATTTAAATGTGTGAATGAATGAACAATGTAGTTTTTTTTTATGAGTTGTATAAAGGTATAATTACATGATGTATTTTTATTTTTCATTTTGGTTGCATGAATGAGTAATAGAATGAATCAATTAGGGAATAAATGTTTGAGTTATATTTGTATTTTACATGAATGAATGCATGAATTATATTTTTATGCATGAGTAAATAGATGAATATATAAATAAATAAGAGAATATAAGAATGATGTATTTTATCTTTTTAAAAATGCATATATGGGTAGCTAATTAAAAGAATGTATGAGTAATATATTCTTCTTATATGCACACATGAATGAATTATTTTGAACTATAGTTTTTTTTGAGTTAGCATATGCATGGATGTAATGATTTTTTTGAACGATATATGTACGAATGTATGCATCAGTCAATCAATGAAGATTTTTATTTTTTGAATGCATAATTGAATGAATGTTTGAATATGTACTTTTTATGTTTATGCATTCATGGATGACTTTTGTTTTTGAATGATGTGTTTTTATTAATGCATGGCAAATGAAATGTCTAAAAATGTAAAATGCATGCCCCTTAGGGTAATAAACTCTATCTTAGGGCTGGTTTAGCCATCATTACGATTAACCTGTATCTAATTCTATTTATTTTTGAAATTATTTTCTATCGTTCAGGCTAACTTGGGGTAAAGGCGAGTTACCCATGTTTTTTTTAAAATCTATTTTTATTTTTTGGAACAAGAGTCCCAAATGTTATGATATAATATAACATGATATATTTCCCAAATTTTCCAATATGTATACTTACAAGGGTTTTTTATTATCTAAGGAACAACATCCTATGATAGAGTTTTAAGCTACAGTGAACGCCTTAGCAAGCTAGACTCCCTATAAGGTGCTTATATTACATCTCTCTCAAAAGAGAAACCCAAGTATTATGGAGTTAGAAACAAGAGCCCAGTTTGAGCGGCTAACTCATAATATTTGGTAACAATATGAGTGGTCCACATCAACAACACTTAGAAACGGTAAAGACCATGACTAGTGAGGCTAGTGTCCATACTATCCAAAAATGTTTCATTAATATCCGGGTGTCACTACAATAAAACAACCTTTTAGCCACGGTCAAAACCGTGGCTAATTTGGAAAAAAAATCGTAGCTAGTTTTAGTGGCCACGCTTATTGTTTCCCTGGCAAGGAATGGCGTTACTAAAAATTAGCCACGATCAATATGTGATACTGCTACGCTTTACCAAAATGTGGTGACATTTAGTTAGCCACAGTCTGTTGTACGCAGCTACGGTCCTGACCGTGGCTAAGTTGTGCATTTTGCCACATCATAACCGTGGCTAAGTTGAGGATTTTGCCACACTCTCCGTGGCTAAGTTGTGGATTTTGCCACACTTTGCCATGGCTCAATTGTGAATTTTGCATGCAATAATCATCAATCTTTATAAAGATTTTGAGTATAGTAAATTTAAAACATGTAAGCTGATATAACCAGATATGCATAATCAATTAATCATCTCTAATATTTCTCAATAAGGTGCTGCCCACATCATGAACAAGGAATGTCACTAATGATAGGTCATATTCAAATTTGACAAAGTAAGAAATGTTCTATTACACAAGAAAGCTATTCAATGTCAATCAATCCATTAATTTATATTCACTTAAATATTTGAAACCATTGAAGATTGTAAGAAAAAATCATAAATTCCACAACCAAAATCTGCATGTATCGTTTGAAAAATGAGATCCCTCCACCCCCTCTCAATGTTCTCCACTATAGTGGTATTTCCATACCTGCATTCAAAGTCCAATTGAAACAGAAGCAAGCATATTAGTAAAATTGCAGAAATTGATAACAAAAGAAAGATTCAATAAAACTAATAAAGAGCATAAAAAACAATCACCCATCTTCTTCAGGCACAACACCACGTGTAAGCTTGACAACAATAACTCATTTCAGACTCTTCAAACACAAGTCTCACCTGCAAAATTGACATTAAATATTAAATATTGCCCCATCATTCATACATATTCAACATTAAAAATTACCAAAACACCTAAAGACAAAACCACATTTCATTCTTACAATTTCAATGGATTCAAATATTGGAGTGTTGATAGAATAAGCTTTGATGGAAGAAGCTCTAACAAAACCAAAATTATTAAACAAGTTAATAAATATAAGTTATTGATAACAATAACAATGGGGAGAATACATGCTTAAGTAGAAGGCGAGGATGCATGTAAAAACCCTTATACACTCAATACATATATATTAAATCCTATTATATATACAAGCTAAAAATGAATCCAGTAAGCGAACAATGTTCTTACATGTCTACTAGGCATATAACCCTCATACTCGTGGCCTACCTATCAAACAACACAATGATAGTGATGCACGTGAATGAATGATATATATTGTATACAAAATTTAGAATGATAAAAATCATATGAATAGTTGTCAATAACATTACAAAAGTTGACGATGATTACCTTTTCATCCATAAGAAAGTAGTCTTGAATAAATAATGCATCTGTATAAGAATGGAACAGACATATATTGTTGGATAGTATATGGAGTGGAACACAATCTACAACTTTTGTCAAGAACAGAGCATGTAATGAGATTTATATTGTACAAAGTTTAAACCAACTTGGTTGGAATCACTAATAAACCAAGCATCATATGCACCTTCATCTGCAAATTTTATACATTTATCAAATGTTTAACATTCATAAATAAATCAAATTACAAAATATACTTCAAGGTTCCAAGCGTAACTTGATACTACAAACATGTTTTAAATTTTATGTGCCTATCAAGCGAAAGTAAACCAATGGCAGCCAGGATAATAGTATCTCCTATGGGTTTTCTAATGATTAACTAAAATACAAGTTTGATGCAGTGTAATGATTGAAGAAGACAATAGTCCCAATTAATGCAGAAGTCCCCACATGCATCATCCAAAATTGAGAATGCTAAAACAAGGTTGAGAGGGACAAAGAAGTACAAATCACTCTTAATTTTTCAAACTCAACAAATAAAGCAAAAAAACTGAGAGACAAGTAAAACAAAACTTGCATTACATATACAACATGCATATTCCAACAAATTCGATGGCATGTCATTTTGCAATAGTCACCAAAATCATTTGCATTCACAAAATAATAATACTCTTTTTTTACCTCTCCATCCAAAGCTTGGATGGCACTTGATGCTTCCTTAGTTAAGTTGTAAGTGATAAACCTGAATCCTATGGATCTACCAAAATCACGATCCACATTATTCTCCTAAAAACATATTAGTTATAAGTGCAATAGTGTCATCACAAATAATACAGAATTAATGCATAATATATAAATAAACAAGCAATATTAGTTGTCTTTGTGCATCTACTAAAATTGAGAATATGAAAATTAATCTTAACAAAGACACATGAGAAAATAACTACACTACCAAATCATAATTAGGTGTAGAAACACATTGTGATCATGTCTCACATTCAAAAGTTCATTGGTTGCGTCATTTTTCATGTTATTAAAAACTCTTTTTTTTCAAATTCATTAAAAATTGTTGTATAAGTTGTTTATTTGCACAAATAATTGTTGGCTTATCGCTGCATAAATCAAGTTATTCGTTGAAATAAAAACTATTACTTACTTAAATTTATCCTATGGTAACCAACCCTAGTCTGTATTGCATACTAGACAATTGTTATTTTCTCATATGTTATCTTATTCTCTATGCGTTCTCTGCAAATTGTTATTGAACTCAAGATTAAGGCACACATAAGAGAATGAGAAACACAAAAAGGTATATGGAAAAGAAAAACAATGAAAGATATTAATTAGGTAAAAGGATAAGAAAACAAAATGCAAGGGGGTGAAGGACATTTAGACCAAAGTTCTAGCATAATCCTACAAAAGTCTTACCCACTAAATTTAAAATGACTAAGCATAAATGCATTTTCAAAAAATATAAGAAGTGAAATCAGTAGTAATGAAAGCTTCCTATGAAGTAACATTTGGAAGACATTATTGCTGCTCCAACCATGTTATATCACATTTTGATAAATAAAAAATGTAGAACACTAGGAAAATTTTGCCAGGTAAAGATTATATGCAAATACTAAATTGCAGAAATTTCTTGCTAACATAGAAGCAAACTCAACCTATCTCTCATCTTTCATCTTGAGCCTGGAGAAATTTTATCCCGAAAGTATTCAATTGCATTGAGTACTCACTAAGACAAACAATTGTGCTATGAAACTTAAAATAACTCAATTAACACCATCTTTTCAAAGTGAAATAATATTTCACTAATTAAACCTAAAAAACTAAACCCCCAATCTCACTTATTAGTATAGATATGAAGGATCTAAAGTGAAAGAGTAACCAAATTGTGAAATACATAGTTGTCTAGTTACTTCTTCGATGAAATCAGAGATCTCACCGACTTTCTCCTCAACTTCTTGACAAATATACCGAACCATATGCTGGATTTGCTTCTACATGTCTGAGTAGTTCATTTTCGGAATCACATAAGACCAAGATTGCTTCTACACCATATCCGAATCTCTATAAACCACTTTCTACTCATGAATGAGTCATTGAAAACCCAAACCAACAACAAACAAGCTTAAACTGGAGAAAATTTCAAAAACAAATTGGACAAATCGAAAAGTTAGGGTTTGGGATCTACCAGTTATTTGTCAACGAAATGTGACAGAGCGATGACGCCATTACCAAAATAAAAAAGCTACGATAAAGGCTTAACGAAGAGAGAATGAGAGTGAGGGCTGAACGAAGAGAGAATGAGAGTGATGGCTGAACGAAGAGAGAATGAGAGTGAGGGTTGAACGAAGAGAGAATGAGAATGAGGGCTAAATTGAGAGAGAAAATGAAGTTGGAACATAATTTTTGAATAGAAAGTTTTGATCTAAATATTCTAATTAGTACATATTCTTTGCTGCCTTATGTAGCCACAAGCCCAACTAAGTTGCAACTTTGGGCTTAACTTTAATTTAGCCTCATTTTAGTAAGTGTGGCAAAATTATTGTGCCAATATGCTATTTTTTTTTGTAGTGTGTAGGGCATATGTGTATGCCAAAACCAGTATACATGAAATATAATCACAATCACAAAATATATTATACATTATATACAAAACACACAATTAATAGCAATAAACAACTACAAAATATTTTATTGTTCGAAAATAAAAATTAATTAAGGAGATAAAAAATTAAATAAAAAATTAGTCATATATTTTAAAAATTATGGGCCAGACTCTCTCAAAAAAGTCTCCAACAACGTCGCCAGCTGTCACGCCCCGATTTTCTAATGCACGACTTTGTTAGAGTCTCCACTACATTTTATAATACAAAACATAGAAAAATCTTTTAGCCCAATTACATAGGGCTTTTGGATTTTTAATATACAGGTTAGGGAGTCGGTTATAGGGTAGGGAAGGTATTAGCATCCTACATGCCCGACTTAGGCGGTACCCTTCATTAAATTATATGACTTTAATATTTTTAAATTTAATTTGCTTATTTAATTAATTATTGAAAGGAATAAATTTATTTATTTTTATTATTGTTCATGACAAGATTGACTTTGGTCACACGTATCCCTCTTTTAGATAGGGAATCAATGCTACGTAGTTCTTTAGTAGAAAAATGTCTGTTGGTTGAGTATTTTAATTAAGGACAGAAGCGACGTAGCGCGACTGTCCAGATGATGAGCTGAGAAGAAATAGGCCCTTAGGGCGACCGTTTCTCCATCCTTTATGTGATTGGCAAATTTTTTTAATGAATTTTTTTTTTGTATATATGAAAAAAGAGTTTTAATTAATTGTTAATTTAACAAAAAATGATATACTTTGTTGATTTTGGGAATCAATTGAGTGAAAGGAAGCGGCCTAGCACGACCTTTCAAAGATGAGTTGAGAAGAAAGAAGCCTCCAAGACAACCTTCTCTCTATCTTTGATTAATTCCTACTATTATTTCATTATAATAGTTTCATGTAATTTTATTAATAATCTTTTTTTATAATGGACATACTCTAATTAATTTAATCATTGAAACTTTTTAATTATTTACAGGAAATAAAAGATTAGTTAATTGCTAAAAATCATTAAAAAGTTTGTTAATGATATGTTATATTAAATGGATTTTTATCTCTTGTTTGTTATTTATTAAGAAAAAATGTGTTAATTCATTTCTAAAAAGGATTATTTTATTATTAGTTATTTATTCCGTATAAAAAAGTTATTTATTTCTGTGATTGAATCTTTGTTTGATATTAAAAAATTACATTATTATTTGCTAAATGGTGTTGTTTTTTAACATGTAAATATAAACATAATGCAAAAAAGAGAAGAAAAATAAAATCTGGTGAGAGCAATGATCCAATGAAAACAAATGCATATGTGAATAGTCACGTGTCTACTCTTTAATGGCTAGAAAATGATGCAGTGTTGATTGGGACACGTGTCGCTGTATGACTGGTTGAAAGAAAGGGTGCATCGAGCCAATTTTAGGCTCGTCCTCTGGGAATAATGCACCAAAAGAAGGAGGGTAGTGTAACTGGGACGTGTTTCGCCTTGTGATTAGACAGAGTAGAGTAAAGTGATGGCAGAAAAAAATATGCAGAATCCATGGTTCTGGATTGTTGTCAAAACAAATGCGTAGAGTCAAAAATGCTCTCATCCACACTAGATCTCTAAGCTTTGCACTTTCTCTCTCCCAACGTGTTTTCTCAAATAAAATGCATTCTCACAGTGTGTTTCAGTGTTTGTAGCGTTTTCACTATATTTACAATGTTTTTTTGTTTAACTTAAGCTCAATTTATAATGAAATTTTAACCACTAAATCCCTAAAATTAGGTTAACAATTTTTCATCTGATTACATAACTTTAGAAACTCTAACAACACAACCTTCACCCACATTTTACTATTTATTCTGTTATCTTTTAAAATTCAAATGATGCTTTTTAAATGGAATAAACTTAGCATTTTCTTTTAATTGCCTTAATAAATCCAAAAATAATTATAAAAAACTATAAAAATAGTCTTAATTATTTTTATTTATTAAATATTATAATTTCAAAAAATACTAAAATAAATAAAGTTATTTTATTAATTATTTTTTAGGGACAAATGTATGAGTTCTTAGAAGTTATCTTTTTTTATTCTTTTTTTCAAAAATTAATTTTTTGGGAAATCAGTTGTTTTAAATTTAATTTTTGGTTAACCTAATCATTTAGATTTAGGAACCTTAACTTAACATGTTTATTATTATTTTTGAATCTAATGCGATTCCTAAGAAAAGTGAAGACATGGTCGTATTCAATGTTTCAAGCAATTATTACTAGGGCCAACAACGAATGAATTAGTTGTGGGTCTAAAACCATAATCCATACATATTTTAAATCCTGAACATTAATAGAAAATTTAATTTTTATGTATGATTGAATATACATATACATATATTAGACATCATCTACTAAAGAAATTATTTCTAATGTTATTTCATATATTTGTGGATATTTGATTAATGTAAGTTTATTAAATTAAATGTAATAAAATGAATAAAATAATAGTAATTTTGAAAAAACACCTTCTAACACCCACCTTTTCGAATATATTAGAATTGATCCGAAAAGGATGTCAGAATGTAATTATGGTTCAAGTTTGGAGGATCTTATTTAGTAACATAATGAGATAGATTGTTGAACTCTTTGCCTAATTTTCATTGAACCACACCTTTCTAACTCATAAAGCCATACATGACATTTCGAAGGTACATATCTATTATCTCATAAGTTGTGTCATCGCATATGTCATAAAAAATGTGATTGATTATAAAAATAATTAATTATTAATTTTTTAATTTAAATATATTTTTTCTATTAATCATAGACTAATAACACATGTAGTGATACAATTTATAGGACAATATATATGTGCTCTCCATTTTGAAAACCCATGTCGGAATGATTTTCAATAGGGGCGTCTGAAGGTATTTTTTTAAGTTAATATTGTTTAGATTCATTTTTATAACAATTAATTCAATAAACTTAGATAATTATATAAATAATATATACCTTAATAACTATGGGTGAGTAAGATCCGGTCTGACTCGTAGACTCGTTTTAACTCGGTGACTTAAGAATGGATTAGACTCATCCAAATAAATAAAAATGACAGACTCGATAAAAAAAGGGATAGACCTGTCGTCAAAAAAGGACAGGTTCGGAGCTATGTCTGAGTCACCCGTATATATCAAGAATAGTTGATTAAATACTTATCAATACTCATTATGTTCAGTCCACATAACTCAAATACCTAGAAGCTCATGAATCTTGATTGATAGAAAATCAATTATTTTTTAGTTTTTGTGTACTTTGTGTGAACTTCAATTTAAGTTTCATTTTCAATTAATAGTTAGTTATTGTATTCATTTTTGTGCGAACTTTTAAGTATTGACATGTTGTTGTCATTTTAATTCTCATGTAATTTTTATCATTTACAAGAACACTTAAGCTTATATTGACACTCGATAGTTTAAATTGTTCTGAAATTTTCAAGGTTTTCTATAATTTTAAGTCACATGATTGTGATAGTTTTTAGTTTGAAGGATGCAACTTAAAGTTTGTAGTTTATATACTGATGTATGTAGGATGCAGATTTTAGTTGAGTTTATATACAAATTGTGATAATTTTTATTGTCCATGCTTAAAGATTTGAGAAAAAATCTACATTTATCATTTTGTCCTTTCCAACCCGGACCCGTCCTATCTTGACCCGTCTTATTTTAGACCTATCTTATTTTGGACTCGTCTCTCACGTGTCGCATCCTAATTAAAGACGAGTTTGAGTTCAAAATTGACCCAATCAATATTTATGGACAAATGAGTGACATGTTTAATCAGTCTCAACCCGTCACACGCTCACCCCTATTAATAACATAGGAAATACAAACGAAAAATTGAGAATAAAAATGAAAGAAAAAGAATAAAAAATTAGAAATTTAATAAACTTAGCATGTGTTTAGTATAAATTATGTTTTTAGTTTTAGTTTATAAAATTTGAGCTTATAAACTATGAGATTATAATTTGTTTATGTTTGAGTACCTTAGCTGAAAACTCAATATAAACTAATCTATTTTGTTTGAGTAAGGTAGAAAATTTATTTTTTTCATAGTAAAAATAAGAGATTATTTATTTATGTTATGATTATTTTGGTTGTTTTTTACACTATTTTTTTAAATATAATTTTTTAATATTTATCATCATATAAATTTTTACATTTTTATTATTGCATAACAAAAGCTAAAAAATATATTAAAATAAAATATAAAAACTAATATCAATATTAAAAAACAACACGACACACAAATAAATAGAAGTTGCTAAATGTAACACCGTGTTTTTCTGTGCACGTTTAATTCATTAATTAACTATTAATGGATTAATTCTAGAAGGTAATCGACAATTTTTTAGGATAAACCTCAATTGAGTTTTAGTCTTGTATTATGATTTTCTTACTTGCCCTTATTTTTCAAGATATTTGGAGAGTAAAAGTCTCCAAGACGATTTTGGACCGTTTTGCTAAGTTTCGGCAAAAAAGTCTATAAATACCCCGCACCTAGACATTCTGAAAATCAGATTTACTTCCAAAAAATCTGAATTGATGGGGAGGAGGGCACTCCTATAAATACCCTCACCTCACTTTCTCTCTTTAAGCTAAAAACCTTCTAAAAAGTGCAAGATATTCTCTTCTTCTCTTCTCCATCTCTCACACCTACACCATGAGATACAAATCATCTCTTAGTATGTTGTTCATAGGGTTGATTTTATGATTTTTTAAAGTATTTTTGTTGGTCATGGTTAAAGGGGATGATAGTAAAATCAAGTGAACCTTTAAGGAGTTTTTGACTTATGTAAAACTTGAAACTTTTCCCTTGTTTTTGGATTGAAAAACTATATCCTTGGACAAGTTTAGGATTGTTTATTTTTCTGTTTTAATGTTGGAAAAGTTTAATGTTGGTGTTTGAATGTGTTTAAAGGTGATGATTTGTACATCAAATGAATATTTAATGTGTTTAATGACAAGTTGAAAAACCAAATCTTTTTCCTTGTCATTTGGCCTAAATGTTTATGAGTTTAAATGTGTTTTAAAGTGTTAAAGTAATGTTGTTAGTGTGCTTAATGAATGTGTTATCAACACTAAAAAGTTATGTGATTACCTGAAATGAAATGTTGTTGGATGACACCTCTTGGACACATTGGTGAAGTTGGGAACCATATTAAGGAAAATGATGAGTTTTTATTGAAAAAATGTTGTTTTAAAGTATTATGTGTTAAGGGTTTAATTAGTAAATGTTATAATTTGATTTCCAAGTTAAAGTAATGATTTGAGATAAAAGATGACTTATTAAAGTCTTGATTTTATAAACTTAAAGTGTTATGAAGTATTGGATAATAAATTAGTTAAAGTATGGACGTTGTTAAGATAAACTTACTTTAAAGGTGGCAAGTGTGACTTAAGAAGTCTTAATTAAAGTGTTGATCTTTATTTAATTTGGCTTACTTTAAAATGGTAAGTTTAACTTAATAATCTTAATGTAAGATGTTGATCTTAGTAAGAACGTCTTACTTCAAAAGTACAAGTTTTGTTAAAGTTTTATTTTAAAGTGTTGTTTTGTTTTAAGACTTTCAATGATAAAGGATGATTCAAGAATATTTAATCTTGAATTGGATAGATGAAAGTGATTAAAGTGTTGATCTTACTATAAGTGATTCAAGAATATTAAAGTGTTGATCTTTATTTAATTTGGCTTACTTTAAAATGGTAAGTTTAACTTAATAATCTTAATGTAAGATGTTGATCTTAGTAAGAACGTCTTACTTCAAAAGGACAAGTTTTGTTAAAGTTTTATTTTAAAGTGTTTTTTGTTTTAAGACTTTCAATGATAAAGGATGATTCAAGAATATTTAATCTTGAATTAGATAGATGAAAGTGATTAAGTCCATATTATATTAAAAGTTATGTTTTTGCATAAAGTGTCACTATGTAAGAATTGTAATTATCAAGTATTCTAATTAGTGTTTATATTAGTTGTTGTCGTAATGAAGATTTCGAGACGAAAACGGACACTTACTTTCACCTGAAGTAGAGGAAACAATTTGCACGAAACACTCAGGTGAGAGAGAAAACATCGTGACACAGTGGTGTTAGGATATGATATCAGGATCTCCTAATATCCCTCACAAGTTTAGGAGTTGTCTTGAGTATTAAGAAATTTTGTACTTAACCAATTGTCTATTTGGATTAAGTACGTGGGGTTTCTTAAGCCATATCATTTAATTTTTGTATATGTGTGGAGTAATGTTATGGTTATCCATGAATTAACTTTACTCAAATGATTGTTCTATTTGCTTATATGTATGAACTTTTTGTTTAATCTCAAGACTTAAAAACATGTGCTAACAATGGGGAAGTGATCTTGAAATCTAGGATTCCCCTTAGTATAGGTGAGAGGTTGTGTGAGGAAACCTTTCATTAAGATAGAAAAATTAGCTTATTTTCAAGCTTGTATCGCTTAAGCGACAACTCTCGCTTGAGCGAGAGGTCTCCAAGAAGATTGGCTTGCTTTTATCGCTTGAGCGCCAGACCTCGCTTGAGTGAGAGTTCTCCAAGAGGATTGGCTTATTTTTATTGCTTGGGCACCATACCTCGCTTGGGCGAGAGGTTTCCAAGAGGATTGGCTTGTTTTATCGCTTGAGCGTCAGCTCTCGCTTGGGCGAGACTCCAATGATAACCTTTCTATCAAAGTTTCATTTTTCTTCAATTTCTAGTTTCCTCAATCCCATTCATCTTTGATGAAACCTATAAAACTCCTTCATTGGGGATAATTATCTCGAATATGCAAACTTCATAAGAAAGAACAATTACACTAGATTCTTTGGAGTTTGTACAATAAATTCATCATAACCAAAGTAATAAGTGCTAAAAATTACATCATTAAGGACGGGGCCCGAAAGTGTTATGTTATTCTCACGCAGCGAGATCGTCTGACCATAAGAGGCTTGGTCATTGGGTCGTCCAGGGTGATTCAGCGATGGTTCGTAGTGGAGATGAAGTTTTCTCTGTTGCATAAAATGTTAAGATCGGGTCCCACTAGAAGCATTCTCGATGGAAGATATCTTAGGCTGGGTCGATCGTTATAAAAGAATGATTAAATGATTTAATATGCTAACCTCAGTTAGTGTGCATATTCATTGTGAATAATGAAGTAGTGAATATGAACATTTTGGGAGACGAACGAGCCCCGAGATGTTGAGAGGATCGGTGTTGTGACCCAATTTTTGGTTGGAAGACCAGCTCTACGACTTCTACCTCTCCCGATTGATTTGGCTTCGCCACTACGTTTTTTGCGGTTAAAACGTAGAAAACTCTCTAGTAAACCCGAATTGGATAAAAATGGTCTTTAAACAATGATTATGAGTTCGGGAGTCGATTACGGATCAGGGAATGGTTAACACCCCATTCGCCCGTACTAAAACGATACTCTCACTAATCACATGGACTTTTATACCCCTAAATAAATTTATTAAAAATCTAATCGTTACAACAAAATATTTTATTTTTATTTTTGTGTCTTACAAGAGTTTATCTTGCTCCTACGTATCTCTAGGTGCAATAAGAAAATCAAGACTAAGACTACGTAGTTCTAGTTATAAAAGTTGATTAATTTGTTTGGTTTAGTTTGGTTTGATTTGATTAAATTAAAATTGTAGTTTCGTTGTAAGAATATTTTTATAACTTTATGAAAATAAGGATTAATAGAAAAGAGACAACACTAATTGTAGACTGAGTTTCCACTCTTAGAGCGGAGAGGAAGAGACAACACGAGTCATAGACCAGACTATTTAAATCTCATAAATTATATTTAAAATTTTAAAATAGATACTTATTAGAAATAACTTATTTTAGAATTTTGGAATTGATAGTAAAGAGATAGTACTGGCCGTTGACCGACTTTTCACTTTTAGAGCGGAAAGGAAGATAGGACATGAGCTATAGACCGGACTATCAAACTCCATTTAAAAACATTTAAGATTTTTAAGAGATAATTATAAACAATTTATTTTTAGAAATGTGAGATTAATAGCAAATAAACAACATTGCTCGTAAACCGACTTTCCACTTTTAGAGTGAAAAAGAAGAGACAACATAAGTCATAGACGGGACTATCAAACTCTATTTTAAATATTTAAGTTATTATAGATTAAATATATAAAAGGAAACAAAAATGAATTTTTTAAATAAACCGAGAGAAAGGTTATATATAGGGTGTACCTTTGCTATTCACTCCATGGTTGTTCATTTCTCATCATAGTGATGCATACATCTTAATCTTGTTCAACCACGAACATGAGGCACATGTTTATTTTGGATTATTCAAGTTCTAGCACGAAATGGGGCTTCTCCATCCATGCCTTTATTTGTTTAAGATCAAGCCAAGTATAACCCTGCATGTAATGACTTAATGCATGCAAACATCTCACAACGTGCTAGCTCTATACATTCTTGTCCTGTTGAGTGACATTTTCATCATTCTCAACATAGTCATGGTGTTGATAATAAATTCTATGACTAGTTCTCCATCCTGGATGTGGTACTAGAATTGAAGGATGGGGCCTCTTGCTTCCATGAAGGACTTTCAGAAAGAACCTGTGCTCAAACATATGGCTGTAGTGCTTATGCGCATCATAATTTCTCACTATGTTCAGTGTTGTGAACATCAAATGCAATTTGTTATGTATTAACATAACCCATCATGTCAATATAACCTATCACGTTACAATTAGTTTAGCCAGTTCTTGTCATCTGAAAGATAATCCTTCATAAGTGCTTGTTGTGAATCCCACTTTTACCTTGCACACTTCTATTGCTTTAAACTTCTCTAATAACACTTGAAGTCACGGTGCGGATAGAAACATAAGAGCAACTAAGTATACATTATGATATTGGCACTTCTAGCTAACCTTGCAAGAACCGATGAGGATGTCTAGTTATTAGGAGTTCATCACCATGGTGTCTGCGGTTATTCTGCAAGGATGGCGGTGGTCCAAATAATATTCAGGGAACAACCGAAGATGGAGAGGACAAGGGTCCATGAGAAGAAGCTAAGAGGATGAAACTGTAGCTTTGAATGAGTCATCGGATTCGGTTGAAATATCCAGTACCGGTAGATAGGTTGGCTGAGAATTAAAGTATCTGTTTATAACTATTAGAATTTTAGAGGTATAATTGAAGTAACAAAGTGTGAAAAAACAAATTTATTAATATAGTTGCTTTTAGACACTTAGAAAAGATGTAAGGAATAAATGGAGGGGATAATTCTTTAGAAAGGATGCTTGGTTTCTTTCTTTTTTCACTCACCATGTGAAATGTCAAATGCCTATTTATAGCCTAGCATTGCCATAGCTTCCTCATTACTCTACATTATTCTAGAAACACATGAATGACATAAATATCTTAGTCTATTCCATAATCTTCTAGCTGCTTCTATTAAATTGCAGCACCTTCTAACACGCCTCCTTGATGCAATTTTTTATGACTCCTAGTAATGATCGTAGTTGCTCGAACTTCGATATTGATAATGCCTTGGTGAATATGTCTGCAATTTGATCTTCGGTCTTGCAATACTCGAGCATTATTTCTTTGTTCTCACTTGCTTCTCTAACAACATGATATTTAATGGCAATATGTTTTGTCCTATTGTGATGGACTGGATTCTTTGTTATTGCTATCGCCGATTTGTTGTCATAGTAGATAGTCGTAGGCTCCGTCTCTTGATCTCCCATATCATTGAGTATTCGTCTAAGCCATATAGCCTGGTTAGTCGTCTCTGCAGCTGCTACGTACTCAGCTTCTGCTGTTGATTGTGCAATGATTGCTTGCTTCTTTGACACCCAAGAGAATACTCCTGATCCAAGTGAGAAGGCATAACCAGATGTGCTCTTCATGTCATCCATCGAACCTGCCCAATCACTGTCAGTGTAGCCGTGTAATGTTGAGTTGGTGTTGGTCTTATACCATATACCGAACTCTTTTGTTCCTTGTAAGTATCTAAGAATTCTTTTTCCAACTCCAAAGTGGATTTGACTTGGGCTTTGCATGAATCTTGATAGAAGACTTGTAGCATACATGATATCTGGTCGAGTGGCAGTGAGATATAGAAGACTCCCGATCAAACTCCTGTAGAGAGATGCATCTGCCTGTGGAGATCCATCGTCCTTCTGTAGCTTCTCATTAGTCACGAGCGGAGTAGCAACTAGTTTGCATTCACACATCTTAAACTTATTTAGTAGTTCTTCTGTGTATTTCTTTTGTGAGATCAATATACCTTCCTTTTTTTTATTTACCTCAATTCCAAGGAAGTAGTGCATTAAGCTTAGGTCTGTCATCTCGAATGTCTTCATCATGTCTTCTTTGAACTCTATTATCATCTTTATATTGTTTCCAGTGTATATAAGATCATCTACGTACAAGGAAACTATTAAAGTATCATACTGACCTTGGGACTTAATGTATAGTGTAGGCTCACTCTTACTCCTTCGGAATCCTTTATCGACGAAGTACTGGTCAATTATACTATACCATGCTCGAGGAGCTTGCTTCAAGCCATATAGAGCCTTCTTCAATCGTAGCACTTTGTTTTCGTTGCCCTTGCTCATGAACCCTTCTGGCTGCTCCACATAGATCTCTTCTTGAAGTAATCCATTAAGGAATGCAGACTTGACATCTAATTGGTAAATGCTCCACCCTCTTTCTGCTGCAAGAGCTATTAGAGCTCTTATAGTATCTAGACAAGCAATTGGAGCAAATGTCTCATTATAGTCGATTCCTGGTTGTTGAGAGTAGCCCTTGGCTACTAATCTCGCCTTGTGCTTCTGTATAGTGCCATCAGGATTGAGCTTTGTTTTATACACCCATTTTACTCCGATGATGTCTTTATCTTTTGGACAATCTACTAGCTCCCACGTGTTGTTTTTCTCGATCATCTTTATCTCTTCTTCCATTGCCTTGACCCATACTTCTTGCCTTGATGCTTCTTCAAAGCTTCCAGGTTCAACTATGGCCAAGTTGCATGTCTCATATATATCTACCAAGGATCTTACTCGTCTCGGAGAAGATTCTGGTGAAGATTGCTCATGTGGGAGTATAGTTGGCGTACCTGCATCTTCTGTTGCTTCTTCTACTTCCCCAGTTACTTGTGGTTGTTGTGTTGGTATGGAGATGTTATATCTCTCAATCTTGCTTTCATTCTAGTTCCAAACGGCGCTTTCATCAACTTCAACATCTCGACTGATGATAAATTTCTTCATTTCTAGATTGTATATGCGATAGCCTTTTAACTGTGTGCTATATCCCAAGAAGATGCATCTTATCGTCTTGTCTTCTAGTTTGTGTCTCTTTTCTTTTGGGACATGTATATAACAGATAGATCCAAAGACTCTTAGATGTTTAGCTGATGGCTTTCTACCGCTCCAAGCTTTTATAGGAGTTTTACCTTCGACTGCCTTTGTTGGACATCTATTCATTATATAGACAGCTGTGTAAACTGCTTCGGCCCAAAAGGTGTTTGGCAAACCTTTCTCCTTGAGCATCAATCTAGCCATCTTCATGACCGTGCGGTTTTTCCTTTCAGACACCCCATTTTTTTGTGGAGTGTAAGCAACTGTGAGTTGACGCTCTATGCCTTCATCCTCACAAAATTTATCAAATTCGTGAGAGTTGTACTCTTTGCCACGATCGCTTCTGAGTACTTTTATATGTTTCCCGCTTTGCTTCTCGACAAAGGCCTTGAACTTCTTGAATATTCCAAAGACTTCTGATTTTTCTTTTATAAAATAGACCCATGTCATTCTAGAAAAGTCATCAATGAAGAGGATGAAGTACCTGTTATTAGTGAGTGATGGCGTCCTCATTGGTCCACATAAGTCAGTATGGATGAGCTCCAACAAGCGTTTTGCTCTCCAAGTTTTCCCACTTGAAAAAGGTAGTCTATGTTACTTCCCAAGTAGACATCCTTCACAAGCTCCTTCATTCTCTTGGATGCACGGAAGATCCTTCATCATTCTTTTATGATATAATAGCTTTAAGGCTTGATTATTAAGATGACCAAATCTTCGATGCCATAATTATCAACTTGAACCTTCATGGTGATGTTAGTAACATATTTCCAAGTTATTGGAAAACTTCTATTTCGTTTCTCCATTTTAACTTGGGCTATTTCAAGCTTTCTATTATTGTCATATATATTGCATGTATCTCCCTCAAAGTGGAGAGAGTAGCCTTTTTCCATCATTTGGCCAATACTCAAGAGATTTTCTTTAAGGTTAGGAACTAGTAAGACATTTTTGATAAGTTGCATACCTGATTGTGTCTCCACCATGACAGTGCCCTTGCCTTTGGATTCAACCATGGTGCCATTACCCAATCGGACTTGCACTCTGACAGACTCATCAATATCTTTGAAAATGCTCCCGTCCTTAGCCATGTGGTTACTACAACCACTATCCAAGTACCAGTTTTCTTCTTTATCACGACTACAGACTTGGTTGGCATAGAATAGTTGTTGGTCATGTTTGCATTCTTCAGTGAAATTGGCCTGATGATTATTTTTGTTGCGACAATTTTGCTCTGAGTGCCCAAATCTTTTGCAATATTGGCATTGTATCTTTCCTCGATATCGACAATATTTTTCTGAATGGCCTGACCTGACTTCTAGCATATGCCGCATGGAAGATATTTATCTTGATTGTTTCTAGAGAAATCTTTAGAAATCACTTTGTTTCTAGAATGTTCCGCACCAATATTATTTCTTCTTTGATATTCTTTATTCTGAGACCTTAGTCTGAGCTTTGATTGAAAGGCATTTTCTAGTGAACCTTCATCATGCCTACTCAATCTTTGCTCATAAGCTTCTAGAGAGCCCATTAGTTCTGTTACTGATAGAGTAGACAAATCTTTGGTTTGCTCAATCGTAGTAACTATTGAGTCATATTTTTGGGGAATTGAAATCAGAATTTTCTCAACAATTCTTTTGTCAAGAATATTTTCCCCATAGGCTTTCATTTGATTGACTATTTCTTTTATTTTAGAATAATAGTCTTTTATGGTCTCAGACTCTTTCATCTTAAGTAATTCAAACTCACGCCTAAGAGTTTGAAGTTTAATGGTGCGTACCTTAACACTACCATGAAACTCCTCCTTTAGTGTATCTCATGCTTCTTTGGCACTTATAGCTCCTCCCATTATTCTTGGAAAGATAGTCTCTGTCAATGCTTGTTGTAGAATAAATAACGCATTTGCATCATTTTGCACATTTTCTTTCAACTCCTTTTTTGAGCCACGGTAAGAGTTGAAGTATTCTCTAGAGTAATGAATCCTTCTTCTACAATATCCCACAAATCTTGGGACCAAAAGAAAGTAGTCATTTTTGTGCTCCAAAAATCATAGTTTTCTCCGGTGAAAATTGAGATAGGAATAGATGATGATTGAATAGTACTAGCCATAACTCAAAATGTATAAAGATGGTTTAGTATGTCATTTGAAATGTCAAATGCCTATTTATAGCTTAGCATTGCTATAACTTCCTCATTACTCTACATTATTCTAGAAGCACATGAATGACATAAAGATCTTAGTCTATTCCATAATCTTCTAGCTGCTTCTATTAAATTGCAGCACCTTCTAACCGTATCCACCATAGGGATGTTGTTGGGTAGGAGGATGATTGTCAAACTTTGACTCACCATTTCATTGTCCATAACCTTGCTGGGGTTGTCCTGCTTGAGTATACGGTGTCTGATGACCATAATCCTGACCTTGTGGCTATCCATAATTGTAAATCACCTAAGTGCTAGGTAGATGATAGAGCACCAGATAAATATAGATGGACTTATGGGATGCTGAGGACCATAGAAAAGGCCAACAACTTTGACTTTAGAGAAACCCAAGATGAACCCACGACCCACCTATGGCCACGCTAAGGTGAGGAGATCAAGATGGTTGATGGATAAGAGCCACCGTACAAAGAAGATGAAGACACCGTAGTGGAGAGCAACACAAGCCTGGTCACCACAGAGAGAAATAAAGCATGCGTAAACTGATGTGCCAGCTTTATACGCTAGTTGTTAGTGTAAAGTGATGTGGGTTAAGGCAAGGAAGGGAATATGGAAGGTATCAAAGATAGGAAGATGGTGAATAAGAACATGCTTTGCCAAGGTATCACTGTGCAAACTTAGCTTCGCCTTCGCATGGGAATGACTTAGCTACAATTTGAAGAACCACTAGAGCATGATGTTGTTGCTAATTAGCGGTTTTTTATTGTCAGTTAGGTTTATTTGTTTTCCTCCCCATAGAAAGAGAGAATGAAAAAGTTGTCAAATAAAGAAGAGATAGAGGCAAATAGTGAAGAATTCCCCCGGGAGAAGATGAGTGTGTGCTGTTATATAATCAGCGATGATTTAACGTGTCTTTTTATTGCAGTCATAACTGTTCTCCTTGAAGAGGAAAACAATGATAACTGTTATATTATCACCTGTCCTATTTCTACCTACTTAATGTCTTCGTCCAATTAAAAAATTTAATATAAATAAGAAATATATTATAATAATATAAGCTAATATTTTTATATTATTTTATGTAGTTTTATTGGCTAGGTAGGAATATCTTGCTGAATCCTTGTCCATCAGAAGAGCTAGACTTCTCTTCATTAATGGAGAGACAAGTTAAGGAGAAATACACTAAAAACTCAATAGACAATGGCATTTATGACCTTTACTTGTCATTAAAATTATAATTTTGACCTTAAAAATACATTATAAAGTATAACTTGCCTCTCCATTAATCTTACTCCCATCAGAATCAAAGATGGTGCTAGCAGGTTTGTGTGCCTTTTGGTTTTTTCTGACCTAGCCGTCTAAAAAGAGGAATCACTTCATTTTCTTTTACAAGTTTATTTTGTTTCATAACATGTTCCAAAGTCTGAGCCAAATTAATCAAATTGTATCATGTTAGTTAAAAAAATTAAATAATTATTTACTTTATCTATTTTTACTTCATCGTGATTAATTTAAGATAGGATTTGGGACATACTTGAGGATAGCAAATCCCATCCCATTTTCTTTTACAATCACCTTCTTATTCCCTTTTTATTGCTTCTTTTTCTCTTATTTTGTTTCGATGTTTACTGCTTTTCCTTCCTCTCACGTTACCTTCTTATATCATTCATTCACTTTTAATATTTTGTAACATATGTAATGAATAGTGAATTTTATTATAAAAGTAACCGTTAAAACGAGTGACATCTATACTTCTATACTATTAATAAAGGGAAAACACAAAATAACCATTCATCATGATGTAATTTATGTTTTCCTATTTTACCCTCAATATCTTTTTATTTTTTACCAAAAAACCATATAATATTATTTGCTTATTTTATTTTTATTATCTTCTTATTTTAAAAGTGTATTTAAAAATTGAATATTAGACCAATTGAATAAACTCAATCGTAAATTTAGCGCAAAAAATTATATTTGAATTTATAAAATACAAACTATACATTACAAACGATAGGAAAGCGGGTTGACAGGGGACAGTGCATGTCAACACGCTAGTATATATAAAAATGGTTTCTAATTTGAAACTATTCCCTTTAATAATTTGAATTTATTTTTTTAAGTAAGATTTTTTAATTTGTTGGTTAAAAATTGATAAGTCAAATGGAATATAATTCAGTCTAACATATAAATAAAAGTGCACTTTTCAATTTTAGTTATTTAAAACTTTTGCTCTTTTCATTTTCCTTTATAAAATAGGTTTGATAAAATTGAGTGATCATAGTTGGTGATGGCGGTGATACGTTAGCAAAACCTTGTGAGGGAGGGTCTAGGTGAGACGAATCCCCTGTATTTTTGGATGAGATATTCTGTTGGATCGGACAGTTCTCACTTTGCCAACTAGACAATCTCTGACAAACTCTCTTTGCAATTAGGATCAATGAGAGGGATGCCCATAAAGTGTTTGATACGATACCGTCCTGAAATGGACAGTTCCGTTGGAATAGATCGAGCACATATCCTTGCGATGAATGAATTTGGTGCATTCAAATTGACTTGTTATGTGACTTGTACTCTCGATTATTTACAAATAGTTTATTGAGAGAATATTGGTGTAAGGATGAATGAACCAAACATAACATTCATATATTGTACTCGTGGATATTTATTCCAAAATCCCGAGTTACAAGAATCATTCATCATCGGCACAAACAATATGATAACATGTTATATTTGTATTTGTTTTTCTGTCTTGGTGTGATATTCTGTGTAATTTCACGATGTCAGTGAAGAATAATCATTAGATGTCTTATTCCCTCTCTTTCTTTCTAGTGTACTTGTATACATCATTGTTTAGATGGATCGATCAACAACGATTCAGAATTACCGATTCATGATGTCCCATGAAGGAACTTGGAGAGTTGATGAAGAGCGGTACACCTACACCAGCCCCTGTGACCTAGAGCTGGAGCTTTTGTGTAACGACTCGATTGTGCGCTTTCCAGTACACCATGCCGTCAGAGAGACTTCCTTCACCTTACTGGGCAAGAGGCCCGTACCCGCTAATCCATCTACTCAACCTATGACTCCGTCTGGACCAGTTGTTGTCGGACCCCTGTTCTCTGAGGGACCTTGTGATGACCATTCTTCCCCGACTCTGGGAAGGAGGGGGAGATCGTCGGAAGATGCTGAAGAGGTTGTCAGGGCCAGCAATGTTGCAGGACCGTCATGGAGGCGGATGAGTTGGGAGGATGAGGCGAGCTCTATAGGATCAAGAAGGGACGACCTGAGTGCCCTACTAGAGAAGCTGGCGTTTGATAGGGCGAGGATTAGGACTCTGTGTTTTGACTTTGACAAGGTGGAGGAGATGGAGGTTGACGACGGCGTCGACTATGTGGAGTTAGTCTGCATAGAGGACTCTGTGAAGGTAGTAGACCTCTCATCGGACTCAGAGCTTGAGGATGATCCAAGTGAGGGCTCTAGTACCCCCGCTAGTCTTGGAGCTAGCCGCTAGAAGCTGCTTCTCTTCTTTTGCTTTTTGGAATAAAGATACATGTGTAAGGTACTTTTGTAATGCTGACACCCTCAACTTATTTTTACTTTACAGTTTTCAGTTTAGGCGATGGTTAGATTTCACCTTGTATTTTGTAACCACATTGTACTGGACCAAACAACACCTTGTTGTGTGTGTTGTGAGGTCAAGTCTTTTATAATGAAAAACATTAAGAAAAGTGTTGTACCATTTTCAATTATCATTAGGTATCAATTATTTACTTTCCACAGTTTATAAAAATGTGACGTCTTGAAAAAAGAATGGATATAAGGAAAACTATTTGTGATTTATATATTACATTATAGAAATAAATTACCTATTTTTATAAGAGATTAATTACATTATATATGGAGTTATTTTCAAGGTGTTGTACTAAACTTGAATTACACAATTCACAAAATAAATAATAAACAAAACGTGAGTTATGAAGTTTCACGGTGATGATGTGAAGAATTATGAAGTTTGATGGAAGAGTAAAAAGGAGAAGGGGATAAAGTTATGATGGGGTAAAATGAGAAGTGAAAAAGTTGAAAAAAATAAGGTAATAAGAAATAAATCAACCCATAATTTTGTAGCTTCTACTTTTGGCTTATTTTTTCAAAAAAATTGAGTTTATAATTTCATTTGGTTGTGAAACATATTTTAAGCTTATTTTTCAGAAAAAAGCAAAATCTCAAAATTTTAAATTTTACCAAATATGCACTTAGATATTGCATTACATCTTAGTATAAAAAACATTGGAAATAAAATAGAAAATATAAATGAAAAATAACAATCCATAAGTATATTACACTCCCTCATCCTCACTATTAAAAATACTCTATCCCCAAACACTCTCCATATTCTTGTCCAAGCAAATCAACTTATGCCAAGTGATAATAAAAGTTAGACATCATCCTCATCACTATTTCAAGTAAATATAACATTGTTACACTTTTTTTTTTCCTTTCTACCCTTTCATCTTCCTTATCTATCCCATTGTTTCCTTCAAATTTATTTTGAAAAGAGGGAGTCCTGGTCTTTTGTGGGATTATTGTAGGGACATCCTTTCCTTTCTTGGAAAGAAAGTGGACACGTTGAAAACTACTACCTTTTATCACAACTATGTTACCTCTTAATATTATTATTAACCCATGTTAGTTACAAACTCATACAGTGAAAATGAATTGACCAATTCACTATTTCAAATTTTGTTTTCATCTGTTATATTTTTTGAGTTAGGGTTACATGATTAGGAAAATAATATATGGAAAACTGACCAAAATATTGGGCTTTTAGGAAGTTTATCAAATTGCGTTGAAAAAATTAATTCGTAAGGAAAGAATGGGATAGATAATGAAGATGAAATGATGGGAAAAGATTGAAAGGAAAAAAGAATGTAACTAGGAAAATAATGTTACACTTGCCTGGAACAGTGATCAGGATGATGTGTAACTTTTATTTGATTTGACAAAATTTAATTGGTTTGGACAACAACTAGGATAAAGGATCTTCACTCTATACTCACAGTCACTAGTATCCTTAACATCATCTTTTTAAACAGTGATATATCTTGATCAAAATTTTAGAAGAGATAATAATATTTAATTATAATTTATAATTAAAATTAATTGAATAACGAAAATATAAAAAAACATATATGATGAGACCAGAGATAAAATTTTTAACTATTTCTTTTTCAATATAAATCATGATGTTGTTTGCAAGAAATTCATCTTCTATGTTACTACATAGTTTTGTTGAGTTGATTTCATTGTCGAAAATAATATTTATGTAGTAGTTGAACCATAACAAATAAAATAAGATGAATAATGGCTAAAGATACTAAGAATAAAATGTAGATTATTGAGAGCTAAACTAATCTTCATTGCTTATTGAATATAAATTTTGAACAAAAATATATATTATCAATATTAAATGATTTATAAATATTCTTAGGATATATATTATTAATGCTTACAATGATTTCTTTTATTAAATGTAAAATGATTATGAACTCAAATGAAGTCATGTTATTATATGAACCTCTAGTAAGAGAGGAACATGATTTTGTTATCTATTCTAATTTTTTAATTTTAAAATAAAGAAAAATATGGACCTTTTAATATTGGTACGTACTATGTGTTAAAATATGAGCTTACGGCCTCTTTTCATCTTCCCTAATGCCAAGTCTTCTATGCCCATCTCATATAGTCCTCTTGCCAAGTCACATTGTACTTGATATATGTACCAACTCTACACAATTTAAACAAAACATTAATGTTTATTAGTAACACATAAAAAAAAGTTATCACATTTAATATACATACGATTTCTTCATTCCTTGGGATTTCCTCAGTGAAACCGGTAGTTGATAAGGATAGACATTCAATCCATATCTAAAATGTTTCATCAATATCCGAGTATCGGGGTAAACCAATTGGATATATGTGTTATCTAAAAATCACTGGATCACTTACAAAGATAAAACAATGAATTAAAATTGGAATTGAAAAGCTGGAAAGATATTACAGAATCTTTATCTAATACTAAACGATAAAAAACTAATTAATTAGAAGCATTCCATATTATTTTAATTCAGATTTTTAAAATAAAATATAAACATAGCATATCTCATGGTTGAGTCCATCGAATAGGCTTAATAGAAAGACCTCTAGAAAAAGAAATTCAAAATATTTTTTATTTATACTTCATTAATTATATATCCTTTATTGTAAAAGGTGAATGTACAAAAATTAAAAAGTTAAGAAAAATGTTATATTTTGACTAAAACAATAATAATAAAAAAAATAAAAAATAAAAAAAAATATTTTATCAAGAGATATGTTATCTCATTCACTAAAACTATGACACATATTATTTTTTAGTTTTTAAAAATATTTTTTAGAAAAGAATAAAATATAATATGTATCATAATTCTAATAAAAAAAAAGATAACTTAATTTTTAATATTAGTAGATATTTTATTTTCAAAACAAAAATAGAATTGATAAAAGATAGTGATAATGATTGATAAATTTAGCATCTTCCCTTCATTCGAAAATTGAAACAGTTTGATTAACAGTCAGATAAAACCTGATAGACCAAGAACCCCAAAAAATCTCTCCATTGCAATTGGTCGATCATGTTTCACAATAATTTTGTTGTCACAGCTCACAAGCAATAAAAAACACGTGGCACTAAACTAACCAATAGCGTTCGCACATACCCCCAAATTAATGCATAAAGGCTTACGTGTACATCCATTGTTCCTACGTGGCATCCACGTTGCATTCTATTGGCCAAACTTTACACGAAGCGAACGCCATGTATGTACCCGATTTCGCAATCCATGCACTTATCTCGTGCCACCGCGTGCATTTATCGTTTTCGTTTTCGTGTGTCACAAACTAACACAAGCCTTAATCTTCTAATACATGATAACTCATAATCTCTTATTCTATCTTCTTCTTCTTCTTTATATATCGAATCTATAGAAAATTAAAACAAGACGCAACGTTTTTGGTTATTCTTTTAAGTTCTCTCATTCTTAGTGGTTTTTGACGGTTACCTTTTTTCCGGCACCGGGGTTAGATGGCGTCGTCTCTCGGAATTTACAGCGGCGGAAGCAATTGTGTAAATGCAAAGCATGGAACATTCCATAAGCGGTGCGGTATCACCATTGCAACGCAGTGTTCCGTTGCGATCAACGATTATTCCCGTTCGACGGTGAGGAAGGGGAGGATCTACGCCGCTGGTACGGCGACGAAAGCGACAGCGGCGAGGTTGATTGATAACCGGAAGAGTTACGGTTCGGGAGGAGCGAACGACGTCGTTGGAGCGCAAGAGAGGTTAGACGAGTGGATGAGGAATTCGGTGGTGGAGATCGTGAAGAATCTTAAGGAAGCACCGTTGCTGGTGCAGGTTTACACAAAGAACAAGAACGGCGAGGGAGAAACTTCGGTTTCGACGGAGAAGAAGGTGGTGGTGGAGGATTGGACGAAAGTGAAGGAGAGGTGGGAGGCAGGGGAGACGCCATTGCCGGAGGGTGTAATTTTCGTGGAGGAAATTGGCAGTGATGAGAAACCGGAGGACGGCGGTGCCGGTGACAGAATGGAGAGGACAACGAGGGTTTGGGGTGTTGTGGTTCAGGGAAGAGGTGTTGGATGCAAACCAGTTTGTTATTTGTTGAAAACTTGTCGGGTCGGGTCAGGAATCGGATCGGGACTATATTCAACTCATTTCTGTTTGGTCAGAGTGAAGAGTTTGAGGGAAACAGCGCAATCCCAACTCAAGAATTGTTGGTTGCTGCAAAGTCAGTTGCAATGAAAATAAATATTATTGTAAAATAATAAATTCTTAATTCTTAATTTTCATTGTGATGACAGTTATAGTAACGTGGTGGATTTGTACAAATTCAATTAATGATGATTAACTTTTTATGCGAAGTGGATCAAACTCTGGAATAGTTCTCAGTTAGTTAGCCTTTTTTGTTATTTGGAAAACGTCTCTTTAATTGTAGTGAATTTTCTTTACTTTTCTCAAGTAGCCATTTGTTGCTTATATTTAATCATTTGGCAAATCTGAATTTTCAGATTCAATTCAATATGGTATAGATTGTGTTCATAATCATACGGTGATCATTGTAATGCTTTGGATCTGTACAGGCTATACAGCCATTATCATCTAGCTAACTAGCTAAGTGCCAAAATGAGAAATCAGTATGGGACAACATTGTACTTATAAATTAATATTTGTTTTTCCTTTTACTTTTTGGATTAACTCGTTTGAATTTGATGAAATATATTTGTATTTTTAATTTTTAGGAAAGGTAGATAAAATCTGTTTGATGTTGAGATATATTAGCTGAAATTCGCCTTTCATACTTTCAATTTTCACTTGAATATAAAAACAATTTGTTTGTGTAAATTATCAAAGAGATACAACTATTTTGTTTTTTAAACCACAAGACTAATGACATTATGTACTTCAACAATTAGATATAAAAGATGTTTCCATATGAAACATCATGGTGCATAATACACCTATTAAATATTACTTATATCCAGACGCACAACCTAGTTATTAGCCACCCATCCGTTTAGGGATGAGTAATGGTTGAACGAGTGTATATAGAGTGAACTGAGATCCTCTCAT
This sequence comes from Lupinus angustifolius, assembly GCF_001865875.1. Classification (NCBI taxonomy): domain Eukaryota; kingdom Viridiplantae; phylum Streptophyta; class Magnoliopsida; order Fabales; family Fabaceae; genus Lupinus; species Lupinus angustifolius. The sequence continues at coordinate 14,046,997 of NC_032011.1, forward strand.
TCAAATCTTTTTAAAATCACATGTTGCAATCTTATGGTACTGGACCCTCTTAGTAATGGAGATGATCCATTTTCTTCCCAATCATTGTACTCTATATCAAAGTAGGATATACAATAGCAAGCTATTAGGCTTACGTCTAGGGCTAAGCTGAATTATATTTCAAACTACTTATTCATTGTATCTTCACTTGTTTTGAGATTCATGTCGTATATAAGAAAAAAAGGTTGAAAATTACCAGCTCCATAGTTAATAACATTTTTCAGGTGACTAGTAGTCACAGAAAAGGCGAGTCTGAAAATTATTGCATTTGATGGCTTAGAACAAACCATTCTAATAACATTCTGTATTCCACCTGCGCCAAACGAATGTCCACAAGGTAATATCATTGCATCATCCATAAGAGCTCCCTTGTACTTTTCAGAGGGTGGCATCAATCGAAGATATTAGCAGATTAAATTTTGTGTCCTTAGATACCAGTGAACCAGGACCAAATGGGATTTCTTTGTTCTGCATCACCAAATTTATGTACTTATTTACCTGCTAAGCTTATTCTTTCTTACTTGACAAAACAGAAACCTACCTGACAGTATCCGAAAGCATTGCCCACAATGAATCGCTTGAATACATAGCTTCTTTTCTCCCACGAAATACACAACCATTCTCAACCACCATTACTTTCTGCCCAGAACCTGTCCCTTCTTTGTAAGAAATTTTAAGTCACAAATGTAATATTTTTTAAATGTGTTTGTGTCATTATTTTTATTAGTCAAATTAAAGTGATCTACTTCAAGTAAGGTTTATGACTATAATCATAATTATTATGAAAATTATTGTGTAGATACCATATATCTTAATTTCTATTCTTATGATGGGCAAGAATAAGAAATAAGAAAATTCAAAAGAGATCACTCTTCGTGAAACGGAATGCATGTTTTATAAAATAGGGGTTATGGTCCCTAATTGTAGACACAACAAAATCAACTCTATTCTTTTCATCCCATTGGAAGAGGAATTAAAAAATAAGAGCAGTCTACATTGGAAGATCACTAATCCACCAAGAAGTTCATTTCTTTCAAGAAGATTTCATGGATCCTCGAGTACACTTCCACTTTCTATTTATTCTTCATGATTTGACATGATTGATATATTCATATGATGATAGAATACTTGTCATCTTTAATATCTTCCATATTATAAGAGTATTTCTATAAGTGGTATCAAAGCCATTTTCATATTAAATCATTAAGATATGACTTTTCCAATCTGCATTTATTATTCAGAATTTGATATGCATTGTTTTTTGATAAAGATGCATTATTTTAGAACTTTCTTTTTCTATGTAAGCATTAAAATACATGCATGTAATTATCTATATTGAATATATTTGTGTGTATCCATGAATGTGTATAACCAAGACTCAAACATATGCTCTGTGTCCTGCAACTTCAGCATTTTCTGGTTCAATTTGCAGTCTATAACTGCATATGCTCATTGCATATTTGGCTTGATAATTACAGTGGAAACAAAGGCAACAAAGTACACTTTTAAACATATGATAAATTTGACAGGCAATTATACATTTGCATCATGGTGTAGATAAAGTTTTATGTTTCTGGTCACCCATGTAGAATATGGTTTAGGTTGAAGCATTGTGTTTGTTAAATCCAACTGTGTAATTTTTTTTTTAAACGTGATACTATTTGAAATTTAAAAAAAAAAAATTAAATTGGTTTCAGACACAGGTTTGAGTGATGAGAAGTTGTATCAGTTACCACTAGGACATGTTTGATATACTATTATATTGTCTCCATAAAATATAACTAAAGTCATATGTATTCTGTTGCAGATAATTTTCTTTTTCTTTCTATGCATTCATTAATGCTATTATTCAGAAACCTGTTGTAAATAAATAACATTTATTTTGGATTAAGTGTTGAATCAAACTTCATATAATTGGTTATACTTGGATTATAAATTTGTTCAATATTTAAGTGATTCAAGTAAAACAAGAAGTTGCCAAAGAGATCTCTCTTGTCTAGATTGCTCATGATAAATGTTGAATATTATTGTGTATATATGTTCATGTGAGTATTAATCGGTCCAAAAGAAGATTAATATTTGACTGGATTATATGCACATATGTGATGATAAACATGTGATAATTATAAAGTTAACGTGAATGATAAATCAATCCAAAGAATAATTTATTATTTGACATACATTATTATCTATGTTTAACCATTACAACAAGAGTATCATTGACAATTAATATTATTGTCCAAAGACTTAAAATTAATGTTGCACTTGGTATATCGCGATAAATTATACCGTATTTGAATTTGATTATATATGAATTTGAATTATGATGTGAGTACATATTTATGTTGTTTATTTTGTTCTTTTTTTCCAGTTAATGTTGCTACTATATCTGCAAACATGAATTCAATTCCAATCCTTAATGGTACCAACTTTAAGGATTAGAAAGAGAATATCTTAATTGTTCTTGGCTGCATGGATCTTGACTTTGCACTAAGAGTGGAGCAACCCCCTTCTATTGTGAACTCTAGTACCTCCAAAGAGAGGAAACCTTATGAGAAGTGGGAGGCTCCAATCGCATGAGACTTATGATCATTAAGCGTGACATTCCGGAGGCATTTAGGGGTGCTATATCTGAAAGGATAACAAGTGCCAAAGAATTTCTTGCTGAAATGGAGAAACACTTTGCCAAAAGTGATAAGGCAGAAACAAGCACACTACTCCAAAGCTTGATTTGTATGAAGTATAAAGGCAAAGGGAATGTAAGGGAGTACATAATGGAAATGTCTAATATTGCTTCCAAGATTAAGGCTTTAAAGCTTGAGTTGTCGGATGACTTACTTGCTCATTTAGTGTTAATATCTCTTCCTGCACAATTTAGTCAACTTGAGATAAGTTATAATTGTCAAAAAGACAAATGGTCTCTTAATGAGTTCATTTCATATTGTGTGTAAAAAGAAAAAATGATGAAGCAAGAAAAGACAGAAAGTGCTCACGTAGCTGTTAGAAGTTCTAATAATTTATGGGTCACAAATATAATTCTATAATTGTGTTATGTTCATTATGTAATTAGCCAAAATATAAAATGATCTTCAGTAATTAATTTGGTGGCTAAGGGCATATGTGTCATGAAATAATAATAAGTGTAGATACCTTCAGGCAATTTCTGATTTGATGAAGGGACTGAATCAGAATTATTGCAACTTAAGTAGTAACCGCTACAGGGTTACTTTTACGGGTTATGGTNTATGGTCCCCATTTGTAGAGCAACAGGTTTTAAGGTGTAGGGTTAAGGAGAATAAAGGAGGAAGAGGATAGTGTTATCCATAAGGATGAAACACTATCAAGTCATCCATAAGGCAAGCCATAAGGTATCTCTCCTCACACAAGACACACTCAAGCTTTTAGCATTCTCATTCCCCTATAGAGAAGCATAAGGAAAACCATCAAGTGTTCTAGCATCTGGAAGATCATCACACCCTCATACTTTCAAGATTTCATATGTCTAATCAAGGTATGTTCTTCATCTTCACCATGAAATCATTTGGGGTTTCTTCGGTCTGGACCATGGTTGTTCCATTTGGGTTTATGTATGAGCATAAACATTAGGTTATGCGAACGAAGCCATGGTCATAAGGATTTCTGCATTCAATCTATGGATTATAGATGGAGAAATTCTCCAACAAGTGGTAACGGAGCCACCCCAATTTGATTCGTGAGTGAAATTAGGGTTCTTGCTTTTCTTCCCCAAAATCTGAAATGATTTAGGGTTTTGATGTTTCATTTAATCCTTGGATCGATTAGGATAGACATTCATGCTTTTTCATACGAATAAAGATAGATTCGAAATGAATGAATATTGTTTTTCTGCTGTTTTCTTGAATTTTTGGGTAATTTTTCGAAGAACAGCGATGCAGAAATCGCAATGTTCGTGTTCTGTCGCAGTGCTCTCGCTCAAGCGGGAGTGTCTCGCCCAAGCGGGAGTGTCTCGCCCAAGCGGGAGTGTCTCGCCCAAGCGAGAACTAAACAGAAGCATTGGCTTCTATTGTGCTTCAGCGAGAAGATCCTCGCCCAAGCGATAGCTCGCCTAAGCGAGTGTACGGGCGACATAAGGCTCGCTCAAGCAAGAGCCAAACAGAAGCATTGGCTTCCATTGCACTAAAGCGAGAGTACCTCGCCCAAGCGGGTGTACCTCGCCCAAGCGGGTGTACCTCGCCCAAGCGGGTGTACCTCGCCCAAGCGAGAGTACCTCGCCCAAGCGAGTGTACGATAAAGTTTATGGGGCTTTGGTATCCTTGTGCATTGGTTTTAATTGTTATTTGGTTGTCCATTAAGGTTGTCTGTTATTTTAAGTGAGCCAATTGAAGTGAAATGTCGCCAAAGTGACCTCTCTCATGGATATAACTCAT
>NC_032011.1:14051541-14051957 GCF_001865875.1 Lupinus angustifolius
AATATCACTGTCCAAAGACTTGATATTAATGGTGCACTAAGTATCTTGTTTTGGACATACCATTGTTTAAGCACGTTGATAATTTTAAGTTGTGAGCATATTTTAATTCTTTTTCTTTTGTCTGATTCAGCTACGTCAATTGCTTCTATATCTGCGAATTTGAATTCGGTTTCGGTCCTTAATGGTGAAAAGTTTAAGGACTGGAAAGAGAACATGGAAATTGTTCTTGGATGCATGGATCTAGACTATGCATTAAGGGTAGAGCAACCCCCTTCTCCTTCGGAATCTAGTGCCTCTAAAGAGAGGAAGGATTATGAGAAGTGGGATCGCTCTAATCGCATGAGTCTAATGATCATTAAGCGCGACATTCCAGAGGTCTTTAGGGGTACTATCTCGGATGAGATAAACATTGCCAA
>NC_032011.1:14052057-14054486 GCF_001865875.1 Lupinus angustifolius
CTTGAGATGTCGGAAGACTTACTCATACATTTGGTCTTACTTTCCCTTCCTGCACAATTCAGTCAGTTTAAGATTTCTTATAACTGTCAAAGGGAGATATGGACTCTAAATGAGCTCATTTCATTTTGTGTGCAAGAATAAGAAAGACTGAAGCGAGAAAGGACTGAAAGTGCCCATTATGTTAGTACCTTTAAAGACAAAGGCAAAAAGAAAATCACTTCAGAGCCCAAGAATGAAGCTGCTAAGGGTCCAATGCAAAAGAAACAGAAGGAGGATGATGTCTGTTACTTTTGCAAAGGAACTGGACATCAAAATAAGAAATGTGTAAAGTGTCACACCTGGCGTGCTAAGAAATGTACATTTCTTACTTAGGTCTGTTCTGAGGTCAATTTAACTTTAGTACCTAGAAACACCTGATGGTTAGACTCCGGTTCAACTTCTAACATCAGTGTTTCAATGTAGGGTTGCCTGAGCTACCAACAGCCTAATTATGTTGAAAGATACATCTACGTTGGCGATGGAAAATCGGTAGAAGTGGAAGCTATAGGATATTTTAGATTGTTATTGTGTACTGGTTTCTATTTGGATTTGAAAGACACTTTTGTTTTACCGTCTTTTAGACGGAATTTAATTTCTGTTTCTTTGGACAAATTTGGTTATTGTTGTTCATTTGGAAACTATTCGGTTCAATTGTCTTTAAATTCAAATGTTGTTGGAACTGGTTCACTTATGTTAAATGACAATTTTTATATGCTGAATAATATAGTTGATTATAGTGAAACCCTAAATGTGGAATCACGTGATACTAAGCGTAAAATTGAAAATAATAATTCAAGTGCATTATGGCACAAGCGCCTAGGTCACTTTTCCCAAAAGAGAATTGAGCGTCTTGTGTCAGATGGGATTTTAGATTCCATTGACTTCACAAACCTTAGTGTTTGCATCAAATGCATAAAAGGTAAACAAACCAAACAATCGAAGTATGGTCCATATAGAGCTTCGAACGTCTTAGAATTGATACATACGGATATTTGTGGGCCATTCCCTATGGCTTCTTGGAATGGTCAATGATACATCATATCATTCATAGACGATTATTCTCGTTATGCATACATTTTTCTAATTCATGAAAACTCCCAATCATTGGACGTGTTCAAAACTTTTAAGACTGAAGTTGAAAATCAACTCAACAAAAGGATTAAGTGCGTCAGATTTAACTATGGTGGTGAATACTACGGTAGATATGACGGTTCAGGTGAACAACGTCCATGGCCTTTTGTCAAATACCTAGAGGAATGTGGTATAGTCCCACAGTACACCATGCCAGGATCGCCTAGCATGAATGGTGTGTCTGAAAGACGTAACCGAACTCTTAAGGACATGGTAATGAGTATGATTTGTCACTCTACCTTACCAGAGTCACTCTAGGGTGAGGCACTTAAGACTGCAGCTTATATTCTTAATAGGATGCCAACTAAGGCAACTACCAAAACACCTTATGAACATTGGACTGGGCGAAAGCCTAGTCTAAAGCATTTCCATGTGTGGGGATGTCCAGTTGAGGCAAGGCCTTATAGGCCTCATGAAAAGAAATTGGACTCCTGTACAGTGAGCAGTTACTTTATTGGTTACTCTAAAATATCAAGGGGCTATAAATTTTATGACCCAAATTTAAAATCCATATTTGAGACGGGTACAACCACGTTCTTTGAGGATATTGAGTTTGAGGGGGAAGATAAGGTTAGAAACTTTGTCTTAGAGGAAGAATCTGTATCTATTCCAGATGCGATTCATATGGTTGCTTTTGAAGAAGCAAATTTGGAACCTCCTCAAGACATAGTTGATAATACTTTCCCTACTCAAGATGAGTTAGTAATTCATGAAGGACAAACTCAAAACCCTCAGGAACATGGACAAGAGGTGCAAGAGCCTATAGCTTTGCGTAGATCCACTAGAGAAAGGAGAAATGCAATTCCGGATGATTACATTTGCTTTCTCCTGGAACATGAGGGTGATGGCTTAATGGACAATGATCCATTAAACGTTCGTGAAGTCATCCAAAGTTCTAATTCGGAAAAGTGGATTGAAGCAATGAAAGAGGAGTATAAATCCATGCAAGACAATAAAGTTTTGGAACTTGTCCCATTACTAGAAGGTAAGAATCCCATCGGTTGCAAATGGATTTTTAAGACCAAGCAGGATTCTACTGGTAATGTGGAGAGGTATAAGGCTTGTCTTGTAGCTAAGGATTTTATTCAGAAGGAAGGGATTGACTATAAAGAGACTTTCTCTCCAGTTTCAACGAAAGACTCTCTTAGGACAATCATGGCTCTTGTAGCACATTATGATTTGGAGCTTCATCAAATGGATGTCAAAACAACTTTTCTCAATGGAAAATTGATGAAAAGATTTATATGGTGCAACCAGAA
>NC_032011.1:14054586-14054995 GCF_001865875.1 Lupinus angustifolius
TTGAAATGAAGGATCTTGGTGAAGCTTCATTTGTATTAGGAATTCAGATTCACCGAGATAGATCTCGGGGTATTCTTGGATTATCACAAAAGAGCTATATAGAAAAGGTACTTAAAAGATATGGGATGCAGGACTGTAAAGTAATGGATACTCCAGTTGCTAAGGGAGACAAATTTAGTCTCAATCAGTGCCCTAAAGGAAATCGGGAAATTTAGGAAATGCAAAAGATCCCTTACGCATCAGTTGTAGGGAGTCTCATGTATGCTCAAGTATGTATGCGTCCGGATATAGCGTTCATAGTTGGGGTTTTAGGCAGATATATGAGTAATCCAGGAATGGACCATTGGAAAGCAGCCAAAAGGGTCATGAGGTACTTAAAGGGAACAAAAGACTATATGCTCACATATAG
>NC_032011.1:14055095-14056474 GCF_001865875.1 Lupinus angustifolius
TGCAATGTGAGGATATTTTGGTTTAGTAGGAGTTAGAATGTGCACATATTTTATTATGTTCTATGTAATTTCGGTATTATGTATGGATACTTTGTATTCAAACTTCAGTTGATTAATCATTCAGTTTAGTATTCTGTCTTTATGCTTTGTACAATAATGTTTTATGTTATTATTAAGGATCTCACTACAGTTAAGTAGGACCAGTTGAAAATTGACATGTACAGATCATATTCATGTGATTTTCATGCTAGACATTTCATGATGTATCTATGTCATTTAGTTGTGTCAATGTTGGTGATCATTGATGAATTAGTCATGATTGATATGGCGAAATTCACCGTGATTCGATATGGAGACATGACTAATGGACGGGATAATTTGGGTATTCCTAAGTCATAATGGCAATACTTAAGCGCGCAATAAGGATAGCACGTATGGAGAATCATATGTGTGACCAGTGGGAGATTGTTAGAATTTCTGACAATTTGTGGGTCACAAATATAATTCTATAATTGTGTTATGACCATTATGTAATTAGCCAAAATATAAAATGATCTTCAGTAATTAATTTGGTGGCTAAGGGCGTATGTGTCATGAAATAATATAAGTGTAGATACCGTCAGACAATTTCTGATTTGATGAAGGGACTGAATCAGAATTATTGCAACTTAAGTAGTAACCGCTACGGGGTTACTTTTATGGGTTATGGTCCCCATTTGTAGAGCAACAGGTTTAAAGGTGTAGGGTTGAGGAGAATAAAGGAGGAAGAGGATAGTGTTATCCATAAGGATAAAACACTATCAAGTCATCCATAAGGCAAGCCATAAGGTATCTCTCCTCACACAAGACACACTCAAGCTTTTGACATTCTCATTCCCCTCTAGAGAAGCATAAGGAAAACCATCAAGTGTTTTAGCATCTGGAAGATCATCACACCCTCATACTTTCAAGATTCCATATGGCTAATCAAGGTATGTTCTTCATCTTCACCATGAAATCATTAGGGGTTTCTTCGGTCTGGACCATGGTTGTTCCATTTGGGTTTATGTATGAGCATAAACATTAGGTTATGGGAACGAAGCCATGGTCATAAGGATTTTCGCATTCAATCTATGGACTATAGATGGATAAATTCTCCAACAAGTGGTATCAGAGCCACCCCAATTTGATTCATGAGTGAAATTAGGGTTCTTGCTTTTCTTCCCCAAAATCTGAAATGATTTAGGGTTTTGATGTTTCATTTACTCCATGGATCGATTAGGATAGACATTCATGCTTTTTCATATGAATAAAGATAGATTCGAAATGAATGAATATTGTTTTTCTGCTGTTTTCTTGAATTTTTGGGTAATTTTTCGAAGAACAGCGATGCAGAAACC
>NC_032011.1:14056574-14102550 GCF_001865875.1 Lupinus angustifolius
GAGAGTGTCTCGCCCAAGCGAGAGTGTCTCGCCCAAGCGAGAACTAAACAGAAGCATTGGCTTCTATTGTGCTTAAGCGAGAAGATCATCGACCAAGCGACAGCTCGCCTAAGCGAGTGTACGGGCGACATAAGGCTCGCTCAAGCGAGAGCCAAACAGAAGCATTGGCTTCCATTGCGCTCAAGTACTGACCATTATTTGGATTTAATAGATACTTTTGTTGTATAGTCATTTAGATGAAATTTAATTTCTATTTCTTATTTGGACAAATCTGGTTATCATTGTTCATTTGGAAGTACTCAATTCACTTTATCTATTAATTCAAGTATTGTTGGAAGTAGTACTCTTATGGTGTATGACAATCTATATTTGTTCAACACAATTGTTTCTTATAATGAAACCTTGAATGTGGAATCACGTGGTACTAAGCGTATAGTTGACAATGCGAACTTGGGAATGTTGTGGCACAAACGTCTAGGTCACATCTCTAGAAATAGAGTTGAATGACTTGTGTCAAATGAGATCCTTGATTCCATTGAATTTACAAACTTTAATGTCTATGTTGAGTGCATTAAGGGCAAACAAACCAAACATAAGAAATTAGGAGCATACAGATATCTTAGAATTGATACATACAGATATTTGTGGGCCATTTCCAACACCATCTTGGAATGGTCAGCAATACTTTATATCATTTATAGATGATTATTCTAGATATGCATACCTATTTCTTATATATGAGAAGTCCCAATCTTATGGTAAGTGTGTCAAATCTGACTGTGGTGGTCATTATTGTGGTAGATATGACGGTTCATGTGAACAACGTCCAGGACCATTTGCCAAGTAGCTAGAGGAATGTGGGATTGTCCCACAGTACACCATGCCATGGTCACCTAGCATGAATGATGTTGCTAAAAGACGAAACCGAACTCTTAAGGATATGGTAAGGAGTATGATATGTCATTCTACTTTACTAGAGTCACTTTGGGGAGAGGCATTAAAGATTGCAACTTACATTTTAAACAGAGTACCAACTAAGGAAGTTGTTAAAATAACTTATGAGCTTTGGACATGCATAAAGCCTAGTCTAAATCACCTTAATGTTTGAGGATGTCCAATTGAGACAAGGCCTTATAAGCCAAATGAAAGAATATTGGATCCCCGAACAGTGAGCAACTACTTTATTGGTTATTCTGAATGATCTAGGGGGTTAAATTTTATGATCCCAAATTAAAGACAATTTTCAAGACTGGAACTGCCATGTTTTTCGAGGATATTGATTTTGGGGGGAGAAATAAGGTTAAAAAGACTTTATTTCTGAAGAAGAATCGATCTCAATTCCAGGACATATTCATACAGTTGCTTCCGATGAAGCAAGTATAAAACCTCTTCAAGACATTGTTGTTGAACCTCTAGTTCAATATGAATAACAAAATCAAAATCCTCAATAACTCGTGCTTCAAGAACCAATACCTTTGCGAAGGTCCACTAGAGTAAGAAGAAATGCTATTTCGGATGATTACATAGTATTTCTCTAGGAATTTGAGGAACATGGTGGTATAATGGGAAATGATCCAATCAATTTCCATGAAGCCATGAAAGATTCTAATTCAGAAAAGTGGATTGAAGCAATGAACGAGGAGTATAAGTCAACGCAAGATAATGAAGTTTGGGAGCTTGTCCCATTACTAGAAGATGTGAAACTCATTGGTTGCAAATGGATATTTAAAACCAAACGAGACTCTAATGGTAATATGGAGAAGTATAAAGCTCGTCTTGTAGCCAAAGGATATACTCAAAAGGAAGGGATTGACTATAAAGATACTTTCTCTTCGGCTTCATCAAAGGACTCTTTTAGGATAATCATAGCTCTTGTTGCACATTATGATTTGAGCTTAATGAGATGGATGTCAAAACAACATTTCTCAATGTAAACATTGAGGAAAATATTTATATGATGCAACCAGAAAACTTTGTGTTAGAAGACCCAAAGAAAATGGTTTCCAAATTGACAAAATTCATCTATGGACTAAACAAGCATCTCGTCAGTGGTACCACAAGTTTCATCAAGTTATTCATTCATTTGGTTTTGAGATGAATGTGGTTGATGAGTGTGTGTATCATAAATTCAGTGGGAGAAGATATATTTTCCTCATCTGTATGTTGATGACATACTGCTTGCCACCAACAATATATGCATGTTGCATGAAACCAAGAAATTTCTCTCAAGAAATTTCCACATGAAAGTTCAACATGTCATGTTGAACTTTGTATGATAAGTTTATTCAGTTTATTGCACTTTGTATGATAAGTCTTTAATGATCTCACTAAAAGTAAAGTATGACCAGTTGAAAATCGACATGTATAGATCACCTTCATATGATTTTCATGCTGCACATTTCATGATTGATCTATGTTATTTAGTTGTGTTAATATTGGTGATCATTGATGAGTTTAGTTATGATTGATATAATGAAAGCCACTATGATTCTATATATATTAAAATAGTTAATGGATGAGATATGCATATGTTATAATGACATATTTCTGAGCTCATAAGGTCTAACACAATATGTAAAATTACATATCTTAGTTTCACAAATGTAATATTTAAATGTGTTTGTGTCATTATTTTTATTAGCCAAATTAAAGTGATCTATTTCAAGTAAGGTTTATGACTATAGACATAATTATCATGAAAATTATTATGTAGATACCATATATCTTAATTTCTATTTTTATGATGGGCAAAAATAAGAAAGAAAATTCAAAAGACATGACCCTTCATAAAAGGGAATCCATGTCTTATAAATAGGGGTTATGGTCCCTAATTGTAGACACAACAAAATCAACTTTATTCTCTTCATCTTATTGGAAGAGGAATTAAAGATAAGGGTAGTCTAGATTGGAAGATCACTATCAAGAAGTTCCTTTCTTTCAAGAAGATTTCATGGATCCTTCAGATATGCTTCCACTTTCTATTTATTCTTAATGATTTGACATGATTGATATATTCATATGGTAATAGTATTCTTATCATCTTTAGTATCTTTCATGTTATAAGATTATTTCTATATTCTGTACCTTGAAGATACTTAGAATAATACTCTTCACACTTAGTTTCGGTAACAACAACAACATTCTGAGACTTACCCAACCTTCCTATCTTATGATCTTCATAAGCGCCACTCACATTGTTATGCATCGCCCAATTTCACCATCCTTCCCCCAACCACTCTTTCCCGGAAATTAAAATTCAAAACGTTCAACAACAATAAATTAAAGTTTCTCCTTCTTACTTGGTAAGGAAAACTCAAGAGCCACTTGCCTGCCAACTCAAGAGCCACTTTCCTAGTTTTCCTTATGATTCTTCTTCCTTTTCCCCTCTCCTTTAATTTACTACTCTTAATTAATATGGCACAATATTCTTGTTCTGGTGATTTTACTCTTTAGTTTTTGATAAATCATATTAGTTTTTATTAAATATTTCATAATTGATTATTATTATAAATTTGATATAATTATGTAAGTTTTTTATATTTATTTTCGATTCTCCACAGGCAACTTTAACTATAACATCAACTCTATTTATTTATTTGATTTGAAATAATAAAATGAATTGAATTATTTTAATATTCTACATATTTCACAATTTTTTCTCCTTTCCATTTCCAGTCTCTTGGTCAATACATTTTAAATATTAATATGTTAATGAAAGAGTAATGAAGCAAGTCCCATAATTTCATGAGTGAGTATAAATACAATCGTCACATCATTCACTATTTATCTATCTATATTATTTTGTCAATAATAATTAAATATAAGTGATAAATAATATAATAACAGTATAAAAATCTTTTAAAGTGACAATATATACATATTTTTCTCTAGTTTCAATGTGTAGTATTATTGCAAGCCAATATTGTAGTTTTATCAAATTCCAATTAACATTACTTCAACTAGATTTCAGAAAAGTAGCTTTCACTATAAACTCATTTTTTTTAAAGTTATAAATTCCCTTTACCGAACAAATTTATTAGTTTATTAACTTAGTCAAAAAATTATAAATTACTTAAAAAGCTACATGCTCACATTTTCAAATAATATCATCATTAATCAATCTTTATTACCACTTATCTAAAAAGACAAATTCAACATAAATAAATTTTTAATATTCAAACTACCCTTCTCTTTTTCCCTTCACACTCTCTACCAACTCATGGAAGTATATTGTTCAAATTTGATGTCAAATTACAAGCGAAGTTAATTGGCAATATATTTAAAATGAGAATAAAGAATCTCCCTAATATAAGAGGATAAATTATCTCATTCAATCACTAAAATTATGACATATGTCATATTTAATTATTTTCTATAAAAATATTTTTAAAACAAAACAAAATAGTATACATATACTTTTCCCGTCTCGATAGATAAGTTATAAATACCTTATCTCATTTAAAATATCCTTCTATGGTAAAATTACCTTCAAATTAAGAACAGTTTCTCTGAAAGCAAGATATCTAGAGTATCATAGGAAATTTGGAATGTAATCTTAATATCCAACATTCCTAATATAGCTTTAACTACACAGTCTAATGTATTGATAAGCATTTAAATTGCGAGAACTTCCATAGTCAGATTATTGGATGCATGAATGGTTTTAGTACATTGTATGCAGTTCAAATATGATGTTAATTTACAAGCCAAATTAATATGTCTATCTAAAATATCTTGCATAAAATTAGTACATTCACAATATAAGAGTTTCTCTCAAAGGAGAAACCTCTACAGTATTAAAGGAAATATTTAATTTAGTCTTAATTAGCTTAATGGTCTATACTTTCTTAAAATATTTTTGAATTTCTTTCCTTTCACAAGCAAGAGAAGCAACCATTGCTGACTTTTGAAGTGATTTCATCATTCATCATTACCTGCAACCAGCAACTTCTATACACACACTGCATATGATATTGATACCTATACTTGAACACAAATAATACTTGAAATACATGAAATAAGGCATGATACTATATAATATAAAAAATAAAATTTAAATGTGCAAACAAATTTTTTTAAAGTAAGAATGTCAATATTAAAATGATCACTTTATAATGCAAGTATTGTGTCTATTTATAAAAATAGAATAAGATATCTCATGATATAAGGAAATAAATTATCTCCTTCAGCCACTAAAATCATGACATGTGACCTATTTAATCATTTTTTATGAAAATATTAAATAAGTCGCACATCATGATTTTAGTACCTGAAGGAGATAACTTATCCCCTTACACGAGGAGATAATTTGTTCTCAATTATAAAAATATTAAATAAGTTACATGTCACGATTTTAATTATTATGGGAGATAACTTATCTCCTTGTACCAGAAGATATTTTATTCTTTTATAAAAATTTCCCAAAATAACATATTGACTATCTATCATGTTTAAAGTGCCTTAAACATTTCTTTCCTTTTTCGATCATTATTGTGGTTAATGTGCCTTAAACATTTCTTTCCTTTTTCTATCATTATTGAAAATATATCATATAATTTAGATTCATCTAATTAGCAATTTTAAAATTAAGTGATTCAAATTCAGCTCATATTAACTTTTTAATTCATGACAACATTGTGTAGATGGACTAAAAGAAAAAGCGAAAATTAATGACTCTTTGGTCACTAACTATTTTGATTATATGATATATATCATAAACAAGATCGTTTTTATTTGAACTTTTAGAGCCTTCTATAAACAAGATACACTTCCTTTATTTTCTCTTATGTCAAATATGTGTTAAATCCATCAACTTGTATTATTCTTTGTTAGTTTTATGAAGACTATAATGGATTAGAATACATCTATAATGGATTAGAATACATACCAACCACTATGGTATGTTATGGTAAGACTTGTTTCTCACCTAATCCTAAATATTGGTAGAGTCATTTTTGACCACAAACTCGACCCCAAATGTTGACTAGGTCAACCTATAAACTCAAACTCGAGCATAGACCCAATTAAATATAACACATACATCTTTAGATAAAATATTCTTAATATTTTAATTTACTTATTATTATGAATTTGTAATTTGACATATTAAATGATATATGTATATATATTGTTAATCATGTATATAAGGTGAAAAAATTAGAAAAACAATGATATTTATATTAAAGATATGTTATTACTTTGTACACAGTTAAATAGACACACATACAAACATGATTAGTGAGTTACTATGAGGTGGGTTGAGTCATATAGTGTTTGTCTCCTACCCAACCCTAAATATTGTCCAGATCTAATTTTTTAACTTGAACTTAGTCCTCAACTCGACTAGACTCGATCTTATATGGACCCGATCATAATTGGGTCAAATCAGGTGAACAGGTTGGACATACCACTTGCTCTCCAAACCCTCTTTTTTAATACTAGTTTTAAATGCTGATAAAAATTGAACTACATAGAAGCTGTAATTTACTAACACCATTCATCCAACAATCTGATTATGGAAGTTTTAGCAATTTAAGTGCTTAGCAATATAGTAGACCGTGTAGTTATATAAACTATATTAAGATGTTAGTATATATGCTATAAGACTAAGCTTTTAAGAGTTAAGACAATCACAAAAGTTGGTCATATCTTTTCGATCTTCTAATTATTATTTGTCTATTTAATACAGATGCTATTTTTTTCCTGTTATATATTGCATATTTTTATTGACAAGGTCTCTAGGCTATTTTTTTGAAATTGTTGACATCAATGAATGATTCGTAAACATAAATGTGGAAGTCACTTCAAAACTTCCTTTTACATGAGTCAGCAAACGGCTGTCTATTGCATGTGAAAGGAAAGAAATTGTCATATTAATTAATATAGTCTTCAATGAAAATATATTAAAAAATGATTTAAGAAATTATAGACCATTAAGTTAACTATAAGATTAGGTCCATATTTCCAATGATACTCTTGAGGTTTTTCTTTCCTAAATACTCTTTAAGATTAAAAACTAAAGTAATGTATTAATTTTTTGGTACTACTAATAATATCCTTTCAGCATATGTGTAAATAATTAATCTATCTCTTTCAGGATATGTTTTTAATTTAAATAATATTTGAACTACATATAAACTGTGATGTACTAACACCACTCTTCCAAACAATCTGATTGTGGAAATTTTAGCAATTTAAGTGCTTAGCAATATATTAGACTGTTTATTTAAAACTATATTAGGAAAGTTATTATTTATGCATGCAATAAGACTAAGTTTCGCACCAAATCCCGAAATTTATGACATCTTTTCGATCTTCTAATAATGCAAAATAATAACTGCAAAACGAATCTCTTACATATTCATTAAAAAGATATTGCATTAATCTCTTCAAACTGGAATTCTAAATAAATAGCTTTAGCCTCTCTTTTCAATCTCAAGCCATACATGGATTCTAAAGTTATGTAAAAAACAAAACAAACAAAATTCAAAAGTTGTCTTTTTATTTTAATATTTTTTGCCATGGAAGCTAATGGTGTTGATCCTTGTTCCTCTGAAGCTTCTAGCATTTCAGCCAATTCTGATGATCAAAAGATGAACCGGAAAGAGAAGGGTGTAAAGTCTGAACTGGATCAAGCTTCAATTTCCAACTCTTCCATGCAGCTTTTGGATTTCATGAAGCTTAATTCCAATGATAATTTGGTTAGTGATTCAAGGGCAGAACTTGATTTATTAAACCAAACAGGTAACAATAACTTGGTTGGTTCATCTTCTAGGGTTAATAATAAGAACAGCATTGCTGAAGTTACTGATGAAAACACAAAGATTGAGGCAAAGTCTTTCTCATGCAACTTTTGCAAGAGAGAGTTCTCGTCTTCACAAGCTTTGGGAGGGCACCAAAACGCACATAAACAAGAGCGTGCTCTTGCGAAACGACGTCAAGGCCTTGATGCTAGTGGTGGTTTCGGACACCCTCATTATCCTTATTACCCTTCTTATCCAACTCTTTCAACTCATTCCTTTTATGGGTCTTACAATAGGGCACTCGGGGTTCGAATGGATTCCATGATTCATAAGCCTTCATACCCTTCTTGGGCATCACCTAGTGGATTTAGTAGGTATGGTAGCCCTTGGTTAAGGCAAGGAGGCCGAGAGATGTTGAATTCTTCATCATCAACACTTGATAGGTTAAGAAGTGAGGGTTTTCAATTGCAATCACAATCGCAATCCCATGTTGATGGTGGGGGACGTGGATTCTTTATTGGAAGTAATGCAACTTCAAGCATAAAAGATAATGATGGAAATAATGCTAGTACCGAAACACTTTCTCTTTCAACAAATATTGCTACCACTTCATCGAGCCAAGTTATAAACAAACCAAGTCAATTATTAACGGTGGGGGATCCTGCTCCAGAAGGAATTTCCAAAGCAGAATCTTCAGATGATCTTGATTTGTCACTTAAGCTTTAAAGTATTAAAAAATTTATTTCAATTTAGAGACTTAATTTATTATGGATGGTGTTTGTAGTCTGGCTTTGAAATTGTAGACTTGAATATGGAGTTATTATAAGCCTTAATGTCTTGTGTGATATACTTTTTATTTTTTCAGTAGAGATAGATGATAATGATATGATTCTATTTTTTAATTAAACAAAGAAATTTATTATATACAGAAGAGTACAATGGTCACTTCAGCTGTTTGACACATTAAAAAGTGTTCATTCACCAATTTAACGTGTTTCTGTTATTTCTTATCTAGCTAATAACCATTTTATTATGATGTAGTCAGAAAGACCAACTATAATGAACCAAATTACCTCTATTTTTTTTCTGGATTATATCAGGAAGTTCTCTATTGATAATCTATCTAAAATGAAAACATAAACTTCAAAAGAAGCGATTCTGATACTAAAATATTTATGATTCTTACACTATCCAATTGGAACTAGATCTTCTTCACTACTAAAGAGAAAATTTATATTTTTGTTTCACTTTTAAAGTTAAAAGTGTTATTTCATTATAAATAAAATGATATAGAAGTTATTACATTTTATTTTTTTCTTTAGTTTTCCATATTACTTGTATTATTGGAAAGCATTCTACCTAGTCACTAGTCAGATTGACTCTGTTGCTGCAAAGCAACACACAAATACATTTGGAAGTATGTTTGTTGTGATGTTGTGTAAAAACTGTTCAGACAAAATATGATTGATGTGTGCTGTAATGAAACTGTAATATGACCCGAAAGAGTATTAAAGTTTTGTTTGTGAGTTGATTTTTATAAAAAAAGAAGGAAAACTTTTAATTTTCCTTCAAAACTCAACTCGGAAACAAATTCTAAAAATATAATATTGTGGTCTCAAATAATGTT
The DNA here is from genome assembly GCF_001865875.1 of Lupinus angustifolius. Taxonomy (NCBI): domain Eukaryota; kingdom Viridiplantae; phylum Streptophyta; class Magnoliopsida; order Fabales; family Fabaceae; genus Lupinus; species Lupinus angustifolius. The sequence goes on from NC_032011.1 coordinate 14,065,944, forward strand.
ATAGACTCAAATTTAAAACTTTGCACCATGTATGAATTCAATCAAAGACTTAAGAATACTAATAATTTGCCAATTAGAAAATTTTCGCAATCCAAAAGTTCAACAACAACATTGTTTCCATTAACTAGTAAACAACAAGTCATTTGCTATAGCTTTTTATACCAAATTTTGTTGGATTTGCAATTGATTACCCATGAGGTCCAATGAAAGCTTATCATTCTCAAATAATCAACTTCTAAGATTAAAGTTTCAAAGAACAAGTTACGGAGAAATATTGTATATGATCTTCAATTATTATTAATAGCAACTATCTTTATTTTTATTACTAAAACATACCTTATTTACTCTCAATTGAAGCACTTTACCATGGGGAAAATCCTATTAGTGATCTTAAAATGTTTTTTGCTTAGATCAATTAGGTGAATGACTTGTTATGAGTTTAGAATGGAGGGGGAAAAGATCCCATCCTAAGTTATAATGGAATATTACTTAATTATTTATCTCATCTAAGAACTAATACATAATTTGTAGACACTACCGCACTATCCATAACTTTTATAATTTTACAAATAATTTTGTTCAAAGTTATATTACCAAATCAAATAGATTAAATTTATGATATGTTAACTATGTATCACATTATTAAATTATGATATATATACACACTTTTAAAATACTTCATTAATAAATAATAATCGAAAATATAATAAAATTAATTAATAAAAATATATGTATACATTGCATGGACTATAAATTAGATCCAATGCGGTATGGTTAATCTAAAAATGTCCTGTTGCTAACCTTATTTGGTCCAAAAGTTATAGGTAATGTCTAATTTGCAATGGAATAATTTTATATTTTATAAAGGATATATGTCAACAATAAATAATTAAATATATGTTAGCGAAGGATTTTCAACCAAATATGAATCCGGAAATTAGTTTGATTTTATATTTTGAGCTGTTATTATATTAGTTTTTAATAATTTATAGTAGAATTTTTAGTGGAGGGTTATCTAATCATTTCTCAAATTGATATATGGGGAAATATACTCTAATGTCTTTATCATATAGAAAGCTTTCATTTGCCAAATTTGTTTTAAGATTAACATTACTAGTGTGTCGACAGACATTTCGTGTCTGCCGATCTGCATTCTTATTTTTTGATATTAAGTATTAAATTTGTATTTTTTATTTTAGAGAATTAGAATGTTTTTTATTGGATGTACTCCATGTTATAACTTTTGTATTTATTATAATATCCAACTAAAAGTGAGATGTATTAATTATAATTATCTAGGATTATATGATTTTACTTTAGAAATAAAAATATTAAAGGAAAAATCGGAAAATAGACTCATGGTGGTAGTTATTTCAAGTTTTGACTTTATATATAGTACTAGCGTGTCAACAGTCACTTCGTGTCTGCCGACCCGCATTTTGATTTTTTAGTATTGAATATTTAAATTTTATATATTTAATTTTAGAGAATTAAATCACTTTTTTCGTATATGATATTATAATTTTTTGATTAAAAATATAAAAATATTTTTCCTCTAACCTTCATATATATTTTTTATTGTATGGAAAAATATTGTAATAATTATTAATTATAAGGGCAAAATATGTAAGTGAAAATTATGCCATGTAGGTAGTTATTATATGTTTTAGCTTTATATATAGTATATATATAGTATAGAAGTATAGATGTTTGGTTAAGATAGAAAGTAGAAGGAAAGAAAAAATAGTAAATAATATTATAATAATTTGTTGTTTAATATGATTAAAAATGGAAGAAAAATAAGAAGAAAGAAAATATATATTTATACATAATGTATCTAAAATGACATAAATGCCTTTATATATAAAACTTTTTTTTAACACTAGTGCAATATCACTAGCAAGTTATTAGAATGGAAGAAAAGCACACAAGAAGAGAACTAATACATGTTTCAAAACCGATAATTCGGCAAGCTAGATTTATTCCTATGGAAATCTAGTCTAATGCACTACGCTATAGAGGTCCACCAAGTATCTGTCATGGTAGTAATTCCTAAGGAAGCCAATTTGTTCGTGCAAGCGTTGCCTTCTCTAAAGATGTGAGAATTTTTGAAGTTCATTTGCGTGGGTAGATGTCTGCAATGTGCCCAATTACGAAGAAGCTTCCATGGAACCATATTGCTACCTTTGAAGATATCAACAACCAGAGATGAATCACATTCCAACCAGATGCACCTCCAACCCTTATAGTGAGCTATCTCAATAGACATGGCAGCGAGCAACTCTGCATAAAGGGAGTCCTGGTGATGTGAACCCAAGTGAGCTTAAGGAGGATAATGAGGAATTAAGGAGCATAGGTGGACCTATGACAAGGGCAAGGGCCAAACGTGTACACAATGCACTTAGCCTACTCATTAAGGACATCAAGGAAATTCCCCCAAGCTCAAACCAAGAGAGTTCTCACCTCTTTTATTATATCACCTAACATGTGGGCCGATGTGGGGAAAATAATTCCCAACCCTTTCGTAGGGCACGACCATGTTCTAAACATGGCTAGGACACATTTATTGAGTCTTCAGATGTTTCATCCAACATTTAATTTGTCTTTTGCTATTTAAATTTCAGAATAAATGAAGTCTTTGAAAAACATTAAATGAAGTCATGTCAACTTGGGCATTTCGTGCAAAACATTCAAGCCAAGTCAAGCATAGACTCAATTGTGCCGTCCATCATAAAGCCTAGCATGGAGAGTTGTTGTGTTGTCCACCATTAAGTCATTCATGATTAATTCAAGATGTTTTTTCGTGCAAGGCATTCAAACTCATAAAGCCTAGCATGGAGAGTTGTTGTGCTGTCCACCATTAAGTCATTCATGATTAATTCAAGATGGTTTTTCGTGCAAGGCATTCAAACTCATAAAACCTAGCATGGAGAGTTGTTGTGCCATCCACCATTAAGTCGTTTATGATTAATTCAAGATGCTTTTTCGTGCAAGGTATTCAAACTCACATTGAATCATGAAGACCATTAACTCAAGAAGACCACAACTCCAACGGGGGCGAATTCCTCATCAAAAGTGCAATGAAACCGAGACTTAGTCCTCACAAACAATTAAGGCTTTTCATAGAATTCAAAATTTTCATTTATTTGTAATTTGAATCTTTTAGGAGTTCCCATAAGGAATTTTACCTTGGATATTTCGGTCGGAACAATGTAACCAACCATGTTATTTTCCTATAAGTGTAACTTTCGGTTGGAGAAATAAACAAGTTAGATTTCGAGTAAAATTATAAGGATTCTTCCTTTTGTGTGAGAGTGTATCTTCTCCTAACTTCTTGGCTGAACCAAGATTAGAAATTCTTATCAAGAATCACATTCTTGTGGCGAATATCACTCAGCTTATCAACAACATTGTTGTGGCGCCATTCACCCTTCATTCCTTACCATCTTCTTTTATCCTTTATCATTTCCTTGCTGCCAAACATTCACCTTCAAAGACAACCCATAAAACCGTGGGTTAAGAACACCAAACAAGATAGATTGTTTCAAAAAGGATCCCCTAAAGAGGTTCTCATCACCTGGATACCATAGTAAGAAGCAAAACAAGAAAACATATCACCATTATTGTTTCTAAAAATTGCACCCCTCCTGCATGGCCCGGAGAGCCATACGCCGCCCCGTCAGTGTTTATTTTGATCCACCTGGATGAGGGTGATGCCAAAGAACCTCCGAAATGTTTGGAGCTTTGTTGTAGTTAATCCTCACATGCAATTGTTTGAAAATGTTGAATTCAAATAAGTTGGGTGTGGCACACTTACTAGTTGTGTTACAAGTAAGAGCAGTGGCCACCTTAATTCTAGATATTGCTTGTTGAAATGATAGCTTGGTGTCATCAAACATTGCCTAATTTCTACAGGACCAAATAGTAGAAAGTAGGTTAATTATCCCCGCAACCATCAACTCTTTAAGTTGAGGGCTCCAACTGTTGTTGCAGCTAGCTAGAATAGAGGTAGTTGTGTTTGTGTCAATAGGAGATTTGAACATACAACGAAACCAATTCCAAATAGAGGCAACAAAGGGGCAATGAAAAAAATAAGTGATCAGATGTTTCCTCAGTTGCCCTGCATAGACTGCACATAGAAGCCGTGGACAACCCTCTTCTTTGCAGATTCTCATATGTTGGCATCTTTTTTTATGCAACCTCCAAAAGGTGAAAGATTTCAAAGAAGGGATGTGGTTGGACCAAATTATGTTGCACCAGAGGGGCTCCTGAGAGGGGGTGGTGCACCAGTTGAAAACATCCTTCATGGATAGAGAACCATTAGTAGAATGTTGTCACACTAGCATATCATTCTTGAAATCAGAAGAGATAGAAATGCTTGTGATGTCCTTGACTATTTGAGGACGGGATGCAGCCAACCAATTAGGAATAATCCATTGATGGTCCTTGATGAAGTCTGCCACAAAGGCATATAAGGTGGCCTAGATGTTAGGGGGAATGTTAAGAGAATCCACCAAAGGAGTATCAACCCAATCATCCTTCCAGAAACTGATGAGATTCCCCTCCCCAACAAGCCAGATTGAGTTTGAGTTAGCACATTTCTAATTTGTCTTGATGCCATGCTAGATAAAGGACTTCACATACTTTCAGTTTGGCATGCCAGCTTTATAGAACCTATTCTTATAGAATATAACCCATTCTTCCATAGAAGCAATCATATTCCAAGTGAGTTTCAGTAAAGCAGCTTGATTCATAGCTCTCATGAATCTAATTCCCAACCCACCTTCTTTGAAAGGACTACAAACATGGTGTCAATCCACAATGACCAATTTCTTGGTTTTAGTGTCCCCTGACCAATGAAATTTCTAATACAAGTGTCAATGTGCTTCAACATCTGGACAAGCCAAGAGTGGACCTGAAAAGTGTACAAAAGCATGCTGTGAATTATTGACTTCACCAGCTCCAATCTACCCATAATAGATAAGGAGAAGTCTTTCCATTTAACAAGTTTGTTGACAATTCTGTCAGCAATGGGTTGAATGTGTATTTTCCTAGGCTTTCCTTTGAATATTGGAACACCCAGATAGTTGAAAGGGATGGATCCAGCTGAAAAACCCAACCAAGAATAGAGATTTGAGATTTTTCTAGCACAAACTTGAGAACTGTAAAATTTGCATTTATTAGGATTAATAATTTTGCCTGAATCCTGAGCATACTCCTTGATCAAGTTTTCCAGAGCCTCCAACTCTCTTTTGATGCCTTTACAAAAGATCAATATGTCATCTGCATAACGCACATGAGAAGGTGACCATCCTTCCTGGTCCAGAGATAGGACTGATTTTCCTCTCCAGAAGCAGCTTAGAGATTCCTATACTAAAAACATCCCCAACAAGACAGAAGAGAAGGGGGAAGAGGATCACCCTACCTCACCCCTCTTTTGCAACTGAAAAAGCCCACACTTTGGCCATTGATCTCAATGGACAATTTAGCAGAGTGCAAAATAACTTTGATCTAATTTGTGAGTTTATCTCTGAATCCAAAAGCTTTTAAAGTAGCCAAAAAAAAATCTCAATCAAGAGTGTCAAAAGCTTTTTTAATATCAAGCTTGATTGCCATGTTTCCTCCAAAGAATTTGTGATCAAGAATTTTTATAGCTTCAGAGGCTATACAAATACACTCTTGAATGTGTCTACCTTTAATGAATCCTCTCTGGTTATGGGGGATAATTCTTGGTGCAATACTAGCAAGCTTGTCAGCAAGGATTTTAGTTATGACTTTGAACTGGAAGTTTGCTAAGGCAATTGGCCTAAACTCATCAATTATGTCTGCACCAGGAGATTTTGGAATCAAAATAACTATGTTGGAGTTAAGATTAGGCATTAATCAATCTTGAGTGAAGAACTGAGTGACTGAGTTGCACACATCAGGACCAACGATGTAGCATATCAAAATTTTAAAAACAATATTTCGTTGTTGAAATTACATAAATAAATATTTTTTTGTGATAATATTGATTAATATTTTAACTAACATAAATTATAAAGTTTAATATAACATTTTTTTTAAAGTTCAATGAAAATCATTAATAACATATATTTTATTCCGACTAATGCATCTAAATAAATCATAATTTACATTTGGTAATCATTAATTTCTAATCATCTCACTTTCGCACATTTACATTTTGTATTTCTAATTTATTTACTATTTTCTAATCATAATTTAGTTAAGAAATTGTGTTTTTTTCTTTTTACTATTTTTTTATTGGGCATACAAATTTATTATTATTTGTGAATATAAGCATTATATCTATTTTTATCTAAAATATTGTTCTTTCAATTCATTCATGGCAGAATGACAAATTAGTAATTTTCTATGATTTTCTTTCCCTTCTCTATTTTCTTCAGAGAATAGGGGAAAAAAGTTTTCTGTGGAACTCATGCCTTTTTTCTTTCCTTCCTATTTTGTGTTGGAACCAAATAATAGAAAATTATATTTTCTACTCATTTTCTTTCCTTTTCTTTTGTTTCCTCTTCTTCAATATACTATTTAACAACAAAAAATTTCTTGCCACATCACCTAGGACATGTGTCATCATTTCTCATACATTCCTTTTAATCACCATCAATGACTTGCCAATCACGTTAAACATTTTAAACTAATCCATTTTTACATCTGACTTACTTCTCTCTCTATTATCCTTTCATATCTCTGTCTTCTTCTCTCCCCATTTCGTTTCATATTTCAATCGTCTTCTCTCTCATATCTACAATCCAATGTTTCATTCATCAAATTTACGTTGTCATCATCACAAAAACACGTGTAGTCATTTCTTATTTTGTATATATGTTCTTATTTTCTAGATCTTTTAATTGATATTTTTGTTTATTTTGTAGATAAATTCTTATTTTTTCTTTGATTTTTGTTGTTTATTATTCCATCAATTTGTTTATTTTGTAGACGTATTATGATTGATTTCATCATTTTGTAGATTTGCTCTTCCAATAATCATCTTCGTTAGTGTCTGATTTTCAAGGGTTTCATCCTTAACAACGACCAAACCCTCAAAAACTATGGTATGTACTTGATATTCATTTATATACACATATATATAATATACATTCACTTACAAGTTACAATATTATAATTGTTTGTTTGTTGTTATTAATCTATTTATCTCTTCATCTTATCTTGCTTTTATCTTTTTATCTATTCATTTGCAGGTTGATTCTCTACATGTTAGTTTTATGTCTCTGTGTGTATCTCTTATTAAAATCTTCAATTTTATTCTCCTTTTCACAACAAATGAATTTGATTTTCTATTAAAATATTTACATCTCTACTATCTTCTATATATGAATTGAAGGGGCTCATGAAAAGACTAAACCAGACATCATATATTTGTGATATTTGTGAAAGAGTAACCAAATTGTGAAATACATAGTTGGCTAGTTACTTCTTCGACGAAAATAGAGATCTCACCGGCTTTCTCCTCGACTTCTTGGCAAATATACCGAACCATATGCTGGATTTGCTTCGACTTGTTTAAGTAGTTCATTTCAGAATCAGAGAAGACCCAGATTGCTTCTACACCATATCTGAATATCTATAAACCACTTTCTACTCACGAGTGAGTCATTGAAAACCCAAACTAACAACAAACAAGCTTAAAATGAAGAAAATTTCAAAAAAATTGGACAAATCGAAAAGTTAGGGTTTGGGATCTACCAGCTATTTGTTAACGAAATTTGACGGAGGGACAATGCCATTACCGAAATTAAAAAGCTACGATAAAGGCTGAATGAAGAGAGAATGTGAGTGAGGGCTGAACAAAGAGAGAATGAGAGTGAGGGTTGAACAAAGAGCAACTGAGAGTGAGGGCTGAACGAAGAGCGAATGAGAGTGAGGGCAGAAGGAAGCAAGAATGAGAATGAGGGCTAAAGGGAATGAGAAAATGAAGTTGGAACATAATTTTTTGAACGAAAAGTTTTGATCTAAATATTCTAATTAGTACATGTTCTTTGCTGCCTTATGTAGCCACAGGCCCAGCTAAGTTGCAACTTTGGGCTTAACTTTAATTTAGCCTCATTTTTAGTAAGTGTGGCAACATTATTGTGCCAATATGTTGTTTTTTGTAGTGAGTTGTATATATAGAAAATGAAAGTGCAAAGTGTCAATGATAGCACTAGCATGTCTTTGCCTATGTTTTGATGAAGACAAGGTTCTAACAAAGCTTGAAGATGACTCAACAATCAACATGCCTTATGTTCATTTGGTCATATCTAGACTAGGGTGTAAATTGAGTCTATAATCTAAGTAGTATGTGATGTGTACCTTAGTAAGTGAGTATATGTTAGGTGAACCTAGGTGCTAGTCTCTTAAGCCATCTTAATTGTCATATCATATTCATGAAACATATCATCTAGTTAATTGTATGTTCATGCATCTATCATACATGTTATATGTTCATATTAGACATAATATAATTGGTAAAACATGTATATATATTGTGCATAACATATGAGAAGTTTTTTATTTGAAACATATGCATAAATGTTTCAGTTAATCGATTAACGTGGTAACTTAATCGATTAACTCAACTGCTTTTCTTTTAAATATGTGTTTTATGTTTCAATTGAATTTTGTGTCGTTATGTTGCCCCGTTAATTGATTAAAGAGAAGCCTTAATTGATTAACTAGTATGTTATTTTTTATAACTGGAATCTGTTTTAACTGTTTAACTGTTTTGCAACGAATGTAACTGCCTATTCTCTATGCTATAAATACAAGGCTTTGTTCAGAAAACTACAGTATTGCATTCTATTGTATAGGGTTGTTTAGAGAGCATTTTGTATAAGTGTTTTACTGCGTTTTTTGCAAGAGAGTTGCATGCGTGAGAAGAGAGATTATGTTGGTTTAATTGCTGTTATATGCTTACTGTTTTTGCATAATTCTGTATCCATTCTTATCTTGCTCACATGCTCATGCATTAGATATTGATAGAGAGAAATTATCTGTATACTGATATTGATTAACTCATTTGAATCTTGATGGCTTAAGTGGTTAGTAAAAGGGTTAATCTTTGAATCTTTATCTTGTCATATTTTAAACATTATTGTGCTTAGTATATACCTTGTTGTTTAACGTATTTTTGTGTAGTCTGGATTTGTCTCTTGATGTGAGATCACCATAGAGATTGAGGTTCTTCACTAAGTCTAGGAGGTCTTGATTTGAGGATAAGAATCTTGGCTGGGGCTAGTTCGCGAGAAAGGTTTTCTCAAAGGCGAAGGGTAGACTCAAACCAAGGATTTAGAAATCCTAGATTTCAAGAAGGGGGCGTCCTATGTGCTTGTAATTGAATTGGTATTTGTATCCATATTTCAATATTGTGAAGAAAGAAAATCTCCCTGATCCATAAGGGGAGGCCTGGATGTAGTTTGTAGTGGACCGCAAACGAACCAGAATAAAAATCCTTTTTGCACTGTTCTTTCTCTCTTTATCTTCTTTATGTTTCTTGCCATTATAAATTGAATCTGTAATTGAAAAGTTGGATATTTGTTTACTGCCATATACTTAATAATTGTGGGTAAAAATATTTGTATTATATCTGTTCAATTTTGTTTTAATTACTCTGTTTGATCATTCTATTCTATGCAATAGTTAATCGATTAAACCCTGTTGTTAATCGATTAACTGGGTTGTTTCCAACAGTTGAGTTTTGGTTCAAGAAGCAGTGATTGATAACCGCTACACCTATTCAAACCCATCCCTTCTTGGTGTTCCTAGGCCACTGATACCTAACAAAAAATATATCTTCTGAATAATTGAAATGAATCTTTAATTTTTGAGTTATTTTCATACAATGATTATTAGCTAAAACATAATCAAATAAAATAACATTTAATTATACTATATTTGAATGTTAAAAATACATTCAAATATTTATGTACAATGGACATCAATCTATAATGAACAATAAGCATTCAAGAGACATGCTAAAAAATCCTTATAACTTTATATGCTACTTATAAACGTAATCCCAATAAAATATGATGTAGAAAGAAGTCCTTATATTTATAATTTTATATAAAGAATATAGAGGTGAGATATTATCCAATACAATTTGAATTTTATTTATTGAGTTATTCTAGAATCAAATACTTTCTATAATCATACTTTCAACAAATTAATTCTTATATAAATACATATATAAATGTTAATATTGTTCATATACCCTCAAAAGTCAATGTAAATATTGTAAGTATATGAATGCATCAATCTAAAATATTAAAAGGAATTCAAAATAAAAACAATGATTAACATTTCAATAATAACCATTAGGTTTATGATTTAATCTAAACTTAGGTAAAATATTAATCCTTATCAAACCATATAGAATCCGTAAATTTATCTTTACTTATAAAAAAAGAAGCATTGCAAAATTAGTTTAGGATGCATTTTTGAAGTTAGAAAATATATGTTGTCTAGAATTGGGTTACCGTGATTAAAATGGTTACAACTTATACAATTATTTGATCCCAATCTAGGGAATTAGTAATAACATAATTAAAGAGGGCTATGAACTTCTAAAGATAGAAAACACAAACAATACAAAACGCATTTATCGCAATTAAATAGGTCGTAACTTACTTAATTATTAACACTTTGATGTTAACTATGCATAAAGGACAATCATTTAGATAAACTATATGTTGTCGAAAAATAGTCACACTCAAACAATTTACAAAAGGAAAATTTTATACACATTTGAAGTTAAAAATTTAATACAATTTAATTTTCACGAACTTATATGTAAGACTTTTCTAACATTTTGCCATCGAGTCACATATTTTACTTTTTGTCATATTAACATTTTCTCTACATTCCTCACAATTATGTAACGAGTAAGGAATTCAACGTTATAAAAATTACCAAATATTCATTGTGTTACACATTTTCAAATAGAAAAATATAGATAAAAACAATATAATACTAAAAATAAAATATAAATAGAGAATAACTCAAAATATTACTTCTCTTTTATGTTGTTTAGTTTACGATTTAGTTTTTATGCATTATAAATATAAAGTTTTTTCCCTCTAAGACATAATTGTACAAGATCCTATATATGATTTTTAAAGTAATTATTATGAAAGCAAAAAAATATAATGGTTCAATACATGATTTATTGACTTTATAAAATATATGTATATTATTTGTGCATTATGCATAAACGAAGAAGCGATTTGCACGTGAAAGAAACATAGCCTAAAAGTGTGCTATAAGTAGGACTACTTGTTTCATCATTTATGACTAGGTCCTAAAGAAATAACCGTTGAGTATATTCTCTTCCACCATGTTTTCTTTGAAAGATTGGTTTTCTTATCATTTTTTCTGTTTATATCACAAAAAATACGCAGATGTTTAATCGAAGAAGTTCAGCATGCAAGATTGCAAACCACTTGCAACACGTATTGCTATTAATATTATGCTTTCAAAAGATGATGGGCAAGACAAAGTTGATACAATAATTTATAAAAGCCTAGTGGGTTCACTAATCTACTTAACCAACACAAGACAAGACACCATGTCCAGATTCCTGACTTACCCAAGCAAATTAAAGCACAGTTCACATCATAAAAAGGTTCCTAATATATGTCAAAGTACAAAGGATTTTGGCATTTTATTTGAGACAGAAAGATACTTTAATTTGACTAGTTATTTAGTAAGGAATGTATTTTAAAATATCTTAAATTATATTATAAAGATCGAATATTTAGATGTTATATAAGATATTGAGATAATATCATATTATAATAATTATATCTTAGATTTGTTTACAATATATTTGAATATTTTTAAAGATTAAGATTACTTGAATTTACATTTTATGATTTGTTTCCTTATTTTATTAGAAGTCTAATCGTATAAATATGAATTAGTATTATATATTTTATATCATAATATAATCACTTTATCATTCACAATATTATTAATACAATTGATTATTTTGAATTCTAAAAATCGTCTTCAATACTCGAAACAAGTTTAAGATAAAATTATTTAATATGAATTATTACCTCTATATCTATATATCATCCAAATTCTTTGTAATATATTTTAAAGCAAGTGGGTACATGTTTCTTCTAGTCACCAAAGCAATGTCTTGAGCACCAAAGAAGCAAAAAACTATTGTACTATCTTTAGTAGAGGCATAATGCATGGCTGCAACAAAGTCACATGTGAGGCTGTATAGTTTAGAATAATTCTACAAGATCTAGAGCAAGAACCCAAAATTCGTGTTAGCAGAAAATAAATGACGTCCCAACATCCAAAATTCAATGGTTGTTGTCGCAATTTCTGAACTAAACAGAAATCGTATTAAAGTATCACAAGTTTTAGACACAAAATGTAATTAGTCACAAATTTAATGAATGAAATTAAGATCATTCAATCTAATAGTTATAAAAATAATTCGTTTGGAATAAACGCAGTTCGCAAGTCAGTTACCACCTAACACAAAACATATGAAGATAAGGTATCACTTGATTAGGAAGCATGTAGATCAAGAAGAGGTCAAACTAACGTTATGTCAAACCGATGAGCAAATAGTAGATACCTTCATTAAGCAAATTTCAAAGGAAAGTTCATTAAGCTCAGAGATGTGCTTGAAGGTGGCGACTTTTATAGATTAAGGGTTAGTTTGGGAATTGGATTTTGGAGGGGAGGGAAGGAAAATGGAAGATTTGTGAGCCATGAAATACACTTGTAGATGACTCTCAAACCTTCCATTTATATTCATTCCCCTCCAAAATTTAACTCCCAAACTAACCCTAAGGGGAAGTGCTAAGAAATAATCTAAACAAATCCAAAATCCACTACTATAATTTGGATGGTGGATGAAAACTAAGTTAGAAAATTCTAGCTCTAAATTGAACTATAATTGGGAGTGGTCTAATGGTGAAGAAGGAGGATGTAAGGAATGGAGTGTAGGAAGTTGTAGTTTGAGTCTCACCATCAACAAAAGAAATATAATATTATAGAAAAGTGTAGGAAGTACATTAATGAATAATTGTGTAGAAAAAACATTAACTACTGCCTATGAATTTATATAATAATATATATAGGCATAAGTTGTTCTTAAGTGTCAAATTAATCATATGATTCACACTCTTTTTATACTACCTTAATTACTTAATCAACTTAAAAAGATGAAATTATACTTATATTTGATTAAAATTTATTTAAATGGTCAAATATCATTCCGGGAGTGTTTTGTAGGCTTAATCTAGAGGAATGGTAAAAAAAAAGCTAAATTTTCGGACAAAACTCGGTCAAACTTAGCGTAAGGATCACGCTAAGCGGATTGAATAACATATGAGCTCCATGCTCAACGCCAGAGCCATGCCCAATGGAGGAAGAACCACAGTCAACGCAATATCTACATTGAGCGCCAAAATTCAAAGAATTAGAAGTTTAGTCTCTGTAACTCATGTTAAGCATACACAATTGCACTTAGCATAGTGGGAAGTTGTGATCAACACAAGTTGGTGTGTCGAAAGGTCTTGCCTAGCCAGCTAGAGCTCACGTTCAGCGCAGGCAGTGCACTGAGCACAAAAGCCACCATGTGGGCAGTATTTAAAGACATCTACCCTGAGCCAAAAACACACACTTTGTAATATTCGAATTGTCATATTTCTTTTCCTAAGTTTTAGAGAGTTTAGTTTACTTAGCTCATAGTAACTAAGTGTAAGCACTATATGAGTTAATCTATGCTCATTTTTAAGTGGTTCTATCACCTCCATGAGTTTTGCATTATCCTTATCTTTCTTACATTGTACAAATATGAGTAGCTAAATATTCACTTGTTAGGATTGAATGTAACATAAGTTTGATATATACATACTGATTCAATTATTAATTCATGAAGTTTTAGTTATACTTGAGTTCTTGTATTTACTTAATGCTTGTTTTAAGTTTTATTATCTTATTGCATGATTATTGAATAAGTTGTTTAGTCTTTATATACATTATTCTGAACTTACATAACTAATAATTGATACTTTTTTAGACATAGACTTGTATTAATTATCATCTCATGCACTTTACTTTATTAATATTTAGACAAAGTATTAATCTTGTAATTTTATAACTCTCAAATTAGATTAGGGTTGGCAAAAAACTCGACTCGTAGGTACCTGTGAAAATACTTATAATGGGTATCCACAATAATAGCTTATGAATGAGAACGAGCTTTATAATACTCGTCTTGTGGCTACCCGCATATTTATAAATTTATTTTTTAACATTTTTTATATATATATATATATTATAGTTTTTTATTATTATTATTTTAACATTATATATTTTATTATTATTTCATCATAAGTTACACTTATTTGACTATAATCATAAATTTCTCATATAAATATCTTATTATTAATGTAATAATTATTTTCACATATTGTTTATTATAAATTACATAAATATTAATTAAAATTAAAAATATGTTTGATACTCGCAAATATCCGTTACCTGCACGAGTAGTGGCAAAAACTACGGGTTTGGGAATTGGAAAGCATTGCCAGCACCCACCCGACTCTATTGTCATCTCTAAATTAGATGACATAGACTACTAGACATAGATGTATGTTTGATGGTTCATATAACTTAATTTTATTAATCTAGACTACTAGACATAGAGGTAAATTAATAAACTGTTAGTATAGACTAATACATTGACAGCTAATGCAATTAAGGTGTTGTATTTAACTCAACTTTACATGCATGAATTACTAAACATAGATGCATGTTATGCAGGTCATATTTCTTAATCTTATGAGTAAAGTTGTTAAACATAGAGTTTGTTGCATAAGTTGCTAAACTAACTAACACATTAGCTTTTAATAATTTTGAGATATTTCCATGAAATAATCATTACTAAATAAATTTAATCAGATGTATACGAATAGTAAATGTGAAGTTCAATCTGAACTATCTTTCTCATGTTATTGCAACTTTGAGAATTCTTGTCATCGGTCAAACAATTCATTACAATATTTGCTTAAAATAGTAGTTATTAATTTAAAAGATCTAATTTAATAAGTCCTTAAGTATACGACTACTACTTATTATTATACTTATTTGCAAAACAATTTGTTGATTTTATTCACCATATTGCCCATTTGGAGTTGCACATATATCTAACACAAGTCGTGGTGAACGTGTTCACAAACCAAAACAAAATGCAGTATATAACACTCAAATACTTCTATCTATTCACGTTATTTGTACTATATATCTTTAACATTGTTTTTCCATCCTTCCATAAAATGCTAACCACATCTCATACCCTAAACAACTAAAAATCTTTCTTTTTTTATAATTGGAGAATGAATCCCATGCAATATTGTTCCATCACAGTCATCCAGATGTCTTAACTGTCCGGGATGGCCTCCCCTCTAGTCGAACAAAGACCGGGTATAACCAATTAAAGAATTTGGATGAAGTCATTCCCCTTAGGCCAGACCTCCCACGTCGGGGTCGGGATCACTTCATGTCTGACATGCCGCCAACAACATCTTCACGTCACCTGCAATCCCACCTACTACTGCCAATACAAAAAGGACAAACTGCAATACGACTACCAGATCTGCCACAAGCTACAAGTCAATTATGCACAAAGTATGGTCCTACCAAAGTCATCTGATATGGGAAAAGCAACCCCTGACAAGCCAAGATGGTTGGTCATGCCAATAGTACCCTCCAGGGCCATATCATCCAACTCAACCACTATTAATAGGAGTCTCCACCAACAAGAAGTATAACTTAGAACTCATCACTTATCATTATTACTCTCTATTCATATCTCATATCTCATTTATTGCTCATAGGCATTACCTCTCCAGTCTTACTAACTTGATCGTCGGAGAACCTTTCCAAGTACCTCCACCGGCCGATCTAAGTCTACCTTCATTCAGATCCCAGAAGAAATCCAGCCCGGATATTCAAGAAGTCTCACCTGGACCTCCAGCCCGACCTAACTTGTTCGTCCTTAAAAGAACATTGGCGCCGTCCATGGCTTACCTACACCATGGTGACCACCAAAAACCAAGCAAACCCTATCATCCAGGTCGAACCAGCACCTAAGAACTTACCTCCCAAACCACCACACAGTTTCCATCAGTCCCCCATCCCAGAAACAACCATCATAACCAGCTAGCCGAAGCCACCATACTGCTCAAGAATTACCACCCATCAACTCTAGCAAATCATGGAAAGACATGAAAAGATAATCTAGAAACATGCCGATATACTAGAGGAACTCCACCAATCCAAACAAGAATCAAGTTATCGACCCTTACGACCAGTTACCCAAGCACATACCGCTAAGTCCACCGATGAATCCCACCTTATCTACAAGAAACCCGAGGAAAAAAAGACCACACAAAACACCAACCTTTTCGAACATCAAGCTTGCAAAGCTACACACTTTTTCACCGATGATATTATGTCATAGCCCCTACCAAAGCAATTGGCACGCCCGACCAACATCGACCAATACGATGGCACCTCCAATCCTCAAGATCCCTTTGATGCTTTCGAGATATATATGCTCTTCCATGGTGCAACATACCCCATCATGTATCGATCCTTCCCACTCAATTTATACTGCTCTTCGATGGTTCACTCGGTTACCACCAATCAGCATCGAGCGATGGTCCACCTTGGCCAACACATTCAATGTACGCTTTACAACTAGTAAGGACCAACCAAGATCCTCCTACACAGTGTCCGACATTCAACAAGGCCCACACGAATCTATACGCACATATCTAGGCAAATTCAATGATTAGGCTATGAATGTTCACATTTGAACCCGATGTTTCGGTTCACATACTGGTCATGGGTGTGAAAGATGGCCTTTTTCAAACAGAACTACCTAAGTACATTGACCTCACTGTGGAAGATCTTCGCTCCAAAGCCCAGTAATTCATTAACCTAGAGGAATCCCACTCTGTTCGATCACCCGACGAGCACCATACACACAATACCTCACGGGAAACCAAATGACCAAAATTCCATGACCACCCAAGTGATGACCTCCCAAGAATACCCCGTAAACCAAAATACATGACTTACACCCCTCTAAATACTAGTCGCTCCATAATTTTAGAGGAAGTCATGGCCACCACCTAGTTCAGCTCCCAAAACCTAATCCAAACAACAAGGTGGGGCCACATGATACAGATGGATTATACCCAGTTGCAAGACACGGTTGAACACTTGATACAGGTCGACTACCTGTAGTGCTTCATCACCAGAATAGCACAACAAAGACGGTCACCACCATCATGTCGATCCAGTCCTCTGAGGAGACATTTCCCTTTAGGACCTTAGCAGGGACTTCTCTCGAACAAGGGTCAGGCATGCAGATATCGTCGAAACAACCGCAGACAAATAAGCCTAGTTGATATTAACACCATTTCCGGAGGATTTGCTACAGGCGGCATTTCCAGGTCAGCCTAGAAACGATATGTATAGAAGGTCATGTAGGTGATTTCAAAAAACGCCCAAATCAACAGGCATACTCCTCCCATCTCCTTTGACGGACATGATTATGATGGTGTTGTCCGAGAGCATGATGATGCCTTGATCATCACCACAAAGTTGAATAAAAAGAAGGTCGACAGACTCTTTATTGACCAAGGGAGTTTCACAAACATCATGTTCTAGGATTTTTTTGAGAAGATGGAACTAAGAGATTGTGATATCCTACCTTACGATGGGCAGTTGGTAGGGTTCACCGGCTATGGCATAACCCCATGAGGCTACATGGATGTTTGGCTAACTATCAGCAACCAACCCCTTAGCAGAATAATCCATGTCCAATTTCTGGTAATTCACTGCCACTCAGCCTACAACGCCATTTTGGATCGTTCAACGCTCAACCATCTTGAAGCCATAGTTTCCACACCATATTTGTACATGAATTTTCTCTCTCCTAACCTCCGGTGTGCCCAGTTCAAGGAAGCCAACATTGTGCTTGAAGTTGTTACCAAATAAGCCTCCACGATTGTTCAACAGCAAGATGAGGGCCACCCCAACAAAAACAATGAAGGGACTGCACATGGTAGATATAGATGGTCGAGCTAGTAAAGGAGCGTCTCACTGTTAAGTGCGAAAATTATCTTAAATAATAAGGATAATTAAGCACATTTTAACCTTAAAAGTCTACATAAATGTAATTCATAATATATATCGAGTCAAATATTTGCACCAAATTCTATGACATGTGTTTTTATGATATTTCAGGTGATTAGAGGCTAAAGGAGAAAAAGATGCCAAAGGAGATCCTAATGCTAATCAAAATCTTTGAAGATAATGATTCAACTACCTAATTTTAATAATGATATGTGAAGATAATGGTTCAACCACCTAATTCTAATCACAATCATCACTAATCACCATTAGACGCGAAAATATTAGGATTGAGATAACAACCACTCTAGGATGCTTGAAAAGAAGAAGAATGTCAACCAACCAGATGGTTATAGTTTCCATGGGAATGAGTAGCTAAATCCTTTTGTATGGGGTTAGATGTAATTATTTGAACTCGACGTGTCCAATATGACTATTTAATTGTTTAATATTATTCCATTGTTTTTCTTTGATTATTCTTATTCTTGGTGCTTATTTTGGTTTTATCACCCGATGCATGATATCAGGTTTAAAGATGATTAATGGAAATTTTCATGTCTAAACTAAATATAGAATATATCTACTAGTAACATATTGATGTCTAGGAATAGGATTGATTGAACTAGCCATTCTAACACTCATGTTATTATGATTAGATGATTAATTTGTCAAGGAATTGAGAATTAGTTTATTTAGTCATTTGATTTATTTAGTCAAAGAATTGATAAATAGATAAGAACTAGTTAGTGGTGAAGAAATCATAGGAATAATCATATATGAATGTAATTATTGGATACTAGAGGACAAATAGTAAAATCTAATTTCAGGTTCTTCATCTCTGAACTTAATACTTTTCAATCGTTTACTTTTACAATTGTTTAATTTTAACACTTTCACTAAATAAAAACCTTTTTCAACCCATCTTTAATAATTTGCTAATTAAAAGAATATCAAACAATAATTTTCTAATTAGAAAAATAGAGCTATTGTCGGGGACTTGCGTCTAGATATTTTATTTTTTTAGAAACTTTTTTCGTATTTTTATTTTTCTATTTTTTTTTCCTTGACTATCTAATCTGCTTTGGGTAGTACTGTTTCTTATATTTATGTAAGGAAAAGTATCAGTGGACCAACTAGTATTTGATCCAGAAATTGAGAAAACTGCTATAAGGAATAACAGCCCAACAAAGAAGAAGAAACAACTGGCACCCCAAAATAAACAAGAATAAAATTCCACAACCAACAACCGTCATATACCCTCTATTTAAGAGGAAAAGATACCAGAAGGAACCATGGATGAAATAGTCCGAGGAGATGACAACAACCACAACAATAGGAGAGCATTCATAGGTGATGGACAGAAAGGCCTAAGGCAATTGAACAACTTTGCGAGAGCACAAAGGAATGTTAGGCAACCAAAGATGAAGATAGGACTTCTTCAACTTCTCTATGCCAACACATTCGCAGGATTGGATCATGAAGATCCACCTGCACATCTAGTCAAATTCTATGAATTGTGGGGAACAGCGGGAGGAACAGAAAAGGAGGAGAAAACCACATTTCTAAGGTTATTCTCCTTCTCCTTGATTGGAAAGGCAAAGGAATGGCTATTGGATCAATCTGCTCAAGCAATTGCGAATTAGAGTTAACTTGAAGAAAAATTTCTCAATCGATTCTTCTCTCAGTCAAAATACATGGAGGTCAAAACAACAATTTCAGTATTCACTCAAGGTGGTAGGGCAAATCGCAAATCGCAAGTGCACGATTATGTCTTTAAGTAATAAAATATCGATCCCACGAGGACTAAAAATTTCCTTTAAGTATAACAATTAACTTTTTCTTAACTCAAATATGAATTAAAAGTGAATTTAGAACAATTGAACAATTGACAAGAATAATTATGAAAATAGGAAAAAGGGTTGAAATCTAATTTAGGAAGAGTTCTCAGGATAAGGGTTACCGCCTTCACATTCACAAATCGTTGTTTTGCTCCTTTTCTTGAACTTTAAGTTGTGAGGGTGAATTACTCTTTGATATGTGTCATCCTCTCTCGAGCTCTGACACGTGTACTCAATTGAAGTCGTACCTACTCTCGTGGTACGGTTATCAATTGGATCCTTTAATTGGATCTTTCTATCCAATCATTTTGTTGCAACCCAAGGTGAATTCTAGAAACCCTCGAGAATCCTAATACTACTCTCGTGGATTAGGATTCTAGTTTGAATAACTAAATGGTCAGATAGTTGGGTTCACCTCTCGGTCCATCCCCAATGTATCTAAGAGGTGTACTTTGTTAGCCAGACAACTCACACGAATAAAACTCATTTTAACGATTCAAATCACGATGCTTAATGAAATAGAAGTAAGAAACAAAGAGAATGTAAAAGGGCATAGCCCCAATCCTAGAAACAAAGAGAATTAATCACTATTGATGGAGAAGAGAATACCAAATTCTAAATTAGAGAATTCTCATGTAAAGTGTAAATTCTTTGAGGGAGAACCGTCATTTATCCTAATTACAAAATATTGGGCTAAGCCCAACAAAACATATCTAAAAAATAGAAATATAATAAAACATATATGACTGCTTTTTGACCCTTCAATTGGTCTTTGCATAGCCTCAATATTGAATTCCATCTTCTTGCACCCAATATCTACTCTTTTTGGCTTTAATCCATCCAAACTAAAAGGGGAAACACCCGCTCAGCCAAAAACACCCGCTCAGCCCGAACAAAGAGAAATAAAAACTAAAAGCAATGCTAAATACAAAGCAACTATCAAAGGGGAAACAACCAGTCATATCAAAGGGGAAACAACCAGTCATATTAACAACCATGGAGATCAAATGCAAACAGACAGATGACATACCAATAATATCAACCTCAATAGTAAGAAAAGTCTTCCAAATTAGAAGAAACTCTAAATAAATTTATGGAGATGACCATGGCAAATCAGCAAAATACAAATGCATCCATAAAACAATTGGAGATGCATATTGGAGAACTAGCTAAACAAATTTGTGATGATCAAAGAGGAACCTTCAGTGCCAACATTGAACCAAACCTAAAAGAACACTACAAAGAAATCACAACAAGGTGAGGTAAGGCGGTAGGCTATGGTGTAGAGAATGAGAAAGAGGTGGTTGAAAAAGAACAAGAAAAAGAAAGATTGGAAAAAAAGTGTGGAAGGAGGAAAAACAAAACAACTAGAAAAATTAGAAAATAAAAAAAGTAGAGGAAGAAAAAGTGAATAGATATAAAATCATGAGTGAAAAGGAAAAATTGGAGAGTGGTGTGAAATGTTATCAAGAACAGAGCATCCCTTATCCTGAAGTACCAACAAAAGGTATAAGGCGAGACAATTTGCAAGGTTCGTGGAAGCTCTATATGAACACTCACATTTATTGAAGCTCTATATGAACACTCATTTTTGTCTGGCCCAGAAAAAGCTCAAAACTGTTTGAAATAAAAAGTAACAGAATTCAAAACAATGGTTTTCTAAAAATAATAAAACTAAACCAGTTGTTAAGGTTTCTAAATCTAAGCGATTAGGTTAACTAAAATAACAAAGCCAAAATATAAATTTCAAACTAGTTATGATAAGGTTCCTAAATCTAAGTGATTAGGTTAACCAAAATTCAAATTCAAAGGTACTGAATTCTCAAAAAATGACTTTTTTCAAAGTTATTCAAAAATCAATAATAATAATAATAAACAAATAAATAAAAATAAAAAGTGAATGAGTTAAAGATTTAATTGGATTATCGGATAAATTAAAGATTTGAAAATATGTAATTTGAATCACATCATATACATTTGATTAAGTTGCATGAATCGCCTCGATAATAACTAAATCTTTAAGGATACAAAAATCAAATCAAGATTGCGATATGAAAATACACAAATCAAATCAAATTAGAAAGTTCATAGCAATCTAATTGTGTTGCACAAATCAATTTGATTAGAAAATTAAATCTTTAAAGATTTGGAATCAAATAAATCAAGGTTGCAAATCAATCAAATAGGTTAAAGATCGCAACTAGAAAATATGCAAATCAAATTAAGATTGTAAAATATTATATCAATCTGATTGTGTTGTACAAATAATTTTGATTATAATAATTAATCTTTAGAGATTTGATTCGATGAAAAATTAAACCTTTAGAGATTTGGAATCAAGTAAATTAAGGTTGCAATATGAGAATAAGCAAATCAAATCAAATCAAGCAAATTTCAAATAAATTTGATTATTTTGCAAATCTGATTTATTTCCCTTAACCTCCTCTAATCAATTAATGGAAGATATTCTCCTCATTAAGCACATGTGATTAGTCATAGTATATAAATAGAGTGTCTTATTCACATAAAAAGGAGGGATTCCACACACACAAAAAGCACTCTCAAGAAAAACTCTCTCTAACAAAAGACCTCTCTCAAAAAGGGGCCAACATTCCCTCAAAATAAACATCTCTCAAAAGGGGAACCTCTCTAAAAAAGAGACCCCTGAAAAATAACAAAAATACTGAGAGTTTTATCCTCTCAAACAAAAAATTCACAACACCTAATCATTCCCCATCAAACAAAACATATTAGAAAGGTGAAAGGTTGGTATGAGAAACACAAGTTTTGAGCCTTATATCTTTTCTTGAAAACCCTTAGCCTAGCCACGATAAAAGCTTAAAAAGACCTTGTCGAAGACTTATTCGCCTAATATGTGCATCATGATAAAAAACGCTAACTCCACTAAGCTCATAAAATTTTGATAAAAATATTTCATCTTCAATGCATAAGTTAAAATTTATCTTTTCACTATTATCATAACTTCAACACCACCCATATCCTAAAACACAAATTCAATTGTATCATAGACACCACAACATCTACTATTAGTCAAACCTAAATTGAATTTTATCATCACAATCACCACCATATCTACCCAAGTCAAACCCAAATTAATTTTTATCATCACTAACACATCACCACTTATAGCCTAAACACTTACCAAAATTTGCATGATCATTATTTTGAAAAAAAAAGTTACGCATAAAATAAAGAGCAGTAAAGGCAAAGGAAAATTGGAAGTCACGCAACTGGGGCATGTTTCAAGATGATTCATGGTCTAAAGCCTTACAGTTCAAGTTTACCAAATCAATTTGAATAGAAGAATGACTCGGATTATCTCACACTAAGGTTGTGGAAGATCACAAGAAGCCCAAACTGGGGCAAATTTTGGGGTTTATCACATTTTCTAGTGGAAAATCATAAGAAGCCCAAACTGGTGCAGTTTTTGGGTTGATTCTATTTTTCTTGCAGAAATTTAAAAAGAGCTCAAACCTGGAGTAATGCTGAAGTGATTTCTCATGATCATATTAGTTGAATCAATCACAAGAAGTTAAAATCTCTCAATCAGACAAAAGAAAGATCTTCGATTATCAAGCCTCTTGAAGAAAGAACGACTCATTGTTCAAAGCTTTTACTTTCCATCGAGTCAAGACACCTAAGGGTTTTAAAAAAAGCAAAAAATAAAACAAAGAGAAATAAAAAATAACAAAAACAAAAGAGCGCTAGGTTGAAAACCCACATGGGTAACCTAGGAAAAGGAGAGTGGTCCTAAGTCGAAAACCGGCAAGGGCGACTTTGAATCATAATAAAATGAGAGAATTCCCCATAGATGCCTACATAAGGTATTCTGAGCAAAAATTAGGGAAAATTAAATGAACACCCCAATGTAAAACTCACCACCACATATCCTCAATCACCCAACTTGGGGCATTTTTTTTGAGAATCTAAGTCATAGCATCCTAGGTGAAGACAAACAGGCACATTTCACACTGAGGCAATTTTTGTTGTTACAAAAAACATCAACAATTTTGAAAGAAATTCTATGCAAACCTAGACTCGGGCAAAATAGTTGGGTTTATTCATTGTCCTCAAGATCATACCGAAGCGGTTTATGGATCACCTTAAGAGAAAGACACCTTCACGTAAACTGGGGCAGATTTTGATGAAAACAACTATGGTACCAATCAACATCAAGCAACAAAGGTCGCTTCAGTCGAGTTTATAAAAATTTATTAGTGTCATCTAGAAAATCATAACACATTATAACATTTGTGCATGAGTCTTACTCATCATTTCAGTACATTCAAACAAAACATATTGTATTCATATAATACATGACACACATATTTACAACATAACTATATCTAGCAATGCATAATCACATTCATATATTAATCATTATAGCACAAACAAACAAAACATGACATAATCATTCATTGCATATAACAAAACATTCAAACATGCATCCCTACATTGTTCTTCTAATAAGCACAAACAAACAAAACTTTGCATTGCATTCAAACATACATCTTTACATTATTTTTCCAATAAGCACAAAAATCAAACAAAATATTGCATTTCATATAACCATGTATTCAAACAGTCTCTACATCGCTCTTCCAATAAGCACAAAAAAAACATTCATTGCATATAACCATGCATTCAAACATGCATCTCTACATTGTCATTCTAATCAGCATAAACAAACAAACAAAACATTGCACATCACATAACCATACATCTCAATATACATTTTTATACCATGTCTGCATAAACAATTGGTGCAGAATATTCTGTTCCGCAAGTGAATTGTATAGAATCACCATCATTCATTATGGCAACACGGGTGCCTCAACAAATCCCTGCTTCTTTATGGCAGCACGAGTGCCTCAACAAATCCCTGATTCAATACGGCAGTACGGGTGCCTTAGCAAATCCCTTATTCTTTATGGCAGCACATGTACCTCAACAAATCTCGGATTCTTTACGGCAACATGAGTGCCTCAACATATCCTTGATTCTTTATGGCAGCACGGGTGCCACAGCAAATCCCTATTCTTTATGGCAGCACGAGTGCCTCAACAAATCCTTGATTCATTATGGCAACACGAGTACCTCTGCAAATCCCTGATTCAATATGGCAGCACATGTGTCTTACCAAATCCCTGATTCTTTATGGCAACATGGGTGCCTCAGCAAATCCCTGATTCTTAATGGTAGCATGGGTGCCTCAGCAAATCCTTGATTCTTTATAGCAGCATGGGTGCCTCAGCAAATCACTGGTTCATCATGGCAAGTGCGAGAACTGTCTCAACAAATCTCTGGTCCATCACGGCAAACGTAAGAACTGCCTCTACAAATCCTGGGTTCAACACGACAAACGCGGGAACTGCTTCAACAAATCTCTGGTGCATCACGACAAATGCGGAAATTTCCTCAACAAATCCCTAATTCATTTTGGCAACATGGGTACCTTATCAAATCCCTAATTCTTTATGGCAACGTGGGAAATGCCTCAACAAATTCCTGGTCCACCAGTAGAGCATAGATCTGCATTATCAAAATTTGGTACCTTCCCAATGGCCTTTTACTGAGCCGCGACAAAATAACGTTCATTTCTTTACTAGTTACTTATCATGATAGGTCTCAAACCTCAGTTTGATTGCTATTAGGTAAGCAACATGTAAAGAGGGGCAGCTGTAAACACTCATTTTTGTTCGTCCCAAAAAAAACCCAAAACTGTTTTAAATAAAAAGTAATAAAATTTAAAACAATGGTTTTCTAAAAATAATAAAACTAAACCAGTTGTTAAGGTTTCTTAATCTAAGCGATTAGGTTAACTAAAATAACAAAGCCAAAATATAAATGTCAACTCAGTTATGATAAGGTTCCTAAATCTAAGTGATTAGGTTAACTAAAATTCAAATTCAGTGTAACTGAATTCTTAAAAAATAACTACTTCAAAGTTATTCTAAATATTATAATAATAAATAAAAAGGGAATAAGTTAAAGATTTGATTGGATTATCAGATAAATTAAAAATTTGAAAATATGTAATTTGAATCACATCATATCTATTTGATTAAGTTGCATGAATCACCTTGATAATAACTACATTTTTAAGGATACAAAAATCAAATCAAGATTGCAATATGGAAATACGCAAATCAAATCAAATTAGAAAGTTCATATCAATCTAATTATGTTTCAAAAATCAATTTGATTAGAAAATTAAATATTTAGAGATTTGGAATAAAATAAATAAAGGTTGCAAATCAATCAAATAAGTTAAAGATCGCAATTAGAAAATATGAAAATCAAATTAAGATTGTAAAATTTTATATCAATCTGATTGTGTTGCACAAATAATTTTGATTATAATAATTAATCTTTAGAGATTTAATTCGATAAAAAATTAAACCTTTAGAGATTTGGAATCAAGTAAATTCAGGTTGGAATATGAGAATAAGCAAATCAAGCAAATTTCAAATAACTTTGATTATTTTGCAAATCTGATTTATTTCCCTTAACCTCATCTAATCAATTAATGGGAGATATTCTTCTCATTAAGCACATGTGATAAGTCATAGTATATAAATAGAGTGTCTTATTCAAATAAGAAGGAGGGATTCCACACACAAAAAAACACTCTCAAGAAAAACTCTCTGACAAAAGACCTTTCTCAAAAGGAGCCATCATTCCCTCAAAATAAACATCTCTCAAAAAGAGACCCCTGAAAAATACCAAAAATACTGAGAGTTTTATCCTCTCAAAAAAAAATTCACAATATCTAACCATTTCCCATCACATAAAACATATGATAAAACAACCTCCAACACAATTCCCAATACGCACAAATCCTTACACAAAAGAGCGAGAAAAAAATAGAACACCTAGTATCAGCGTTATATTAGAATCATTACCACCCTAGCAGTCGTGATCTGGAGTATATCTCTTCCGCTCTATAACATCACATGCCTACATGGAAGCATATGGATAATTTTGGACTGTGTGGTTTGATCTCCTACATCTCAGGCGTCCATTCAATGCATGTTAACAGGATAGAAATCCACCTCATAAAATTAATAAAAATGTAAAAGTAAAAATTTCCAACCACATAAAGGATGGAGGGACGGTCGCTTTAGGAGCTTCTTTCCCTCAACGCATCCTTCGGAAGGTCGCTCTATGCTGCTTCTTTCCTTAATTAAAAAACTCAACCAACAAACATTTTTCTACTAAAGAACTACGTAGTCTTGATTCCCCAACTAAAAGAGGGATATGTATGACCAAGATCAATTTTGTCAGACACAATAATATAAATAAATAAATTTGTTCCTTTTAATATTTAATTAATTAACCAGATAATTTAATATTAAATAATAATAATAATAATAATAATAATAATAGAGTCATATATTTTAGTGAAGGGTGCCGCCTAAGGCGGACAGATAGGATGCTAATGCCTTCCCTACCTTGTAACCGACTCCCGAACCTCGATATCAAAATTCAAAAGCCCAAGGTAATTGGGCTTAAAATATTTTTCTACATTTTTTACCATAAAATGTAGTGGCGACTCTAAGAAAATCGTGAAGCCGAAAATCGGGACGTGACACTCTAGAACAAATGCCTACTTATGCAAAATTCATGAAGGAGTTGCTGACTAAAAAGAGGAAGTTCATGGAGGAAGAGACTATTGAGCTGGATGGTAGTTGTAGTGCCATCATCCAAAAATTTATTCCACAAAAATCCAAGGATCCTAGAAGCTTCACACTTCCAATCACCATTGGGCATCTCTCGGTGGGAAAATCACTTTTGGATCTAGGGGCCAACATCAATCTAATTCCCATATATATGTTGAATGTGTCTAAAATTAGCAGTTCGTTCAATCAAATACCCTCATGGCATAGTGGAAGATGTTTTGATGAAGGTGGACAAGTTCATATTCCATGCTGACTTCGTGATATTAGATATTGATGAAGATGTTAAAGTCCCTCTGGTATTGGGAAGGCCATTAATGAAAACAACAAAGGTGATCATTGATGTAGATGATGGAAAATTGAAAGTCAGAGTACAAGATGATGAAATCAACTTTAATGTTTTTGAAGCCATGAACTTTCCGAAGGACAACGAGCGGTGTTTTGCTATTGGTATTTGTGATGATGCCTTTGTTGCTAATCATGAATTAATTGGACCAACCATTATCCTGGAAAAAGTTCTTACAAATTCTCACACCATGACCATTGACAAAGAAGAAGGGAAGTCATTCAATGCTCGAAAGACTTAAATTTCGGTAGAAAGGTCAACCAAAGAAAACATCAGTGGATGCACTTGAACGAAGAGATTATGATACAAATACTAAGAAGAAAATAGAGCTAAAACTTCTTTCTACACATATGAAATATGCATTGTTAGATAGTGCATGAGGAAAATATGTTATCATGAGTAGTACTTTGAGTGGGCATGAAGAGAAGAGACTTATGTAAAGAAGATCTTGCTCCTGACCTTGGCAGAGTTTTGATGAAGACACCAACATCACATAAAGAAGAAAATGAATAATACTTATGAAGACAATGAAGATAAAAATTCAAGAACTTAGAGTCTAACTTTATAGGCACTTCTATCCTTATACTGTATAATATAAAAATAGTAGTAATTCTCAAAAGTATTTTAAAATAAAATTGGAAACTACAAGTATAAATGAAAAAAAAATTCAAAAATACTATGTAACATGGTATTGGATCTATGTAACAGGTTACCAGAACTAAGTAACAGGTTACATGAGTGAGAAGTGAGTTACCCAACAAAAACTGAACGAGGTCTAACCATGTAGGACCCAAAGAAAATTGGGTACCTAGTACTACTTAACCTGTTCTGCAGGAAAATTTGAGAGTCGTCTGCAATCTATTGTACTTGGACAGCGGCTGCTCAAAGCACATGACGGGCGACAAAAATAAGTTCTATGTCCTTACTCCAAGAGACAAAGGCTATATCACATATGGTGATAACAACCAAGGAAAAATACCTGGAGTTGGTAGAATCGGAATCCACTTTCAACAACTATAGAAAGAGTATTGTATGTTGAGGGACTCAAGCACAACTTGTTGAGCATAAGTCAACTATGTGACAAATGATTCAATGTGACATTCTACCCTGATAAGTGCATCATCGAAAGTAAGGATTCTAAAAACTCTAAACTAATTGGTAGGAGAATAAATAATATATATATATGGTTGACATAGATTCTTCTTTACCAATAAAAATTTTAGTTGCTAATAATAATCATGATGCATGGCTTTGGCATGAAGAATTGCTCATATTTATATGGATTATTTGAATAAACTGATTAAGAAAGATTTATTTGTTGGTTTACCCAAAAATGAAGTTTGTTAAAGACAAACTATGTAGTGCTTGTCAAATGAGTAAACAAACAAAAACCTCATTCAAACCTAAGCATATGGTTTCTTATGATGGACCATTGCAGTTACTACACATGGACTTATTTGGCCCCTCAAGGACCAAAAGCTATGGTGGTAACTACTATGCTCTTGCTATAGGAGACGATTATTCAAGATATACTTGGACACTATTCTTAGTTCATAAGAATAAGGCATTCAATGCCTTTAACAAATATGCTAAAAGATTTCAAAATGAAAAATCACTGAAAATGCTACTATAAGAAGTGATCATGGGGGAGAATTTCAAAATGCTTCTTTTGAAGAATTTTGTGATGATCTTGGTATCAATCACAATTTCTCTACTCCTAGAACACAGTAACCGAATAGTGTTGTAGAGAGAGAATCGATCCTTAGAAGAACTTGTTCGTACTATGTTGAACGAAACTAATCTCCCAAAATACTTTTGGGCTGATGCAGTTAGTAAAACATGTTATATTTTAAACAGAGTTCTTATAAGACCAATTCTCAAGAAAACCCCCTATGAACTCTTGAAAGATAGAAAGCCAAACATTTACCATTTGCATGCATTTGGTTGTAAATGTTTTGTTTTAAATAATGTTAAAGACAACTTAGGCAAGTTTGATGCAAGAGCTGGTGAAGGACTCTTCCTAGTGTACTCTAATACGAGTAAAGCTTACAGAATTTTCAATAAAAGAACTCTAGCCATGGAAGAATATGTTCATGTGTCTTTTGATGAAACAAATCATGTAATAAAGGATGGGTTAACTCTTGATGAAGAGGAATTGCTAGGTTCCCCTTTAATAGAAGAGTCTTTTACTAATGCAACAATCAATACTGAGCATTTGAAAATGAATGATACTCTATCTTCTCAAGAAGAGCATATTCATTCTGATTTACCCAAAGAATGGAGAACTCATCGAGATCTTCCTATTGACAATATTATTGGCGACGTAATTAAGGATGTCACTACCCATTTAAAGCAAAATGATGCTTGCTTAAACATGGCCTTCGTTTCTCAAATAGAACCTTCCAAGATTGATGATGCAATCGAGGATGAACATTGGATTATTGCTATGCAAGAAGAGTTCAACCAGTTTGAGAGAAATGAAGTTTGGGAACTTGTTCCTAGACTAGATAATAGGCATGTTATAGGAACTCGTTGGGTACTCCATAATAAATCAGATGAAAATGGAATTATTGTTAGAAATAAAGCTAGACTGGTAGCACAAGGATACAATCAGGAAGAATGAATATATTTTGATGAAACCTTCACTCCTGTTGCTAGACTCAAAGCTATTCAATTATTACTTGCGTATGCTTGTTCTCTAAATTTCCAGCTATATCAAATGGACGTAATGATATACAAGAAGAAGTGTTTGTAGAACAACCTCTAGGTTTTGAAGACTACGCACATCCTTCTCATGTTTATAAACTAAAAAAAGCTCTCTATGGCTTAAAGCAAGCTCGTCGTGCTTAGTACGATCGTCTAACAAACTTTCTACTTGAAAAAGGCTATACCGAAGGAAAGGTCGACACTATACATTTTATTAAGAAAATAAATCATCATACTCTTCTTGTTCAAATATATGTAGATGATATTATTTTTTGTTCTACTAATGAGATTTCGTGTAATGATTTTGGAAAAATGATGCAAGGGGAGTTTGAAATGTCTATGATGGGGAAGCTAAATTACTTCCTTGGATAAATCAAACAACTCAAGGATGATATTTTTGCAAGTCAATCCAAATACTATAGAGATTTTATGAAAATATTTCAAATGGATGACTCTAAGCCAATAGCCACTTATATGGGTTCTAGTACATACATCGATATAGATGAAGCTGGAAAATACGTGGACATATCAAAGTATCAGGGTATGATTGGTTCCCTAGCTTATTTAACTTCCAGTAGACCTAATATAATATTTAGTGTCTGTTTGTGTGTACATTATTAATCAAAACCAAAAGAATCACATTTAGTTGTTGTCAAAAGAATCATGAAATATCTAAAAGGCACAACTAACGTTGGGTTATGGTATCTAGAAGAAAGTATATGTGATTTGGTATAATATTCAGATTCAGATTTTTCTAGATGCAAAACTGAGAGAAAAAGTACAAGTGGTACTTGTCATATATTAGGAAATGCACTGGGCTCATGGTCATGCAAGAAACAAGCTTGTGTTATCCTAAGTACTACTCAAGCAGAATACATAGCGGCATGTAGTTGTTGTGTCCAAGTGTTGTGGCTTAAACAACAATTACAAGATTATGGCTTAGACTTAGGCTGCATTCCTTTAAAATGTGACAACACTAGTGTTGTAAATCTCACAAAAAATCCAGTGATGCATTATAGAACCAAACATATAGATATAAGACATCACTTCCTTAGAGACCATGTCCAAAAGAAAGATATATCTTTAGAATTTGTTGATACTCATGACCAACTAGCAGATATATTTACTAAACCTTTGGCAAAAGAACCTTTCTATAAAATTAGACGAGAATTAAGTATACTTGATGAAGCTTACTTGTCTTAAATGCTTATACATGATTATATGTTTGCATCTTATCTTATGCCTACTTGTACTTAAAATTGCTTAATTTTATTCAAATATTTCAAATTTTTTGGTATGGAATCGATTACATAGGGTCATTAATCGACTACTAAGCATCAGTATGCCTAAAGATTCAAAATTCTGGGGTTAGTAACCGATTACTCTATAAAGTAATCGATTACAGCATTTGGCAGATCTTTCAGTAACCGATTACCCGTTAGTGTAATCGATCACCTAAGGGTGTTGTTTGAAATCTGGGAATTTTTTATGTTGAGTAACCGATTAGTCACTGTCAGTAACTGATTATTCAAACAAGTATTTAAGCTTCCCTCCTCATTTTTCAGACACTTCTTCTTCTTCCTAAAACCACTCTTTTTGTATTTACCACAGTTTTCTTTAAAAACTTCATTTTTGATCTGATTTGTGTGATTTTTGAGTCATTTCATATCATATTTTCAATTCTAAACACTTTCATTCCATAAATTTCGTGTTTAGTGACCTAAATAAAAATCCCCAAATCTCTCAAACCTCAAAACATAATTTTTCAAAAACTCCAATCAAGGGCTTCATCATCAAGAGCTAAGAAGCAACATACTAGTGTGTCTCAAAAAAAGTAAGGTACTTCATCTTTTGAAACTAACCCTATGGATTTGGCACATCTTCTTGCCAATGATGAACAACGCAAAGTCTTCTCGAAGCATTTCCTTAGACGATCAATATTTGCTCCTAAGTATGGCAATGTAAGTAACTTTGACTTCGAAGATTTCCATTTCCCTATTCTACTTAGGCAATAAGATCAATACCTATTATCCTGAAATTGTTAAAGTATTTCACTGCAACTTGAACTTTAGGAAAAATTGCTAAACATCCTTCATGAAAGGAAAAGAAATTGTTTTAGATGTTAAGACGTTTAATTCAATATGATGTAATATACCCTATCAAGGTAGCATAAAATATTTTGGTCTTGCATGTGAATGAGATAATTATGATAGAAAAGAGTTCTACTACTCTATGTGTAGATTCTCTAAATGGGAAATCGAAATGCGTAAGCAACTGGCTTTAGGAGAAATTGTAAATAGTAGAGATATCCTTTTTGTAGGAAATCTCAATCTCGAATATCGTTTGCTTCATTACTTTTTGAGCTATGCCATTCTTCCAAAATTTTCAATTCATTCTCAAATTAATGACATGGAACTACAATTGATGTATGCTCTTAAGCTTAACCTTTAAATCAATTGGACTTAGACAGTAATGAGACAAATGTGGTATGTGCGAGAAACTCATAGCCCCTTGCCTTATGCAATCTTTATTACCAAAGTACTTGAGCATTTTGGTATATCCACTATTGGACAATCTAAAGTTACATTTAGTGCACGCAATTGTAAAATCAATGTGGATGTGATCCATAAAATGGGTTTTTTTCGAGGTCTCATTGATAAAATCTGTAAGCATCAAAGTGATCGACAAGCTGCACCTATTGATCCAAATGAAAATGTCTCTGCTAACCCCCCTAAACATCAACCTTTTGAGTTTCATGCTGAGTCTTCTTCATCTGTTGCCATGTCTACCAATCAGATGATCATGGATGAGTTATTCTCTTTTTGAGGCAACATCTCTAATCGGATGGATGCTCTTGATGCTCAGAATCAACAAGTCCAATTCGAGCTTCATCGTATTTCATATAAGATCAATAACATGGATCTTGATGATGATAGCACTAAGCATGAGTCTTAGAATATTTGTTGTCTAGGATTTCTATTTGTTGTCTAGGATTTCTATTTGTAATGTTGCATGATTGTGGACAATTATTTTTTCGTTATTTTTCTGGTTATTTTTGAATAATGTATGAACAAAATTTAATTTTTATGCTATGCTATGTTACCTTTGTGTTTGCTATATACATATTGTATGTATGCTGGACTCTTGGCTTTTATTCTTTTTTATCAAGTTAAAAGGGGGACAAAAGTTGAGAGAGTTTATTTTCTGTTTAAAAATATTTCCGGCACATAACTCTAAATCAAAGGGGGAGCATAAAAAATAGGCGGAGCGTACTCAAGTCAAGTCAGAATATCATAAAGTATACTACTCTCAGAAAACTATAATGACAAGAAGATATTGGTTTGTCATCATAAAAAATGGGAGATTGTAAAGAAGATCTTGCTCCTGACCTTGGCACGATTTTGATGAATACACCAACATCACATAAAGAAGAAAAGGAAGAATACTTATGATGACAATGAAGATAAAGCTTCGAGAAATTAGAGTCTAAGTCTATAGGTACTTCTATCCTTATATTTTATAACATACAAGTAGTAATAATGCTCAAAAGTATTTTAAAAAAAATTGAAAACTACAAGTATAAATGAAAACAAATTTCAAATATACTATGTAATAGGTTACTGGATCTAAGTAACATGTTATTGTGACTAAGTATCAGATTACTAGAACTAAGCAACATGTTACATGAGTGAGAAATGAATTATCCAACAAAACCTGAACAGGATAATCAATTACACCATTTTGAGTAACCGATTACACAATGTGATAATCAGTTATTCAGTTGGACATAATACTTCGATAATAGATTACATACCTTGAGTAATCGATTACACTACATGGTAATCAAAATAATAAGTTGGACAGAATGTTTGGGTAATTGATTACATTAATGCTGTAATCAATTATTGGGAGTTGTTGCTCCAGTTTTCATATTCAAGCTGCACAAGCTTTCACTCCAAACAAAATGGTTTCATTCCAATAAATTCCTACCTTTTCATAGAGGTGTAATGGGTGATTGGAAATCATATTTAAAGGCATTGAAACTCATAATTATTACACACAACTCATATACAAAATCTAAACTTTTCTGAAATACTTGCTCTGCACTTTCTGCAACTTGTTCTTAACTTTCAGATTATACTATCTGAAGTTGCCTTAAGTGTTGTTTCAAAGTTATTCAAACCTTATGAGCATAATTACTAAGTGTATAAAGATTTATTGGATTACAAGAGTTCATAGTTTCAAATCTTGTAAAGGCAACCTGATAAGTGCGAAACATATCTAAATTTCATACATTTTTATGGCACTTATCCTAAGCATAATTGAGAAAAACCTACTAAAAACAATACTTTTTCTATAAAATATCACAATCTTGTATATTTGTGTTTGTATTTCTTTTTTATGTATTTTGTAAGATTTAGAAAGAAGAAAATAAGAGAAAAAAGACTCATGGTCAAAAAGAAAAAGAAGTCAAAATCAAGGTGCTCAAGCAGGTAGCTAAGCATTGACCAAGCCACGCTAAGCTGACCTGGACACCAGTCTGACCTGGACCAAGCTGCTCAAGCAAGCAGCTGAGCGGACCTGCTTGGCCGCTCAGCCTAGCATCAGACTAGTCCTGACACGGTCAGAACTCGGCTTGACACGGTCAGAACTCGGCTTGACACGATCAGACACGAGCTTGGCACATGCCCAAGCTGCTCAACAAGTAGCTTAGCCGTGCAACCAAGCAGCTCTGCGGAGAACCAGACTCCTGCCTAGATCAGCAAGCACCAGGCCACGTCCCAGTCAGCATGGTCAAAGTTGTTGAACAAGCAGCTTAGCGATGCAACAGGTGTGCTAAGCGGTGTGCACCCAGACTTGACTTAGCCATCAAGCAAACCATTAAGTCACCAATGATCTCACTTCAAGTAGCCCACCATAGGCTTTTTAGAGTAGTTCACCATAGCTGGTCTCATAGCTCACAACTAACTTTGGTGAGTCAGGCATAAGGAGGTGACAAAGCTGCTTGATCAAGTGACCAAACCCATGCTGAAGGGTTTGGTCAGCTGCTTAGCGGGACTGGCAGCTCAACGGCTCCAGGGAACTTCTATAAAAAGAGGCACATTTCATTCGAATCAAGAACATCATATCTCACATTTTCATTCACATTCTGCCTAGAAATTCTTCCCTGAAGTTCTCTCTTCTTGTTCTTAGTTCTTAGGAACTTTATTTAAGTAAGTTTTGTAATTTTAGTTTATAATTCAAGAGGAGAAAAGGATAAGGCAAATGTGATGCAAAAATCAATTTATAATCTCATTTGGAACTCAAAGCATCCAATCTTTCGATGGATGGCTCATGCTCCTAAAAATTTCTTTTGAATATGGTTATGTATTTCTACTTCTTCTTATATTCTAAAAGTTTGAATTTTAATCATTCAAGTTGGTGCTTTGATTAATTTTACTTGTTTGAGAAATTCTTAATGCTCTTTTTAGAATAATCACCTAAAAATTGATTTCAAGTCATAAAATTACTTGTCTCAAACACTTAACAAATAAACTAAGAAGTAGTTGTACTACTTAGTTTATTTGCCAAGTTAAGCATACTTTTCTTAAGATCTTATATTCATTACAACTTCAATATTAGAGTAGCCAAGATTAGGGTGTGACATCCTAGTATCTTTGTGGACATAATATTGTTTAGTAATAAATATAAGTGATTATCATTCTACCATTTTAGGACATATACTAAAAAGGAGGATTTTAGAACTTGGTGTTTGGAGTTAATCAAAGTAAAACATAAGAACTTGTCTAAGTAGTTCAAAATCATAAGAAGTTGAG
>NC_032011.1:14102650-14106146 GCF_001865875.1 Lupinus angustifolius
TGGTTCGACATAACCCTATACTATACTACAATTGAATCTTGAAAGAGGTGTAAATTGTAAAATAGTAAAGTGTTATCAATAAATTTATTTTTGAAAACACCTTTTAATATACAAAATTGATGAAGCTAACTTAATAACTTTTATTTATTGTTATTTACATTCCACCATTTATTTATTCTTTAATACCAACCTTCCTTAAGGAAGAAGTTTGGTTTGTTAATAAAACGAACCTGAACGGGACTAAATAAATAAAGGTCACTCAAATTCATTATGCTTTTGTTCTTTATTTATTTATTTATTTGTTTCTAACAACTAACTATTCACCACTTTTGTACATTAGAATACTATTAAACCGGTGTTGGAATTTATTCCACAAAACCGAGATGGCATTCAAAGGTACTTAATAATTATGTAATAGGGGATTGCTTCGATACCATTGTACTGACGTTGGAATTTATTCTAACAAAGCCGAGATGGGGCAAAGAAGGAATAACTTATTTACATGATTATTAACAGACAACTGGAATATTCTTGAAAGCATTATACCGGCATTAGAATTTATTTCAACAAAGCTGAGATGACGAACAAACAATAAAACCGAGTTCACTTACTTAATCAAATAAAAAGAAAACTAACCGAATTGATGGAATTTCCGCTTTTAACAAATTGGCACTACTTCTAGGACGACTAGTTGAGAGGGGAAACCTTCCCCCAAAATAATCTTTCAACACAACCCTTGTTATAGTTAAAGTTTTCTTTATTCAATTTGTTGAATTACTTTCTTTCACAAGGGTGTGATAAGAAAGGGGATAGAGTCACTTGGAAAGGTTGTTTCTAAAGAGTGGCATAGCTATTAGAGAGTTAGTAAGGTACAAGGAAGTCTCGGGGTAGGAATTTTCAATTACTACTCTTAATATCTAGTGAAGAAATCTCTTGTGCTGCAAGAGTGCTAGACGTAACCTTCGGTGGACAAGAAGGTGAACCAGTATAAAATTCTCTGAGTACTATCTTCTCCCTTATCTCTTTAAATTTGTTTGATATTTTTCTGCATAACTTTTCCGCTACTGTTAACTCTGAAAATTGTAGAGAAATCTCTCACCGATTTAAGACAACTAATTCACCCCCCCCCCTCTCTTAGTTGTCATCTCAGTCTTACAACATATTGAGGAGCTGCAAAGTAACCAAGAGGCTATTGAATCCAACAATGAATGAGGTAGTGAGAATTGAAGTGATGAAGTTGTTGAACGCTAGAATTATTTACCCAATTTATGATAGTTCTTGGATGAGTCTAGTCCAGGTAGTTCCAAAGAAGGGTGGTGTGACACTGATAACTAATTAGCAAAATGAGCTAATAACAACTCACACTGTCACTGGATGGAGAATGTGCATTGACTATAGGAGGCACAACAAAGTCACAAGGAATGATCATTTTCCACTAGCATTCATGGACCAAATGTTGGAAAGACTTTATGGGCAGCCATACTACTGCTTCTTGCATGGATATTCTGGCTACAATTAAATTGCAGTGGATCCGAACAATCAAGAAAAGAAAGCATTCATGTGTCCCCTTGGAATCTATGCATATAGAAGGATGCCATTGGGGCTATGTAATGCACCTACAACCTTTCAGAGGTGTATGTTGGCCATCTTTGCTGATTTAATAGAACAATGTATTGTGGTGTTCATGGATGACTTTTCGGTCTTTGGAGCATCATTCGATCTATGCTTGAAAAACTTAGACATTGTGTTGAAAAGATGTGTGGAGACTAACCTAGTTTTGAAGTGGGAAAAGTGTCACTTCATAGTAATTGAAGGTATTGTCCTGGGACACAATATATCGTCTAGAGGTATAGAGGTAGACAAAGCCAAGGTAGATGTGAATGAGAAGCTGCCAATACTAGTCAATGTGAAAGGAGTTCGAAGTTTTCTCGGACATGCTAGTTTCTACAGAAGATTCATCAAGGACTTCTCAAAGATAGCTCAACCATTGAGAAACCTACTTAACAAGGAGACTACATTTAATTTCAATGGATCTTGCATTAAAGCTTTTGAAATCTTAAAACAAAGTCTAAGTACAGCTCTGATAAGTGCCAAACATACCTAAATTTCATACACTTTTATGGCATTTATCTTCAGCATAATTGAGAAAAACCAACTTAAAACAATACTTTTTGTATATTATATCACAATCTTCTATATTTGTATGTGTATTCCTTTTTTATGTATTTTGTAGGATTTAGAATGAAGAAAAGAAGAGAAAAAAGACTCATGGTAAAAAAGACAAAGAAGTCAAAAATCAAGGTGCTCAACCAGGCAGCTAAGCGTGGACCAAGCCAAGCTAAGCAGACTTGGACACCAGCCTGACCTGGACACCAGCCTGACCTGGACCAAGCTGCTCAAGCAAGCAGCTGAGTGGACATGCTTGGCCGCTCAGCCTAACACCAAACTAGTCCTGGCACGGTTAGAATTCAGCTTGACACGGTCATACCCAAGCTTGGCACATGCCCAAGCTGCTGAACAAGAAGCTTAGCAGTCCAACCAAGCAGCTTAGCGGAGAACCATACTCCTGATCAGGTCAGCAAGCACTAGGCCATGTGCCAGTCAGCACGGTCAAAGCTGCTGAACAAGCAGCTTAGCGGTGCAACCGGTGTGCTAAGCGTTGTGCACCCAGACTTGACTTAACCATCAAGCAAACCATGAAGTCACCAATGACCTCACCTCAAGTAGCCCACCATAGGCTTTTCAGAGTAGCTCACAATCGCTGGTTTCATAGCTCACAACTAGCTTTGATGAGTCAAGCATAAGGAGGTGACTAAGCTACTTGATCAAGGGACCAAACTCATGCTGAAGGGTTTAGTCAGCTGCTTAGCAGGGCTGACAAGCAGCTCAGCGGCCCAGAAAGAATTTCTATAAATAGGTACCTTCCATTCGAGCAAACAGAAGGCAATTAATATCAAATTCACATATCCCTCACTAGAAATTCTTCTCTGAAATTCTATCTTCTTGTTCTTAGTTTTTAGAGCTTTATTTCAAGTAAGTTTGTAATTTTAGTTTAGAATTCAAGAGGAGAAAAGGAGAAGGCAAATGAGATGCAAAAATCAATTTTGTAATCTCATTTGGAACTCAAAGCATCCAATACTTCGATGGATGGCTCATTCTCCTTACAATTTCTTTTGAATATGATTATGTATTTCTACTTCTTATATTCTAAAAAGTTTGAATTTTGATCATTCAAGTTGGTGATTTGGTTAATTTTATTTGTTTGAGAAGTACTTAATGCACTTTTTAGATTGATCACCTAAACAATGATTTCAAGTCATAAAAATTACTGGTCTCAAACACTTAACAAATAAACTAAGAAGTAGTTGTACTACTTAGTTTATTTTCCAAGTTAAGCATACTTTTCTTAAGATCTTATATTCATTACTACTTCAATATTGGAGTAGCCAAGATTAGGGTGTGACAACCTAGTCTCTTTTGGACGTAAACCTGGACA
>NC_032011.1:14106246-14120810 GCF_001865875.1 Lupinus angustifolius
TGTTGGAATTTATTCCACAAACCCGAGATGGTGTTCAAAGGTACTTAATAATTATGTAATAAAGGATTGCTTCGATACCATTGTATCGGCGTTAGAATTTATTCTAACAAAGCCGAGATGGGGCAAAGAATGAATAGCTCATTCACATGATTATTAAGAAGTAAGTTGTAACTGGAATATTCTTGAAACCATTATACCGACGTTGGAATTTATTTCAACAAAGCCGAGATGGCGAACAAAGAATAAAACCAAGTTCACTTACTTAATCAAATAAAAATAACACACTGAAAATGAGAGTAATAACCTCTCAACAAATTGGCACCTTACTAAGGAACGATTTTTTGGGTGGGGAAAACAACTCATCTCTCACATAAAATTCTTTCAACAAATTGGGGCTGCTGCCGAGGAATTGCTTAAATAATAGAACATTTCATATTTATATGTCATTCATCAATTAATTGTGCATAAACTTATTTTTGTTTTTGTACAAATTATTTTTGACTTTATACAAATATGTGAATTATTAAATGTGTATATTATTTATCCACTAACTCTTCTTGGAAAATAGACAGAAGAACCTTTTTCTGTGCATGAGCAAGAATAAACAACTTGAATTTTCTCTTGATCCTGAAATAGAGAAAACACTCAAGAAACAGAAAAGAGCACAAAAGAGGGCACATAAAGCAAGAACTATTATCCAAGAAAACAGAACAGAAATGGCAGACAATCATGAGTCCAGGGTAGAAAATCAGAACAGCATAGGAGGATTTGTCAGCTTCAACCCCAGGAATATGATAAGAATTGGGAGACCTTCTGGCTCTCAAAGGCCAACAAAAATGAAAAAAGGGTTAGTACAACTCATATACGCCAACCCTTTTGTTGGATTAGATCATAAAGATCCATACAACCGTCGCACCAAATTTTACGAGTTGGTTAATCGGAAAAGCTAAAGAGTGGTTCCTCAATCTCCCATAACATATGCAGAATAACTAGAATTTGGTGGAAGAAAATTTTATGTCCAGATATTTTCCTCAAGGAAAATTTATGGACTTGAAAACTGCGATCTCCACCTTCATCCAGCCTTCTGGGAAAAGTCTATGCGAGGCATGGGATAGATTCAAAGCTATGCTCAGAAAATGCCCAAACCATGGATTCATCGTTCAAACCCAGATTCATATCTTTGTCAATGGACTTCAGCAACAACATAAATGGATCTTAAATGCAACTACAGGCGGACAATTAATGGCCACACCTCCACAGGAAGCAATTGACATTATCGAATCCATGGCATTAAATGATCAGAAAAGTCAACACCAATGAAGGCCACCACCTAGGCAAGGTGGAATGTTTGAACTAAACTCGACTGATGCAGTTTTGGCCCAATATAAATTGCTTCAACAACAATTAGAAGAGGTGACCCAGAAACTCAATGATTTACCAAAACAGTTACGGGAAACATCAAAGAAGCAGATTTATAGGTGTGACAATAGCAATGAGGATCATGATGCCAATATCTGCCAGAATGAGGAAGTGCATTTTGTTGGGAATCCTCCAAGACAAAATTTTCAAAGTAATTACCCTCAGGGGGTAATAATCAATTTCAAAAAAATCAACCTTGAATCAGTTTATACAAATGACCATGTCGAATCACAAAAATACTGATGCTTCTCTAAGGAATATGGAGATACAAATTGGGCAGTTGGCCAAGCAATTAGTTGAAAATCAAAAATCAACATTTTCAGCTAACATAGAAGTGAACCTTAGAGAACATGGCCACGCAATCTTGAGAAGTGAATCTGGACCATCGGGGCAGTAGAAGGAATAAAAAAAAATTGGTAACTGATGTCAAGCTAATGACATTAAAGAAGCGCTTGATGGGAGGCAATCCATTATACTTTGATACATAATATGTTATTTCTCTTTCTTCATTTTGTCCTTATTTTTTGTTTGTTTGTGAGGATCAACTTTTTTTTCTTTTTTGTTAAAAAAAAATTAGGGATCAAAACTCGGAAAATAATTTTTTTCTAAGAGCAAAGTTTTTTTTTCAAAAATGGGTTAATGGGCCAAATGCACAAAACTGAAAAATCAAAAAG
Source organism: Lupinus angustifolius (assembly GCF_001865875.1). Lineage (NCBI taxonomy): Eukaryota > Viridiplantae > Streptophyta > Magnoliopsida > Fabales > Fabaceae > Lupinus > Lupinus angustifolius. The sequence goes on from NC_032011.1 coordinate 14,108,340, forward strand.
GGGCCCAAAACATAGTCAAAAGTCTTGGTCAAGGCTCATTATTCGGTCAAGCATTGACCACTGACCCACCGCTCAGCGTGGGGACCATGCGCTCAGCGCAAGTCTGCCAGGCCATGTGCCTTGGAACCGAAATTCCTCAAAAGAGAAGTTTTTCTTAAATATTTGACCGAAATTTCTTGACCAAAGACCTTGACCAGGGACTTCCAACTCCTATATATACACCCATTCTTGAAACACAAAGCATCAAGGCAAAATTTGCAAACTCACCTTAAACACACAAAAACATTTCTCTCAACATTTCAAGTTTTCTTTTTACCTTCACAATGTAAGTTTTCCTTCTTAGTTATTTTCTTTTGTAAATCTCTTTTGTTGTTATTTAATCTTCTTCAAATAAAATGTGTAAGAGGTTTAATTCATGGAAAACTTATATATTCATGCACATTTTCATGTTCTAACTTTTTTCGAGTTTTTCTTTGTGTATTTTGGACTTCTCTTAGGAATTTCAGGAGTTCATCAAGGAGAGAAAATGAAGCTCCAAGGGAGGACAAAAACTCCAAATTTGTCTCCAATGATGCTAAGGAAAAATTCAAAGAAATCACACTCAAGAATGCTATCACTTTAGAAAAAATTGTCAACTTGAGTGAGGATGACTTTGGAGGTTTTCTTTTCATCATAGAAAAATATGGTTGGCAAAAAATTGATCAACCAAAGAAAATGTTTTCTTTGGATATGGTCAAACAATTTTTTACCAACTCAATCACATCAAGTGAGGGAAGGAGAAACCGCTACACTTGGGTGAATGGGACTGAAGTTTTCTACAACAAGCATATAATCAATGAACACTTAGGTAACCCATGGAATCCACCAAGTGAAGGACATGACTTATGTGACTTCCAAATGAAGATCAATGCATCCTACTTGGGTGAAGAGGAAAGTAATGAAGAAGAATATGAGAGGAGAAGTTTATGTTTGGAGGACTTGCAGCTCAACATGTTTGGGCTCATTTTCAAATTTTGCATGACTCGACAAACCCAAATATGGGCAAGCTTCATACTCTCCAACATATGGCCTTCCTTACATGTTTCAGATATCCCTCTTCCTAAAGCAAAATTAATTAGCTCCATTTATAATGAAGACTCCATAGATATTGTTGTAGTGATCTCAGATGCTATTTGGGATTGCATCAACAAAGGTATCCCTTTAATTATTCTTACATCTTTTATCACTGACTTATGCAAATTTCAAAATTTGTCTGGACCCTACAGAGAAATGATGGCTCTCAAATCCGAAATCAACCATGCTTATGTCACCAAAAATTTCAAAGAGAAAACCCTTTCCCAAGCTCAAACCGAGCTTAGAATGAAGTTTGGTGACTTAAACTCAAAGCAACCAAGTGAATATGGGAGGACTATGAGTTCTAAGGTAGATGCCATAATAAAGGAACAACAAATGCAAAATTTCCAACAAAAAGCATGCTACCGTGGGATTAAGGGAGGATCCTAAGAAGAATTTGTGGTAAAGACTAAGTGGCTCGAGGGGAGGTCCCAAGACACAAGTGAAGAAGAAGAAAAGGAAGATGATGAAGAATAAGAAAAAGCTTTTCCAGATTTCTCTTTTCCCTAAAAATTTCAAATTTCATATTATGTTGCATTTCTTTATGTCATTTTCCATTATGCTTTAAATTTATGTTATAATCAAGTTGAAATTAATAGAATGTCTTTTTGTTCGTAATTTTATTTTATTTTTAGAAAACTAAACAAAAATTTTCTCGCCTAGGTGCACCGACCAACTTGGGCAAAGGCATTGTCCCATGCAAGGTACGCAACCTCTACCGTTAAGCTAGAAACGGAATCTCGTTCTACTGCCAGCCCATCTCTCTCCAACCTAAGGGCAGCCACCTCCTTGATCAGTAGAGGAACCTCCTCTTGGGCTTGGTTGCGAGAGTCCTGAGCATCCTGCCCTTTCTCATCCGATAACTTCAGCTTATCACCAAGTTGATGGATCTCGCCCTTGGCCTCTGAAATGCGCCATCAAACTGGTCATCTCGATCTGGGAACTGACCAGTTCTTGTTGGGCAGTCAAGAAAGCTCGGCAAACCTCCTCATACTGGTGAGTCAGGCCAGACAACTCTTGGTTAGCCGCCATTATCTGGGCCTCGGTCGCATGAGCCTTCTTTACCTTCTACAGCTCAACAGAATCACGATCCTGCACAGCCTGAAGGGCCTCGCCCCTAACCAGTCGGTTATCGCACCTTCGCCTTCAAGGTACTTAGCGATCAATGTCGCCATGATCGTGGATGCACGGACTTGCCTCATTGTTTCACGAGTAGAAGACGCATCAAAGACGGCTTCCACCTCGTAGGTCACCTGGTTGATTTCGATCGCTTGAGGAACAGAGTATCCCACTAGGGGCCGGCCCGCTGAACTTGGAGCTATACCCTTCCCCACCGTGTGGCGGATGGCGCGGGGAGGGACGATCATGCCTGACACTGAAGGTGCCTCCTACAAGGGTAGAGGATTCTTAGAGGGAACGATCGTAACTAGGACCGCATGGACGACCAAATCTGTTTGGACTAGCCCACTCTAGTTGTTCAGAAGAGGACGAGGAGGTGGTAGGTCCATTCCTCGATGAGTTGAAGGAGGCGAGCTCCCCCCGATTGGCTGGGTGAGGGAAGAGGCGAGCCTGTCTAAGCTCGCTTTCCCGACCCTCGTCGTTGGATGATCTGGCTCAATAATCAATTCTTTTTCCGACGGTCGGTCTTAGCATATGTGAAAAGAAAAGAAAGCCAAGTAAGTACCAACCAAAACTTACAAGTCACAAGTGCATACTAACTTAAGATATACCAACCCGACATTCAAAGGCTTGGTCATCATTTGAAAGGTCGTAGCAAGACAACACGGAGCCACTTTGACCCAACCTAATATCACTTGGGTTGCCTCGATCTTCGGACCTTTGAGGCTTTCAAAGTCATAACTGAACTTCTTAGTCAGTTTCTGATGGAGATTACCATTCTAGAAGAACTGGAAACGATGCTCTCCCTGGGGGCCATTAGCCCACTAATGGGTTGCTCCAGTTCTTAGAGAAGGATTCATAGGGGTGGAACAATGCATGCTTGTTCATTGATTGAAGACATGTCCACCCGTAGCGAGCAATCTTCTCTTCATCAGGATTGGTGCTCTAGGTCACCCAGAACATCCAAAAAAGAGGCGAATCGTGCAAGGGAACTTCATCACCTTGCTAAATAGGCAAAGGCCTAGGATGAATCCCTAACAGTTTGGATGTATTTGAGAAGGGGCGACCAGCAGATGATTCAATACACCCATATACCACTCGTCCAGAGGGATTTTCAGCCTGATTTTATGAGTGTAGTTGTAATACATATAGAAGCTATACTTATCACCATGATCCGCATAAAGGTCCTGGAAAACTCGTTCTTCAGATGAGGGATCATGCAATTGGCTGAAATTTGACGCACGTGCCAACACGACAACTCTTGGGCGTTACATCCTCCGGGAAGTAGTTGACGGTACCCAATACTTCCCAATCAACCCACCAGTAGCGGGAATCTGGTCCGTCTAGACCCTCGGGAATCGGAAGCCTATTCTCCCTTCCTATATACATTCTCGACATCAACAACCTATTACCAGAAGAAGCATCAGACTCCGACGGGCCAGTGGGGCCACTCCTTGCCATTTTCCCCCTCCAACGGGCCAGCTGGGCCAGAAATGTCATATTGCTCGCCCTTCCTTGGGTGAACTGATCCCTGCTATGAGGCGAAACAATTGGCGAAGGTCCGTACAAGACCTCCACATCGTCAGAGCTAGATTTCAACTCGGTAATAAGGACCATGACCATGAAAGCATAAGGGAAAGGGAGTTACCTAGAAAGAAAGCTGAAAAGAGTTGAAAGAAGACAAAGTTGATCAGCAGCACATAATTCAAAAAGCAAAGTGAAGAAAATAAAGGAAAATCCTCCCTATTTATAGACAAAGTTGGGACAAGACAATCCCTCACGACCCAACTCAAAACACATCATGCCCATACAAAAACACTCAAGTATGATCCAACGGCAACCCAAGAACAAAGACAAAAGGCAATAAGAAATGAACCAATGAGCCACAGTCAAGTACTTTGCGCCACGAAACGGTCTGATTACTAAAGAACATTAATGACGACCAGCCACATGCCGCACAACCCAGAAGACTAACGACATCCTACTAATGCACCTAGAGTAACCAGCATGCTCGCCTATCGAACATACTACTAGACTAAGGGCAATTATTCCATCCTGGTCATCTGGACGTCTTAACTGCTTGGGATGGCCTCTCCTCTAGTCGAGCAAAGACCGAGTATAACCAATTAAAGGGCTTGGTCAGAGTCATTCCCCTTAGGGCAGACCTCCCAGGTTGGGGTCAGGATCACTCCCTTCCTGACACGCCGCCAATTGCGCACTACCACACTACTTGCAATCCCACCTACTCTTTGCCAACATGACAAAGACAGACTGCAATACGGCTACCAGACCTGCTACAAGTCAACTAGGCACAAAGTTCAGTCCTGCCAAAGCCGTCTGACATGAGAAAAACAGTCCTCGACAAGCCAAGATGGTCGGTCATGCCAATAGTACTCTCCAAGACCACGTCATCCAACTCAACCACTATAAATAAAGATCTCTCCCAACATGAGGCATCACATGGACTCATTACTTGTCATTGTTACTCTATATTCACTTCCTATATCTCATTTATTGCTCCCGAATATTACCTCTCCAGTCTTACAAACTTGATCGTGGGAGAACATTTTCAAATACCTCCATCAGCGGGTCCAGCCTACCTTTATCCAAATCCCAGAAGAACATCAGCCCGAATATTCAAGAAGTCTTATCCGGACCTCCAACCCAACCTATCTTATTCACCCACAAAAGAACAAATATATTGAGAGATCAAAGTGCATTTGGAAATAAATAAATTGAACAGGTAGTAAAGAAAAACAATAGTAAGATTCGTATAAATCATTGTAACCAAATTGGGGAGATGCTGAAGTTTTCTTACTTTTTACCTTGATCAAATTCAATGATGGAGTAAATCAAGTTAGCAACCAAAAAAGGGTTTTCTGATATGACCTTATATTAATGTTATTGAAGCTTTTGCTTTGATAATGAGTTGGATTAACAAAGTTTAGAATTTCCCAATGTGTTAAATCAATTTTCAATTCATCTTTTTGTAATATAAGATAAGAGGTCTGATGTACTGATTATTATATGATAACACCAAGAATCAGGGGTGCCGCTAGCTCAAGTTTTCGTATATGAGGTTATGGAAGATACAAAGATTTGTTATCTGAAATTATATTTTAAATCATATATTGCACTAATAAAAATATTTCATATTAATTAAATATTTGTTATTATTTCTATTGTTATTGATGTAGGATAAACTTTATGACAAGGTATAGGACATCAGATTGTTTTACAAGTGTTGAAAGACACAAATTAGGCAATGCTATATAATGGCCCAGATATACACAACGAAACCAAGGAAAGCCCATGAGTGCAATTTACCATGGCTGTAGTGTTAAATATTGTCCCTTCAGGTTTGTGGTGGTGAGACATTGCATTTCACGACTAAGGATTTCAAAGTCTGAAGGTGTTAGGCTTATTGATTTAGATGGACTGAAATCTCTGATAATTGAGGAATTTAGCAATAGTTTTAAAATATAATTGAGGAAGTTAGCAAAAGTTTTAAAATATAATTGAGGAAATAACAGACATAAAATATTTAACATGTAAAAGCTTTATTAAAATGATGACCAATAAGATCGTCACACACAATAATAGAAGATTTTCAATAAGTGAAAAAATATTACAATCTCTTTTTAAATAAAAAGAGAATAATAATACTCTCTTGAAGTAAAAGAATATAACTCACTCTATATGTATAAAAAATATGAGAAACACTTAAAAACATTACAAATAGTTATTGATTCACTCATACTTAAGATGGTATGAATGAACAATTGATGTTAGAAATACTTTGTAATCCAAGCCATGTGTGAGTAATTGAGAGATTGAGTGTTAGTTGTGTTTAAACTACTACTTTTTGTTTCTAGTAAGTAGGATTTTAAAATTTTGTTTAGTAAGTTGGAATCTTACTATAAATGACATGTAACCTTCTTCTTCAATAATGATGAAATTCATTGATCATACACACTTCTTACTCTCTTCTCTTCAAAATCCTTCATTCTTTTCTTTCTAACATTTAGTATCAGAGCACATTGCTATCCTGGAATCACGTTTCCAAACAACTCTACTTCCCCTTCATTCAAACAATCTTCTTCTGTTACGATTGAGTGTAAATAACTCAAGCATTCACTATGTGTGAATCATCTGGAAAAACTGAAGTTGTTAATCTTGGAGTGAAAGGTGTACAAAAGGCTAAGAAAATGTGATTTGATTTGTGCTAAAGACATTTGAGAGACAGTGGTTGGGAATAGCAACAATCTTCCATTAATGAGTCTACCTATTCTTACAAAGAGGAATTTGGATCGTTGGAACACGCAAATGAAGGTGTTGTTCAACTTTCAAGAGGTGAATGAGGCTGTTGAGAATGGACTTGTTGCACTAGGTCCTGAAGCCATAGAGATTCAAAGAACAATGTTCAAAGAAGCAAAGAAAAAGGATAACGAGGCACTATTCTTGCTGCATCAGTATTTTGGTGCCACACACTTTGAGAAGATTCAGAATGCCACAACAGCTAAAGAAGTCTGGGATATCTTGATTCGAAGCCATTCTAGTGGAGACAAGATAAAGAAAGTGAAGCTACAAACACTAAGAAGGCAATATGAGTTAATACAAATGGAGGAGAATGACAAGATTAGAGATTACTTCAAAAGGTAATTACAATCACTAATCAGATGAAAGGGTATGGAGAAGCAGTCACAGATCTCATGATCATTGAGAAAGTCATGAGATCTATGCCTAAAAAATTTGACTACAATGTAGTGGTAATAGAGGAGTCAAAAGATGCTTCAATGATGAAGATTGAGGAAATTCAAAGCTCAATAGAAGCACATGAAATGAGGCTCATGGACAAAAATCCAATAAAAGGTAGTGAACAGGCCTTAAAAGCAACTCACTTCAGAGAGGAAGAAAGAAAGAAAGGCAAGAAGTGGAAGGGGAAGAAGAACATACCATATTACGACTGGCCAGATCCTTCAGAAAGGAAAAGATGGCAAAGAAGGATTCAGAAACAAAGGAAGTATGACAAGAGCAATGTTGAGTTCTTCAATTACCATAAACCAGGACACCACTCTTATGATTTCCCTGTTGAGAAAGGTAAATAGAAGAATCTGCATGACAAGATGCCTTCACAGCACATGGAGATCCTGAAGTAGAACCACTGACTTTGTTGGTTATAAATTCAGAAAAAGATGATCACCTTGAGTCATGGTATCTTGACTCAGGGTGCTTAAACCATATGACAAGTCATAAAGAGTGGCTCATAGACTTTCACTCAAGCAGAAAGAGCAAAGTTAAGTTTGTAGATGATAGCACCTTGAAAGTAGAAGGAGCAGGTGATGTAGTGATTCTGAGGAACAATGGATCCAAAGCTCTAATTTCATATGTGCTCTTTGTTCCTAGCATGAGGTACAACCTACTCAGCATTGGGCAACTTGTACAAAAGGGATTCAGGACAATGATGGGAAATGGCCAAGTTGAGGTGTTTGATGGTGAGAAAAAAAAATGATTCTGAGAAGTAAGCTAACCAAGAACATGACATTTCATATGAACATCAAGGCTGCTAATGCTCAATGCCTTACTACAATAGAAGCCAATGAAGAAATTTGGATATGGCACTTAAGGTATGGCCATCTGAACTTTAAAATTTTGTATCAACTTGGTTCCACTAATATGGTTCATGGCATTCCTATAATAACATTTCCTAAAGATATGTGTGAAGTATGCTTGGCTGGTAAGCAGACTAGAAAGCCATTCCAATCTCACTCAAGCATGAGGTCAAGAGGAATCTTGGAAGTAGTACACTCAAATGTGTGTGGATCATTTGAGAAACCATCATTGGTTGGAAGCAGATACAACATTACCTTTGTTGATGAGTTCAGTAGGATAATATGGTTGTATGTGATGAAGCAGAAAAGTGAAGACTTTGAATACTTCGTGAGATTCAAGGCATTAGTTGAAAGGGAAAGTGAAAAGAAGTTAAAGATCCTCAAAACATATGGAGGATGTGAATTTACATCTAATATATTTGAGCAACATTGCCAACATAATGGTATTAGACATGAAGTCATTGCTCCATACACACCTCGGCATAATGGACTTGCTGAAAGGAGAAACATGACAATAATGAATATGACAAGAAGCTTGATCAAAGAGAAAGACCTACCACAAAAAATGTGTGGTGAAGTTGTATCAACCTCAGTCTATATTCTAAACATAAGTCCAACAAAGAAGCTAGAAGGAAAAGTCCCTATGGAAGCCTGGAATGGATAGAAACTAGGGGTAGGCCATTTGAAGGTGTTTGGGTCACTTGCATACAAGCATGTATCAGATCAAAGAAGAACTAAGATTCAAGACAAAAGTGAAGCAATGGTATTCATTGGTTATCATCCTATACATCCCTACAAGCTCTATGATCCCATAAGAGACAGTACAAATCAGTAGAGATGTCATTGTGCTAGAACATGAAAACTGGAATTGGAAGGAAATGACAATCAGTTTAAGAAGAACCATACCAGATATCATTGATGTGGAGGGAAACTCATAGGAAATAAGTGAAAGAATCAATGATGAACCATTAGATCAAGGATCAAGAAGGACAAGATCAATGCCTACTAGGTTCAATGACTATGAAATGCACTATGATTATCAAATCAGTGATGAAGTTGACTTAGTGAACTTAGCACTAATGGTTGGAGCTTGGTTGATCTTCCAAAAGGAAAGCACCAGATTGGAGTAAAATGGGTCTTCAAGCAAAAACTCAATCCTGATGGAACCATATCAAAGCATAAAGCAAGATTAGTGGTCAAGGAATTTCTACAAAGAGAAGGTCTGGACTACTCATAGGTATTTGCTTCAGTGGCCAGGATTGAGACTATAAGGTTGGTGGTAGGAGTTGATTGTGCAAAGAATTGGCTATTGTTCTAGCTAGATGTAAAGTCTGCATTTCTTCATGGCCCCTTAGAAGAAGAGGTTTATGTACAACAACCTCCTGGATTTATTGTAAGAGGAAAGGAGCAGCAAGTCTATAAGCTAAAGAAGGCACTATATGGTTTAAAGAAAGCCTCAAGGGCATGGAACAAAAGGATTGATTCATTCATGTTCAAACTCAAATTTAAAAAATGTATAGTAGAGTATGGAGTATATGTGAAGGACAATGGTGATGGAGACATATTGATATTATGCTTGTATGTTGATGATCTCCTTATCATTGGATCCAATCTGAGGAGAATTGAGAAGTTTAAAAGGATCATGGAAACAGAATTCGAAATGACAGATTTGGGCAAGTTAAGCTACTTCCTTGGGATGGAATTCTCCTACACTACACTCCTGCTGGTCTATTGATGCACCAGAAAAAGTATTTAGTGACTTGCTACAAAAGTTCAACATGGATTCTTACAACTCAGTGACAGTCCAGTTGAAAAAAATGTGAAGTTAACAAAGGATGAAGATGGTGAAGTAGTAGATGAGACCTTGTTCAAACAAATTATTGGATCCCTGAGGTATTTGTGCAACAACAGACCAGACCTATCCTATGGTGTTGGCTTGTGAGTAGGTTCATGTGCAGACCAAGGAAATCTCATATGCTAGCTCCTAGAGGATTCTGAGATATGTCAAAGGTTCACTTGATAATGACATTCTATTTCCAGTTGGAATACAGACATAGAAATCAGAAGTAGAGCTAGCTCGGTATGCATACTCTAATTATGGAGGAGATTTAGTTGAAAGGAAATGCACATCAGGATATCTATTCCTATTGAACAATGCTCAATTTCATGGTGTTCCAAGAAGCAACCAGTGATTGCTCTCTCTAGTTGTGAAGTAGAGTATATATCAAGGTGTTATGTTGTATGTCAAGCAATTTGGCGTGAGGAATTGATGAGAGAAATGAAGATCAAGTTAAGGAATCCTCTGCAACTAAGAATAGACAATGTCTCAGCCATTAGCTTGGCTAAGAACATAGTGAGTTATGGCAGGAGTAAACATATAGAGATCAGGTTTCACTTTCTTAGAGAATTAGTGATCAAGGAAAGACTAAAACTAGTGTATTTCAAGACTGAGTTACAGCTTGATGATGCATTCACTAAACCTTTGAAGGTTGGCAGATTCGAAGACTTGAAGAATAGGATGGGCATGACATCTTATAAGTACTTGGCTTAAGGGAGAGTGTTAGAAATACTTTGTAATCCAAGTCATGTGAGTAATTGAGAGATTGAATGTTAGTTGTGTTTAAACTAACACTTTCTGTTTCTAGTAAGTAGGATTTTAAAATTCTGTTTAGTTAGTTGGAATACTTACTATAAATGGCATGTAACCTTCTTCTTCAATAATGATAAAATTCATTGATAATACACACTTCTTACTCTCTTCTCTTCAAAATCCTTCATTCTTTTCTTTCTAAAATCTAAAAATTGAGCCTCTATTTATAGATACTCCTGATAAGCAATTCATTAAATTCATATTCTTAACATTCACCCATTACATTATGTGTGTCCTTTCTTTCAACTTCTCACATTTCAATTACCTCCCTATTGACTTTGAAAGCTAAAATAACTTTACTTTTATGAGTATATAATTTGCTCTTTCTCTAATGTATTTTTCAATGAAAATATTAATTGTACATGACTTAAGTTCTTAAAAAAAACCAAAAGATTATTTGGTGACTTAAATGTTACATTGAAATTGTTATTCAACGTTTATACAACTTAATATAGGAAGAAACTAATCTATGTTATAGATCCAGGACACACATCCCCATTTACTAAGTAAACTTATGAGTTTAATTCAAATCAATATGGAGGAGTGCATGATGGACCAAGATGAGATCATAACAAATGTAGGGGTTTTACCAATAAAACATGTGAACAGTTAAAGTTAAAGGACAAAAACAGATCACTTTTACTAAAGTTTTAAGGAGCCTGATGTTGTTGTCCGCAAAAGCAAGATTTGGAAATAAAAGTGATGCTTGTGCTACTCCTTTTCTTATTCTCAATAATGTTGCATTCCACTTCATCCAACATCTGCTAGATTCATAAAACATTTTCTAAAAAGTTTTCAGCTTTCATGCATGAAAATGAAGAATATGGATGACTAACTAATCACTGAAATAAAATGGTTTTAATTTTAAAAGTTTGACCTCAAAATATCCCATCCTCACTCCTAAGTCACACATTGTACAACTTGTACCAATAATGTATTGATATAATGGTGTAAAGCTCCGCTAGATTGTAAGATAATTAAAAAGTTAAATGTATAATTCTTGAGAGCAATATTTTTTGAGAGAGACAATAATACATTCTGAAAAAAATAATTCTTTACCCATAAAGTAAGGGGATATTATTGGTAGGATGAGACAAAAAGAGAGGCTAAATTACAGAAAGAAAAATATATACCCCACTATCAGGAGTGAGCCTTCAGTGAATGAAATACAACACTCGAAAGCCTTTTTCCATTGGCCCCTTACATGAATAATTAAATGACATCATTATTTAAAAGGCATTGAAATAATACACCTATAGTGTTTTACATCAGAGTAAAACCGATTCGTGTCATCCGGTTGAACCAGTAAATCAATCTTAATATAGGTATGATACAATAATTATACTGATCATGTAACTATACCGGTCAAAATCAGTTATACTAACTAATTTTCAATTGAACCGTACCGGTCATACTTACCAATTTTTATTTAAAATTAATCTTTTAATAAAAATAAAAAATTATTGGTTTTTATTGATTTTGGAATTAACATATTATATATGTATATCTAACTTCATTGATATATGATTTAATTAATAAACTACTAGTTAAACCATTATATCACTATATCAGTATCTTAACCAGTTTAATGATTCTTACAATATTATATCGTTTTAAATTTTACATGGTATAACCTCTTTTATTCAGGTTTGAGATGCAAAACGGCTCATAAGGCTAATGTTGTTCAACATAGGTTCCATAATAACTAGCAAGTTACCCGTGCATTCGCATGGGGCAATATATTTTTGTCATATAATTTAGAATATATATATATATATATATATATATATATATATATTTCTCATGCATTCGACTGGATATATAAAAACACATGTTTCCTAAACCATTGTTGGTTTCATGCATGGTTGGAACATATGTTTCAAAAATATTAAACTGAAATTGATAAATAAACAACTACAAAATAAACAATTTTAATAACAAGAAGTTTTGACATTAATTATAACTAATTAAACAATG
>NC_032011.1:14120910-14122336 GCF_001865875.1 Lupinus angustifolius
TCAATCAGGATTGTTGTAAAATTAAAAACAAAAACAAATAAATTATAGCTCCATTAAAAAAGTAAACATATAAATTGGATATCATACATAATATTATTACATAGTTAGATACACATTCAAATTTGTCATCTTCTTTTTAGTTAAGACTCCTATGATGATATATGAAAATTATTTACAACAACTTGAATTTTACCCATGTTACATTATGTTGTCATAAAAAAGTGAATAAATAAAGAAGTAAAAAATTCGATTAAATGTTAAAACACTCTTCGATTAATGAAAATCATTTGTAGTGAATGAGTTCCATATCTTTCAACACGCCAAAGACTTGTGATCCTCACCTCTCACTTCCAAGTATCCTTTGATGAATTAATCTCTTCATTAGATTTTCAACATATTTAAACAAACTTTTGTAATAAAGATAATCAACGTAATATAAAGGATAATATATAATAAACAAAAACAAAGCACTAACCCCTTAAATGAAAATATATACACAAACATATACACAATTCACATCATGAAGCAACCAAAGAACAATTAAAAAATTAAGGCATCAATCTATTTAAAGAAACTTTTGTAATAAAAAAACCATTAATGTAAAGCTATTAATTAACCGGTACGGTAATGATCTCAATCACAAATTTATTAATAGTGGTGTTATTATTATTTATTAATTAAGGAGAGGATATGAAAGGTCAAATGGGTATGGGTTGACTTTGATCATGTGTGGTAGTGTGTATGTTAAGAAGTGGAACCTTTTAGGAGGGAATTTTTTTGCTGAGAGTTTGACACGTGGCATGGAGAAACATTATTTTCTTATATAGTTATAGATTAATTGGAATAAAATCATGACATTTATCATATTTAATCATTTTATACAAAAATATTTCTCAAACTAAATAAAATAATACACATCTCATATTTTTGCTGATTTTAGTAAATACTTTCATATAAAAATATATTTGATTCTCATATAACTAATTTTATACTCTATACATAAATTTATTGTGTAATTATTGTTTTATATTGTTATATAGTTGATGTATTAAAGGTCTGACCTGAACTATTAAAACTATAACACCATTTAATGTTCATTAAGATTATCCGGTAAAAATGTATTATACTCAAGTTCTTAATAAATAACAATAATCCAGCCTAAAATTGCCTTATCATGATTTGTATGAAACTTGCTGAAAGTTTGATATTAAAACTTCATATAATTAAATTATGAGTAAATTACACTGACATCCCCTGAGTTTTAGTGAAATTACACATACCACCCACCACTTTTCTAAACTTACACAAACCTCCCATAGTTTTGTACTTTCATTACACTAACCACCACCGTATAAGAAATAAGTGTAATCTTTTAAACAAAAAATATGATAAATGCAATTAAGTTAAACAAAACATGATATATTGT
>NC_032011.1:14122436-14132905 GCF_001865875.1 Lupinus angustifolius
ACAATATATCATGTTTTGTTTAACTTAATTGCATTTATCACATTTTTTGTTTAAAAAATTACACTTATTTATTATAAAGGGGTGGTCAGTGTAATGAAAGTATAAAACTAGGGGAGGTTTGTGTAAGTTTAGAAAAGTGATGGGTGGTTTGTATAATTTCACTAAAATTCAGGGGGTGTCAGTATAATTTACTCTTAAATTATTGATCGGAATTTTTTCTTACAGGAATCTACAAAATGTCAAGGACAACAGAATATATCAAACATTAATTACTTGAGTTAATTCATGTATTTAAATGTATGACTTCAAGTTTTCTAAATATCGACATCTAGGAACATATAACTGATATATGATAATATGTGTTAGAAAGTAACATTGTGTTTACTGATAATTGATTTATAAGGAAAGTATATTAATTTATGAGTGTAAAATATGTATATCGACAGTGTAAAGATTTATACACAAAGTCAGTGCATCATCTACCATTCATTTATAATACTTTTATTTAAAAGTCAATAATAACTAAAAATCAATGATAGATAATATAGTGATAGTGTAAAAAAAATTTATACTGTCAGTATATATATCTTTTTCCCTTAATTTAATATGAATATGGGGGTTTGATAGGAGGTATCATTACTCTTAAAAAATCACTCTGCTTACTTAACCATTTTGATATTCCATCTCGGAATAATGGAACTAATGAATGCTCCATGTGCTTACTCGTTAAATATGAGAAAGCCAATGTATTAGGTCCCTTGGGCCCAACACCGTTTATGTAAATTAAAGCTAGCCGTAATAATATAGATATAGGGACAACTCACTGCTTCACATATATGCACATGGTTACACGACTCCAAAAAGTGTTCCTTTATAAATATGAATAAATCCTCATTTTTTTTAAACTGATTATCTTAAAATTTTTGAAATGTAAATCAAGTTAGTTTTTTTTAGTATATTTTATATTATCTGATTGGGATTTATATTATCCTAAATATGACTAATTTGATCCACATTTAAAAAATTTAGGACGATTTCATGTTTTTCAATTTTTGAAAATCCAACTGATAAGTTCGAAAATTATGAGGGACAAAAATGTAAATTTACTCTATCTATATATTTACATTTACAGTTATATATATAAACTTTATATTTACTCTATAACTTTACATTTGAAACAAATAGCATGTTGAGAGTGTATTGAGTAAACAAAAAGAAAGTAAAATCAATTCAAATGATGAAATTTAGATATATAAAAGTAAAAGGGTACGGTGTAGGTAACTACAATGTTCACTCTCCTCCACTATTTGAGCCTAAATAAATATTCATATACTCCATAAAATGAGAATTGCAAAAAAAAATATTTTTTTTACAGCAATTACATTTTTCTTAATACCAAAGTTTTAACAAAATTACAATAGTTTGTTTTTTGAAATTTCTAATTGATTTATTAAAATCCATTAGCTACTAAATTATGTAATTAACTCAAACATTATCATGGCTAAACAGATTAAATACTAAAAATCGCAGTCAAATAGATAATAAATTAATAATCATAAACTAAAATAGTAACAAATTCATTTAGATGGAAAGCTTGGATAGAAGAGCTATGAACATGGGTAGCAATATATAACAGAAAAGAGAGCTTCTATTCCGACAACATCATTTATGGAGTAATAATATTTTATAATAATCCAATAACAGTGATTCACCATTTGCACTGAGTACATATTATTATATTAAATAAATAAATATATTTTGCTTGAAAGTGGGTGCTAAGAATCTGGTAAGTCCCAAGGCCATTAAATCACTTTTGACTTATAGATAGTCTTTTAATGTAATTTACTATTACTACACAGTTACTCATAAATGGAAACATCTTAGTCAGTCATGTCTGTCAATTCCATTTTTTATTAACCACCGCATCATTCTAGCTACAAAATCAGTGTTAAAGATCCAAACTGAGTATTATAATTTAGTAAAACATAATTATTTATAATCTCCAAAATTAGATTAAAATAGTTGTAAAGGTAAGCCTCCGTTTCAAATCTTGAAAATAATCTTTTAGCTTGATCGATGAGGTAATATACATCTATCATCTCCAAATTAGATTAGAATCTCATATACTGGGTTATTTTTTACTGTTAACAGAGTTCTAACTTGTGTATTATTAGTTTAGCTATGAGTAGAAGGGGTTTGGAAATTTGTCCCAATCAAATATTGATTCATGTTCCACTCAAATTGAACTGCTTTCAACTTGATCCATAAACAAACAATATTGTTTTATACTTATATTACACTAATTTATATTTACATAAAAAACTTTTTTTGTTGCCAAAACTCAAATAATGCCATGTAACTTATATGATGTGTAACTTAAAGGGTCTTGCATGAGCTCCTAAAACAATATTCCCAAACATGGAGGGAAAAGGAAGGGTAAAAAAAGGATATGACCGAAAAGAAGACAGCAAAAAATGTTGTCAGAAGACAGCAAAAAAATGTTGTCATTATCACCACTATTCCAATTACCCCTTGCTTGTGCTCTTGCACACGCCTCATAATAGCATAGAAATATCATCATTCCTTCACATACAAAATGAAAAAGCTGTCTGAAACAATAAGTGAGAAACCAAAACAAACAAACTGAAATATGAAAGACTAGTAATTGATCAACAATTTTTGATAGGGGTCCCAAACTGGAACCCGGTGAAAAAGAATCCGGCATCATAGTTTAGCAGCATACAAATGAAATCTTAAAAACAAGCTAGAAACTAAATTCAACAAATAATTTGTTTCTCTAATTAATAAAACCGGATTCTTTGTCCCCGGATAACCCATAGTCGATCATCTTAGTCATCGAAAAATGCAAGTTAACTTATCCAGTCATCCCAACTCCTCCTGTCCTTCTGAAGGACATCTTATAAGCTCCAATATATTAACTACCTCTCCCATGTCAGGCCTATTAGATGGAACTTGTGAAGTACATATTAAACCAAGCTTCATCACAGAAATAGCCTCTTCTGCAGGAAACTTCCCTCGAAGCTTCTCATCGATGCATTCCTCAACCCTGCCTTCTTCCAAAGTTCCCCTCACCATGTCACAAAGTACGACCACATCGTCTTCCATATATTCAACCGGCCTCTTCCCTGTAATTATCTCTAGAACCAAAACTCCGAACCCATAAATATCACATTTCTCAGTAATTTTCACCGTTCTGCAGGCGAACTCTGGGGCCATGTAGCCGAGTGCGCTTTGAATTTTGCTGCTCAAAACATATCGGTCAAGCATTGGTAACAGCCTTGCTAGACCATAGTCACACACTTTAGGTTCGCCATAGCTGTCAATAAGGACATTCATTGACTTGATGTTATAGTGAATAACGTTGGAGTGGTGCAAGTGAGCCAAGGCCTTTGCTGTCCCAAGAATCACATTAAACCTTTCATTCCATGAGAGGAAGTTTCCGCCTGATCCTTCATGGAGATGCTTATATAGACTACCACCGGAGACATACTCGTATATGAGGAGCTGCAGAGATGGAGTCCAATAATAACCTTCAAGTTTGACAAGATTTTGGTGCCTGATTATTCCTAATTTCTTCACTTCTCTTTCAAAATCTTCTTGAGACTTGACAAGGCTTGATACGGTGAGCTTCTTTATAGCTACCGAACGCCCATCTCTAAGAACTGTTTGGTACACTGCCCCAAACCCTCCTCGCCCAAGTTCACAATCCTTATTAAGCAAAGCATGTGCTCCAGAACTGAATTCAGGCTCACCTGAAAACATGACAAGCTTTCCAGAGTTGGCATCTGTAGTTGGGGATTGGCTGAATTCGTCCCCGGCAGAAAATGTGATAGCAGCAGGAGATCTCTCAGCAGAGGACCGAACACGAAGATTAAGAACAGTGATGCCAATGACACCGATTACAATGACAACAGCTGCACCAATGGCAATGAGCGCAGAAATGCTGAGAATGATTCTTCTGTGACCCAAAGTTGGAGACATTGAACCTGAGCCAGAGTCAGTAGTAGTGTTGGGATTTAGAACAATAGGCTTTGGGAGAACAGTAGGGCAAGATCTATTCACGGCAGCGCCACAAAGAGATGGATTTCCAGCAACAGAAGAAGTTGGGATGGTATTAAAGAAGCCTCCGCCAGGCAATTCACCTTGGATATTATTGTGAGATAAATTAAAGGAACGAAGATTCGGAAGGTTGGCCAATTGCTTAGGCAGGTTTCCAGTAAGGCTGTTCAATGATAAGTCCACAGTTTGCAGGTTGCTAAGTTTAGCAAGTGCCGCAGGTATCGGGCCACTCAGTCTGTTCTGGGACAAATTCCTACAAAATGTATCAAAATAGAAAGGGAAAAAGGTGGGAATCAGAACCGTTTTAAAAAATCTTAATGTATTTTCAAAAAAATTAAACAGGGCAAAAAGGCTAGATGATAGGGCACCTATGAAGGAAAAATTAGCAATGCAGGACACTACATTGGCATAAAACTAAATCAAGGTTTAATCTTTTATTTGTCTTGTATCTGATTACAATAAGTATCTCTTCTCAATAGGAATGTAATAATGAAGAGCATGAAGAAAAATATCCATCAGGGGCATGTCAACCATAAACAAAACATGTTAGGTTAAGTTGAAGTGTATCTAAGTAAATTAAGAGAAGTTCAGCGGGGGAAAAAGTAAATTAAGACAAGCTAAACACAAATTTACCAAATATACTACATGCAGCTTAGGTAATTCCAACAACAATAACTTTTCCCACTAGGTGGAGAAATGATATTTATATAACAGCAAATAAATAAGGCAACCTCAAATTACCTACTCTGAATATAAGCATATGTTTAAAATGCCAAAATAAAACATAAGGCAGGTAAAAGGGAACTTACAAAGTTGATAACGAGGAGCAATTCTCAATTGAGGATGGAATTTTCCCGACAAGGGAGTTCTTTTCCAATCTCAGTTCCTTCAACATCATAACTCCTCCTATTTCCCATGGTATGTATCCACTTAAGTTATTACAACTCAAATCAAGGCCTTCTAATGTTTTTAATTCACCGATTGCAGCTGGTATAGAGCCTCCAAGAGAGTTATTTGATAAATTCAAAAACTGCAAACTGCTTAAAGCTGCAATAGCAGAAGTGATTTCTCCGGAAAATGCATTGTCAGATAAATCCAAAACTTGAATACTTTGAATCGCAACTTCAGCCAACGAATAAAAAGTGCTTTTCATGCCACCACTCGGTCTGCTTTCTGATACTAAAACCTTCTCCACACCTGACTTGAAAATCCACAACGGAAGACCTCCAGACATTGAATTCTGGCTGACATCCAATGCCAAAAGGTTTGACAAGTTCGCCATCGACTCTGGCAGATTACCAGTGAAACCATTTGCAGACAAATTCAACATCTTCAACGATGGAAGATTACCTATAGAATCCGGCACCTGGCCAGAAAATCCATTTTGTGATAAGTCCAATGTCTGGAGGCCTTTCATTTCTCCAATCCACTCAGGAATCTCTCCTGAGAAAGCATTTCCACTCAAACTGAGGTAACTACACAAAGCGAGTTCCTTCAAATCCCAAGGTATGCTACTAGAAAGAGAATTATCACTAAAATCAATAGACCTCAAAAGCAAGCAACTTCCAAACCCATTTGGAACCTCTCCAGAAAACTGATTCTTAGCCAAGCTAATGCTTCTCAAATTCTTCATCACATCAACCCCTTTCGGAATCTCACCCTCCAACATATTCTGAGACAAATCCAGTGACCTGAGTCCACTCAAAGTCCAAATCCCCGAAGGAACCAAACCAGAAAACATATTAAAGGAAAGGTCAATGGAAGCAAGAGCTGAACATGACCCCAAACTAAGTGGAATCTTCCCAGAAAACTTGTTCCTAGCAAGAGAAACAGTCCACAGAGACCCACATTGTTTGAAAAACTCATCAGAAACTTCCCCTGAAAGATTATTATCACTCAAATCGATAACACGAAGGCTATCGATCCGCGCAATGTTGGGGCTAATTCCCCCAGTAAGATTGTTTCTTGACAAAGAAAGCTTCCTTAAAAACTGCAACCTTAACAAACCTATGCCAATCTTTCCATTGAGTAAGAACCCATCAAGGTTAATCTCAGTAACCCTATTTGATCTAGAATTGCACTTCACTCCAACCCAATTACCACCACACGCGCTCTCATCGTCTTCATTCCATGACGCGAGCTTTCCCATTGGATCTTGTAAGTCAGCTTTGAACACAATTAAACCCAAAACATCGTCATTCAGAGACGGACTCACTGCAGTTATAGCAACCACTAGCACAAGAACAAAAAATAACAAGCACAGAAAAATAGCTCTCATGTTTGAAAAAGCAAGCATTTTCTAATCCTGCATATCCATCTGAAATTGAGTTTAGAAAATCAACACAAGGGAGTAAAAGACTCTGAATTTACTCAGTAAAAACGAAACCGTCGAACCCCAACTTCAAAATAAGGTTTTACTAGAAAGTAGAAACAACAACAAAAAATCTAAAATCCGAGGCTTTTTCTGTTGTAACAAATAACAGCTATATATGAAGTTGGAATGGATCAGAGAACAGAGTTTAGAACAAGGGAAAAATTGGCATTAGGAAATGGAGAAAAGTGACCAAAATAGTTAGAGTAAAGTGAAGTATGAAGCAAACCCTAGACACCAAGGAAGTAAATTTTTTTTTTTTTGGGGAGCTTTGAAGAGAAATGAGGAAGAAAAGTTGATGAGAAAAACTGGTGGTGGTGGCCGGAAATTACTCGCCGGAGATGAAACACGGTGTATGTTGCTTCTCTCTCCTATTTCTCTCTCTAGAAGTGTGTGTCTCTCTTACTGAGCACAGAGACAGAAGTAATATTGAGCCTTTATTAACGCCATCAATGGGTCCAGAGTGGTAGATTGGGAAATAAATTGAGAATGTGCCACGTGGCGAGATGCAAGAAGGGTGGTGGGTCCTACGAGTCTGCGAGTCAGCATTCTTTGAAGACTATGTACAATTATATTAAGGAGTTACATTTAGAGATAATTACATTTAGGTCTTTTAGTTAATTAAATTTTTAATATAATGTTAAAGATTTTATTAATTTTATTTACATAGATGTGTTTTAACAAAAGTTTTTATATTGGAAAATGATATATGATTATACTAAAAAATTTTATCTTCTCTTATTCATAAGAAGTAACATGTGTTACACTATGATATTTATATTTTATTTATTTATTAATAATTAATTTATAAGTAATATATTATTTTTGTATAGATTGAAGAATTAGTACCATGATTTAATATGATAGTATAACATTATTCTTTTATATATATACCATGATTGCTTAACTAGAAAGTGGAGGTTCCATTAATGCACTTCCTCTTTCTTTCTTGTTTTACATAATCACGTTTTGCATTTGGGTAATCTTTTCCAACTTTTCAAATAATTGCTAGAGTTTTACCTTTTAAGTTTCAATATTATTAGAAAGAGAAAATAGAAAGAAGAAAAGTATAGCAAATAAATTTTGTCTTAAGCTAAAATTGTTGTGGGCAATATTCATTATTCAACAACCTAACAAGATTCAAATTAGTGTACTTTCTATTCGTCAATTAATTGAAAGTTTGAAAACCGCAAATTGTGATTGTCTCCGAGTTAATTTTCTAGTTTGACATCATCGGTGGAAGACAGTGATAAAAATTTAAAACTTAAACATTTTAAAACTCACATTACAATTCATTCATTTAAAATTAAAATTTTATTCTTAAACTCAGAATAGCAGTTGGATAAACAGTGAAGCACATTCTATCTCAACAATGATTTGAAAGTAATGTGTTGAGGCTACTGCAGTGCTGGTCCATGAATGAGATGTTCTTACAATACATAAATATAAATTCTATTATGTACTCTATCCATCTAATAAATAAGATTAAATGGGAGGACAGAATGTCATTCTATGTATCATTGTTTATGATAGGTTGAAAAATATATTTAAGTTAAAAGTTTAATAATCAAGTTTTTTTTACCAATCACAAACAGTGATACAATATGTTGAGACTATTAAAGTAAGTAGATCCACACTCATTTATAAAATTCATCATTACATATTGTTAAGCTATTAATGGTGAAAAATTATCAGTCTCATTTTATTTTAATGTCACTTGTCATATTAAGCGACAGTTTCGTGCGTCTCAATCTACATTTTTTTCCATATCAAATATTTAATTTTTATATATTTTATTTTGGTAAATTAGAATATTCTTTTAAATTGAATATATTTTATATTATAATATTTAATGGATGTATTTTATATTATATTTTTTGTCTTTATTTTAATGGTCAAATTAAAGTGAGAGGATAATTAATATATTGGTAATGGTTATATATGATTATATGGTTTATTTGTAAAAATTAAAAATTATTAAAGGCAAAATAGTAAAATTATTCTATAGTGGTAGTTAAATTATGTTTTCCCTTTACATATAGTATATATTTAATTCTAATTTTTATAAATATAAATATTAATGTATTAATCATTTTTAATATTAAAATTTACTTGTTTTCTTTTCCGTTAAAATGTATTTTCACAATAGTGTTCTCCACTATCGTGGACCTATGGAATATAATTATGATAAATAAGATTTGAGTTAAAAAAAAAATTAGGGATGATGATTCTTTACAGAAAAGGGAAAGTAGTGCATTTATACTTTGATTACTTTAGAGGGAAAGTTGGCTGGGGTAGTACAATACCGTCCTTTGCAGGAAAAAAAGAAAAGGAATAAAGGGAAACAGTTGGGTGTGGTGGGAGGAGCAATTAAAGAAAAAGGAAAAAAATGTGCAGAAGATAGTAGAGGAGTGCGCAGAAATCTAAACGGGACAGCCAATTGGGAGTTTGATTACACTAGGAGAGAGGGATTTTAGATTTTTTGTTGTTGTTTCTACTTTCTAGTAAAACCTTACTTTGAAGTTGGGGTTCGACGGTTTCGTTTTTACTGAGTAAATTCAGAGTCTTTTACTCCCTTGTGTTGATTTTCTAAACTCAATTTTAAGAGCATAAGTTTAAGATCAATAAGCAACTTTCGTCAAATTCAAAAAATCACCATGGGATCGAGTGAAACTATTTTCCAGCAAATCTCTCAATTCTTGATGGAAAAAATTGGAATCGATGGAAAGTGCAAATGAAGACAATTATAAGATACCAAGATGTGGTTGAGATAGTAGAACAAGGTTATCTACTCTTGATGAAGGAGCATCAGATGAACAAAGAAGAGCCTACAAGGAGAACAAGAAGAAGGATTCCAAGACAATGTTCCTCTTGTATCAGTGTATGGATGAAATACTGTTGAAAGATCATTTTCGATGCTTGCTTTATTTTGAGGCAGTAAGTTTCTGATTGTTTTATTTAATGAAAGTTGATTCTTTGCTCGCCATCTCGGTTTTGTTGGAATAAATTCCAACACCGATATACTGGTTTCAAGAATGTTCCTTGAATAAAAAAAATTATTAACAATTTCATACCATCTCGACTTTGTTGAAATAAATTACAACGTCACTTTAATGGTATGAATTTAGCAAATCAATACAAGTGATAATGAATGATATTTAATTAGTTAGTGTCTTTATTTATTTACTCCATTTTTGGGTTCATTTTAACCATACCATAAAGGTCAGTCTCATTTTATTAAATTAACCATATCATTTCTTATGAAAGGTTTGTATCAAAAAATAATAAAATGACAAAAGGATAAAGTTAGAAGTTAACTGTACCACTTATTTCGAAGGGTTGGAATAAAGAATAAATAAAACAATAAATAGGTAGTTGCGGAAATGTAAATGAAAGTAAAAGTTAGTAGATATATCACTCATTATGACTTTGTATTTTTCCTTTTCACAAAGATACAACTTATAAATTAAATTGCATTTTGATTCAAGGTTTCTTTCTTTGTCAATAAATAAAATTTATAAGTTAACACTTTACTATTTTACATTTGCATCTCTTTCAAAATTCAAATGTAGTATAGTATAGAGTTATGTCGAACCACAATGAATTGCCTAATAGAATATTTATTATTAACATGTTATATTACTAATAATGTTTAAACATCTTTTTTGGTTGATTTTGTTTAAGAAACATGGACAAGTAAACATAAACATAAAACAACTATTATGCACAAATTCTTCAGGAGGAAATTGGTTTGGAAATTTGGATTTATTTCTACACTTGATTGATTTTGAAAACATTACAAATTGTGTGTTATACTTTATTCCATACATCATTTCTAAATCCTTCATCTAGTGTCCTAGAATGATAAGATGATTTTCAAACCTTATGAAATACACTAAATAATAGTTAAGTGTCACTCGTCGGAGCAGGTTGTCACACCCTACTTCAGGCTCCATTAACTTTATTTAGCCTTGAACATAAGTTGCTTAAAATAGATGCTTAATATGGCAAGTGAACT
>NC_032011.1:14133005-14150462 GCF_001865875.1 Lupinus angustifolius
GTCCCAAATGAGATTACAAAATTATGTTTTTGCATCTTATTTGACATCTCCTTTCTCCTCTTGAATTAAGAAAGAAAAACTATAAACTACACTTATCTAAACTACTTTGGAGTGGAAATTCTCCAAGAAAATTACAAGAAGAAGAAGAGAAGAATTCGGTTCAAGTGTGTAATGTAGGAGTGAATGTTAGAATGAAGAATAGAATCTCTCTTTGCCTTTTAGGTGCATCCTTTATATAGGCCTTCCTAGATACCACCAAGCTGCTGACCAAACCCTTCAGCATGAGTTTGATCACTTGGCCAAACAGCTTAGTCACCTACTTGAGATGACTCACCGAAGCTATGGTGGGCTACTTGGCTCAACTATTGTGAGCTACCTCTGAAAAGCCTATAGAGGCTACTTGGAGTGAGGTCATGCATGATGTCACAATTACTTGGTTGCTAAGTCAACTTGACCAAGTTGCTGGGTGCACACCGTTAAGCGCCTATGTGGCACCGCTGAGCTACCTGCTTAAGCAGCTCTAACCGTGTTGGTGGTGATGTGGTCTAGTGCTTGCTGACTTGGTCAGGTGTGGGTTCCACGTTGGGCGGTCCAGGTGCTCTACTAAGCTGTCTACTTCAGCAGGTTGGCTTGTGCCAGGCTTGTGTTCTGGTTGTGCTAGATTGGTTGTGATTGTATAATTTTGGTATGACCATGCCAGGTTGGTGTCCAGGTCACGATGGGCGTGGATTTGGTCCAAGCTAAGCTACTTAGTGAGCAGCTTCATGTTGACTCCACATAGGTCAAATTTTGATGAGTCATGCTTATGTGTTGAGCATTATGGCCTATTTTGAGCACTTTGTAAACCTTTGATAAATTCTTCTCCTTTCTACCTAAATCTTACAAAATACAGTACAAAAGAAATATACAAAGCATATATAAAAGATTGTGATATTTTATCCAAAAAGTTTTGAATTAAGTTGGTTTTCTCAATTTATCCAAGGATAAGTGCCATGAAAAGTGTATGAAAATTAGGTATTTTTGCCACTTATCAAATATATTTCAAGAAAATCTCTAGTGCATCCAAATCAAATTAGGTGTGGTTGATCCTTGAAGCCTACAACCAGGGAGCTGAACAATTGAAGAATGTGAGATTGCAAACTCTTAAACGCCAATATGAGTTTATGCAAATGGAGGAAAATTAGAAGATGGGCCAGTTCTTCAATAAAATTGTCACCCACACAAATGCTATGAAAGTCTGTGGAGAGAAAATCACTGATCAATCAGTTGTTGAAAATTTTTTGTGCACCCTGACCCCTAACTTTGACCATATTATAGTGGCAATAGAGGAATCCAAGAATCTAGAAGAGTTGAAGATAGAAGATCTTCAAGAACCACTTAAGGCACATGAGCAGAGACTCATTGAAAGATCCATTGAAAGACTTGTGGATCGGCTCTACAAGCCCAAATTGGAGGCATAAGGAATTATAGTGGAAGGAATGGATTTCGTGGAAGGGGCAGAGGGAGTTTCAGAGGTGCAAGTCACAAGAATTTCCAAAGTAGAGATCAAGAAAAGTTTGATCATGATAAGCCAGAAAGTTCAGTAAGAAGAGGTGGCTTAAATCATTGGCGTGGAGGAAGGAAAACAGTGGATATAAAGAAGATTAGGTGCTTTAATTGTGGCAAGATTGGTCATTTCTCAACTGAGTGCAAATCCTCATCTACACAAGATGACAATCGAGGAAAACAACATAATGAAGCACATATGGCTGAAGAAGAGATTGAGGTATAAAATGATAACCAATCCTTCTTACTCAAGATGGTCACAAGTTAGGTTAGTAAGAATAATAACATTTGGTATATTGGTCCTGGTTGCTCTAGCCATATGACTGGACCTGGAGATTGATTAGTCAACTTTGATTAAAAAAAGTATTGTTAGATTTGTAGATAATAGGATGATCCAAACTGAGGGTACTTACTCACAAGTTAAGTTAGTAAGAATAATAACATTTGGTATATTGATCCCGGTTGCTCAAGCCATTGATAGGCTGAATGAGCTTAATGATAAAAGGCTCAGAGTCCCTCCTAAATGAATGATAGATTACACTATCTAGATCCTTCTATTTTAATTTTACTTTAAGAATTTACCTTTCAATCAAGATGTTGCCAAGTGTAAGGCTAACATCATAATTAGGGTTTGCTTATTGTATTTAAATTGAGTAGTTTTCCTTGAGTGGTATATGAAAAATCTAGAGCATTGCTCAATCTCTTCTTTTCTATTTTAATTTCCAGAATTATTAACTTTATTGATAGAAACATTCTATCAATTTGGTGCTTTCATCTTCCTCATGCCTCCTAAAAACACTTATCAACCCTTGGATGATCCTTTGAGCAACATTATGGAGAAACTCTCCTCTATGGAACTCCATTTTGCTGCAAGACAAGAACTTTTGCAACAAACCATGAACACTAGACATGAAGAGCTACAATCTATCATTTCAGATTTGAAATCTCATATCCAACCTAAACCACCTCCTTCTCCACCCCCTGGTTTCTCTAACCAGTCATTCTCTACCTCTATTCACTCTTCTACCTCCAATCCATATCCTAATCTCAAACCCCCAAAATTAAACCTTCACTCATTTGATGGATCTGAACCATTAGACTGGATTTTCCAGGCGGAACAATTCTTCCAACTATATCAGATTACACCTCCAAAACGTATGGAGTTAATGCCTTTCTCAATGATAGGAGAAGCACTCAACTGGTATAAATGGATGTTTCAAAATCAGCAACTCACAACCTGGGATGATTTTACTAGGGACTTACAACAACGTTTTGGTTCATCAGCTTATGATAACCACCAAGCAGAGTTGTTCAAGTTAAGGAAATTTACCACAGTTAGTGATTACCAGCGGCGTTTTGAAAAGCTTTTTAACAAGGTGGTAGGTCTTCTCCCTGAAATGATGTTAAATTGTTTTATTTCTGGTCTTAAAATGGAAATTCGTAGGGAATTAGCAATTTTACAACCTCATTCAATTAGTCATGTTATCGCTTTAGCTAAGTTGATTGAGAGTAAAATTAATGATGAAAAACCAATGGCACGTTTTCCACGAACCACTAATCAGCACAGCGTCTCATCAACCGTTGGATCTGTTTCTGCACCACAAAATAAAGTGGCCATTAAACGTTTAACAGCAGCCCAGATGCAAGAACGAAGGGCCCAGGGTCTTTGTTACCACTGTGATGAGAAATACATTTTTGGTCACAAATGCCAACCTAAGCAATTTTTCTTATTTGTGACTGATGATGACCCTGCTGAGTTATGCAATCTAGATTCAGGTTTGGACACACAGGTGGACACTTCTCCTACTATCACCATAGAAAATTCTCCATTAGAGAACCTTGAAGAATTTTTTCATTTTCATCTCTCTGCTCAAGCACTCAAAGGCAATCCTTCACCAAGGACATTCCAATTTCAGGGTCTTATTCATGGTCTCCCGGTTCATGTGCTGGTTGACACAGGCAGTTCTCATAATGTAATGCAACCACGCATAGCACAGTTCCTCAGATTGGAGATTTTTCCTACCCCTCAATTTCCAGTAATGGTGGGCAACGAGGATCATATTTATTGCACCAGTGTGTGTAGAGAAACTCCCCTACAATTGCAACAACAACTTTTTCTGGTACCATTCTACTTACTACCTATCCAAGGGGCTGATTTGGTCTTGGGTATTGAGTGGTTACAAAAACTTGGACCTATTACCTCCGACTTTGCTATACCATTAATGTCCTTCTACTATGACAACAAATCCATTACTCTCATCGGCCAAAATTCCCAACCACCACATATAGCTTCCCTAAACCAACTAAACAGACTTTCGCACACCGACTCTATTGCTGAAATGTTTTGTATTTCCTTCCCAGAACTAAACCCAGCTACTACTACCACTCTTTCACCCAACCCTACAAACCAAGAAATTCAAGCTATCCTAGACTCATTTATCCACATATTCAACCCACCTAAGGGACTACCACCCTTCAGACCCCATGGCCACCGCATTACCCTACTACCTAACTCCCATCCTGTTAATGTTAAACCCTATAGATACCCTCACCACCAAAAATATGCCATGACTAAACTCTTATCTGATATGTTGCATGAAGGGATTGTCATCCCAAGTACAAGTCCATTTTCTTCTCCGGTATTGTTGGTGAGAAAAAAAGATGGAACATGGCGATTCTGTGTTGATAACCGTAGCCTCAATGCTATTACAGTGAAGGATCATTTTCCGATTCCTACAATTGATGAACTTATTGATGAAGTTGGAACTGCCACAATTTTTTCAAAAATTGATTTGAGATCTGGATATCACCAGATTCGGGTTCGACCAAAAGATATGCACAAGACTGCATTCCGGACTTTCGATGGGCACTACGAATTCTTGGTAATGTCGTTTGGGCTTACAAATGCCTCATCCGCTTTTCAGTCCGCAATGAATGATTTACTACGACCCTATCTACGTAAGTTTGTGCTAGTATTTTTTGATGATATTCTGGTTTATAGTCCTACATTAACAGATCATGTTAGTCATCTTCAATTAATTTTAAGTTTGCTATCTCATCATCACTTTTATGCTAAAATGTTGAAGTGTACTTTTGGAGTGAAATCAGTTGCATATTTGGGCCATATTTTGTCAGCCAAGGGGTTCAACCTGACCCCGATAAAATCAAAGCAGTTATTGAGTGGCCCGTTCCGTGTTCATTGACACAGTTACGCGGGTTTTTGGGCCTGATTGGATTCTATCGTCGTTTCATTCGAAATTACACTGCTCACGCCTCTCCACTCACGGATTTATTAAAACATTCAAAGTTTACATGGTCTTCTATAGCACTAGATGCTTTTACACACATGAAACAAATAATGACACAAAGTCCCGTGTTAGTGCTTTCGAACCTCAATGTTTTCTTTGATGTTGAAACTGATGCATCCACATTAGCTATTAGAGCAGTCTTGTCACAAAATGGACACCCAATTGCCTTTTTCAGCAAGAAACTCTCCCCTCAGATGCAAGCCGCCTCTGCTTATGTCCGGGAATTATTTACTGTTACACAATCAGTAATGAAATGGCGTCAGTATCTTCTTGGCAGATATTTTCGCATTTTTACTGACCAACAGAGTTTGAAACACATGTTAACTCAGAGTTTTCAAACCATAGAACAACAATGATAGGCAACAAAATTACAAGGATTTCACTATGAGATATTTTACAAACATGGCCGTGACAATAGAGTTGTTGATGCTCTATCACGATGTGAGTCAGCAGAATCAATCTTAGTGTCCTTGAGTTCCCCTGTCCCAACAGTCTTGACTCAACTTGCTCAGTATTATGCAACAACAGAGGGCAAACAATTAGTGGAAAAGCTTCTGAAATTGTCTACAGAGATTTATCATTAAAAAAATGGGTTGCTATACTACAAGACTAAGCTTTATATACCTGCAGATATTGGGTTGAGAGCAATATTGCTTTCGGAATATCACTCCACTCCGACGACTGGACATTCGGGTCTCAAACCGACCATGGCTAGACTAGCAGTATCGTTCTTTTGGCCTGGGCAGTACAAAGACACAAAGCAATTCATTAAGCATTGTCTTATGCGTTGAATTCATTAAGCATTGCCAACAAAACTACAAGGTAAACTTCATCCATTACCTGTACCTCACCAAGTTTGGGAAGACATTTCCATGGATTTATCACTTCCCTTCCTCCATCACATGGCCACACCGTGATATGAGTTGTTGCGGATAGACTGACTAAATACAATCATTTTGTTGCACTTGCAAGTCATTTCACAGCAACTCAGTTAGCCAATCGTTTCACTACTGAAATCTTTCGCCTTCATGGCACCCCCAGAACTATTGTGTCATATCGGGATAAGCTATTCTTGAGTAGCTTCTGGAAAGAATTTTTTCGTCTGCAAGGAACAAAACTTTGTTTTAGTATTGCTTATCATCCTGAATCGGACGGTCAAACCGAAGTGGTGAATAGGGGATTGGAAGCATACCTGCGGTGTTTCACTAGTGACCATCCAAAAAAATGGTACACGTTTTTGTCTTTTGCTGAATATTGGTATAACACTTCTAAACATTCATCCACAGACATGACCCCTTTCCAGGCTCTCTATGGACGACATCCACCGGCCATCATTGACTACACAGCGGGGCGAAGTTCAAACACAGAACTAAACAAATCCCTACATGAGAGGCAGCTATTAATCACTCAGCTAAAAATAATCTGTATAAAGCTCACCAAAGGATGAAGATACAGAGTGATAAACATAAAACTGACCGTGTTTTTAGCATCGGTGACTGGGTTTGGTTGAAACTTCAAGCGTACCGGCAACACACAGTGGCAAGAAGGGCAAACCAAAAGTTGAGCAAGCGTTTTTTTGGTCCTTACAAGATTTTCCAACGTATAGGAATGGTCGCATATGAACTCACACTACCGGAAGGCTCTCAAGTGCACCCGGTTTTCCATGTCTCAAAGCTTAAACCGTTTTGGGGAGCTCCTTCCATTAATAATAATTCTCAACCGATATTAATTTCAGAGGCAAGAAATAGTGAAGAAAAAAAATTAGACAGAGAAGAAAAGGAAGAAGACAAAAAAAAATCCATCTGAAGCAAAAACGACACAAAGTGAACTACTTAGTTCCACTTTAAAGAGGAAGCCACACGTGAAGGAGGACACGTTAACTACAAGGGACACTAATGAACTTTCCCGGATTTCAAATTCCATTATTGAAGGCGAAATTGTTACATTGGGGTCCAGACAACTCATTAATGGTGATACAAAAAAAACTGAACGATTCCCTGGTCACATAATAAATGTTGGAATCAATTACCACAAAATACCTCCACCAGCGCCAGTGACGAAGCGACACGCGTCCCACGCGTGGACAATTGCCAACGGCTACCTGCACCACGCCCAGTCTTTTCTTCTGACGCTGGCCCCATGCTGCCCAACCGTCCAGCAACACGTGGACTGCCCACTGCACACGGGTCAGACGGTCAACAGACCTTATCCCCCTTCTCTGCACAAAAATCCGCATCATCCAATCAGCTTGTGCCACCTGGGATTTCTTATCCACCAGCATCTAATCCAAGGGATTTCAAAAGATCTTTACCTTACCAGTTGGGCCCCACAAATCCCTCCCAAATAGATACCAATTCCACTCCAATTCCAAGTGAGCCACACGGATTGGGCCTCAACCTTGAGGACAAGGTTGTTAATCAAGGGAAGAGTATTGATAGGCTGAATGAGCTTAATGATAAAAGGCCAAGAGTCCCTCCTAAATGGATGATAGATTACACTATCTAGATCCTTCTATTTTAATTTTACTTTAAGAATTTACTTTTCAATCAAGATGTTGTCAAGTGTAAGGCTAACATCATAATTAGGGTTTGCTTATTGTATTTAAGTTGAGTAGTTTTCCTTGAGTGATATATGAAAAATCTAGAGCATTGCTCAATCTCTTTTCTCTTTTTAATTTCCAGAATTATTAACTTCATTGATAGAAACCCTCTATCAGCCATATAACCGGATCTGGAGATTGGTTAGTCAACTTTGATAAAAAAAAAAGTATTGTTAGATTTGCTGCTAACATGATGATCCAAACTGAGGGTACTTACTAGTGATGTCTTGGTCAACAAAAAGTATGGGAGTCAAGCAATGATCATTGATGTACTCTATGTGCCAAATATAAAAAGTAACTTGATTAGTATGGGACAACTACTAGAAAAAGGGTTTTCAATGGAAATGTTCAATGGATCCTTGGAAATCTATGATCACAGAAAGAGGCTAGTCATGAGAGCAACCATGACCTGAAATCAAACTTTTCATAAAAGTTTAGCAAATGTGGAGTCTCAATGTCTATATACCATGATGTTAAGTGAAGATTCTTGGTTGTGGCATTTGAGAATTAGGCACTTGAACTTCAGAGATTTAAGCTTGCTCAAATCCAAGCATATGGTTTTAGGTATGCCTTCAATACAAATACCAAAAAAGGTGTGTGAAAGTTGTCTTATCAACAAGCAGCCTAGAAACTCATTCAACAACTACATTTCCTCTATAGCAAAGGATTTGATGCACATTGTCTACTCAAATGTGTGTGAACTATTTGATGTTCCATCACTATGAGGCAACAAATACTTTGTAACATTTGTAGATGACTTGAGCAGAAAGTTATAGATCTATCTCATCAAACTCAAGAGTGAAGTTCTACCAATCTTTAAAGAGTTCAAGAGATTGGTAGAAAAGCAATCAGGCAAGAATATCAAGATCTTCAAAACAGATGGAGGTGGTGATTTCACTTAAGGAGCATTTTCAAAATTCTGTAAGAATCAAGGAATTGTGCATGTAGTAATTGCTCTATATACAGCTCAACACAATGGTATTGCAGAGAGGATAAACAAGATAATACTCAACATGGTTAGAAGTATGTTGAAGACAAAAAATCAACCACATACCTTATGGGTTGAGGATGCTACCACAACTGTATTTGTTCTCAATAGATGTCTAACAAAGAAGTTAGACTCAGTGGTACATGAAGAAGCATGGTCTAGAGTAAAGCCTTTAGTGAGACATCTCATAGTGTTTGGCTCACTCTGCTACACTCACATTCCAGACCAAAGAAGGAAGATGCTTGACAACAAGAGTGAACCAATGATCCTCATTGGCTACAATCCTACTGGCTCATACAAGCTATATAATTCTGCAAACAATCAAGTTATATTCACTACAAATGTGTATATTGAAGAAGCTGAATCATGAAAATGGTCTCAAGACAAAATCATCCCAATGACAAGTCTGCAATTGGATTGGGAAAATGATGAATCTTCAAGAGAAGAAGAGGTGCTAGACACAATTTCATAGACACCTTAAGAAGTCGATGGAAGACCACAAAGACACAGAACATTTCCATCAAGGCTGGGAGATTTTCAACTATATTCAGATGATGCAATCAATGCAGAAGGAGATCTTGTCTTACACTTGGCTCTACTAGCTGATGCTGACTCAGTAAGCTTTAAAGTCACAATTTCTACTAGTACTTGGAGAGAAGCTATGCAAGAAGAAATTAAGTCTATATATAAGAACAACACCTGCAAATTGGTGGATTTTCCAATACAAAAGAAGCCAATTAATGTCAAGTGAATCTTAAAGGTAAAAATGAAACCTGGTGGCACTATAGCTAAACATAAAACAATACTTGTAGCTAAAGGATTCATGCAAAAGGAAGGACTTGATTACTCTAAAGTTTTTCACCTGTAGCTAGATTGGAGACAGTGAGACTGATAGTAGACCTTGCTTCCTGTAAGAAGTGGAACTTGTGGCAATTGGATGTCAAGTCAACATTCCTTAATGGTCCATTACAGGAAGTGGTATATGTCTCTCAACCATCTGGATAAAATTGAAGGCCGATAATAAATTGGGAAAACCTAATAAAAACCCATATTTATTATTGTTACTTTTTTAATGATCATTAAATTTTTCAATATATTTTTTTGGAAATCATATATTATGGTAATTTTATTTTAATTATACATTAACTAGGGGTAAGCATGGGTCAGGTTGGGACGGGTTAAGGCTTATCCTTACCTGGCCCTAAACATTGGTCAGGTCATATTTTTTATCTCATACACGATTCTAGACCTGAAGCTAAACCGACCCTAAATATCAATTGTGTCAGCCTTTAAACCCGAACCATATCCTATACCGATTAAATATAATGCATACTCATTTTAAATAAGATAATCAATGATACTTTTGACCAAAATTATGTCATTATTCTTTATACATTTGAATAGAGACATATACAAATATGATGAGTGAGTGACCATGAGACGGACCAGAGTCAGGTCATGTTTGGTCTCTACCCGACCCTAAATATTGATTGGGTCTTATATTTGAACCTAAACCTGACCGTAGACCCGATGAAACCTGACTCTATTGGGGCCGATCATAATTGGATCATACCGGATGGGCTGGTAGGGTCAGATCATGCTCACCCCTAACCTCAACTATATGATAATAATATAATATAATGGTCACTATTACTAATAGATTATTTAATAATTTGCAATAATAATGATAACACAACCATATAAAAATAACAAAAACAAAAATGAATTTTTGTTAAGATTATGTAAATAGAATTACTTATTTTGGTAAAAAAATTGAACCCCTATTAACAAATCCTCTCTCATACTTGTTCCACACACTTAGGATTACTTAAAAAAATTGAATCCCTATTAATAAATGGAAATTGGTTTACTAGACTTATATGAATTAGCCTTATTAATAGGCAAATTTCTAGAAGCTTTTGATAGTTTAGTTTGATAAAGAGGTGAAGGAAAAGGTAAAAGTCTTATGTATTTGCAAAGCATAGTCTAACCCAGTGTTTCAAATTTTATTCAGCAATCGCAATTTTGACCATAACAACATTGTGACTGCAAATTTTTGCGCAACCGGTAAAGTAATGTACTATTCTAAACATTGTTGGATGTGTATAAGCTCATTTAGTTTTGCACTTTGCAGAAGAAGAAGGCCATGATTTAATTTATCCATTTGGAGGCAGCAATAGCAACAGTTTGTTGTATTTATACATGATGTTGCACCTTTTGTGGTGCTAGTTGTGTTTGACTTATATGATCTAATCTCAACCCGTTAGGGGATTATTCTGCAAGCAACAGAGTAAGACACTCAACTGAATTCTTTATTTCATCGAGTTTGTTCAGATGCTCCAGCCATGGGAGCAGTTAGTACTCATCATGTGCATTTATATTTCTAACAAAGTGTTCACCATCTTGGGTTTTATATTGCATGCTAGATAATGAATACCACTTTTTTATTATAGAATTGTCTTTTTCCCCTTATTCCTTATTATCACAATTACTTCCAAAAGGTTATCCATTAGTGTATATTTGTATGAGACATTTGATTGGAATCAATCTCATTTAATTGGTTCATCTGAGTTGACTAAGTTGAGAAAATGTAAACTATAAAAGTATGATGGGTGCTTGAATTCAAATTATCACAATTATATTTCTTTGCTTTCATATTCTTTTTTCCCTTATAGAAATTGTAAATGAGAGATTGAATGTTTTCATAGTTTGATATAAATCCACTGGGGTCCAACATTACTAAAGAACTTTTACATGGCTTGGGAGGACCAATGACTAGAGCCAAAGTCAAGAATGCCCAAGATGCACTTCAACAACTCATAATTAGCATTATGAAAACAAGTGCTCATAGAACCAAGCAAGATGAGAAGCTTTAAATTGCATAAGCTAAGTGAAAGAGTTTGAGGGAGGCCACGGTTTGGTGGAGGAACCACCTTGACCTTATTAGTTATTACACAAGTAGTTAGGACCCTAAATAAGTGGGAAGTTGTCTTAACCCACACTAGTCTAGAAATTTTAGTTATCATGTTTACCTTGTCTTAATTTGTTTTCATTAAATGAAATTACTTAACTAATGTTATTTTTTTTTTAATAAAGGAAGCACGGTTACACATCAAAGGGAGGAAGACATGAATCAAGGGCAGAAGCAAGGAATTGGCACGGATCAATGAATTCAATCTACCAAAATCTACACGGCTAGAAACTAGGAGATGAAGATAGGAGCTTAAAGCCACACAACTATAATCTAGGAGGAGAAGCACACGACCAAGGCTTGAAAAACTTAGAGATAATATGAAGATTAAGGCAACAAAATCACAATGGTGCATCATATTACAAAGACCTCAATCTGGCTGTGAAGATCAACTCAATCTTATATTTTATTTCAAATGCATCAAACCAAGACCAAGCTGACCAATAATTTTACCTAGAAGACTTCGGCCAAGCAAGGAATGGATCTAGGCCAACAAACTCCTCACAACTGAATTGGCCAATTCAAAGATTAGATTAGAAAGTTGTTAGGATTAGATTTTAACTTTCCATCTTTTTTGTTATGGTTGATTAAGCCTAAGTTAAAACTCTATATATGAACCGTGCGCGTGAATGAATAAAGTATGTTAAATTTTATTTGGAATCTTCCATTGTTAGTAAGTTTTCTCCTAGCTTCTTGGTTGAGCCAATGTATCTGTTCTTATCAAGAGTTCCTTTCTCTTGTGGCGAACTTTACAAGGCTTATCAAACAACTCTTTGTTTGTGGCGCCATTCCACCTCAAATCCCACAACCATATTCTTAAAATCTTACACACTTAATCCACCAAATCAATCATCAAACCGTGAGCATTCCACCAATTTCGTTCAAACCGAAATCAATTCAAACTTTCCCAAACTTCACAATTCAAATCCAAGGCAAATTAATCAAGAAAATACAAAAGCCAATACTATAAAAGCAAATTGGAATCAAAGTAGGACTTTCATAAGAAATAATCCTTCAAGTAAAGGCAACTCACAAAGAGGTTGTCATCATAGTTTATCTTTGGTTTTCTACTCATGGTCTTTTAAGCCTTTATTTTGTTTCATAGAAAGAAATG
Organism: Lupinus angustifolius; assembly: GCF_001865875.1. NCBI lineage: Eukaryota > Viridiplantae > Streptophyta > Magnoliopsida > Fabales > Fabaceae > Lupinus > Lupinus angustifolius. The sequence continues at coordinate 14,145,531 of NC_032011.1, forward strand.
AGAAAGAAGTTAAGAGAGAGAAATTGGAGAAGAAGAATAGCTTTCATCTCTTTGGTATAGAAGAGAGAAATAATGGAAAGAAGAAGAAAGTAATATGCTCACACAAATCAACTCTATTCATTAATAAAGAGACAAATACTACAAAAATAAAGGAAAAAATAATATGGTAAGACATTTTTATCCTTTTGTATATAATGATATAACACTTTTATCATTAAAATACAAGGGAAAACAAGTATTTGTCTCTCCATTATTGAAAAGTATCTTTGTTTACCTATTTTTATCATATAATGCAAAAAAGATGAATGACAGACTTGAATTGTATAGGCTCTTCGCAATTTCATACAGTAATAAAATCATCATAAACTAATATTATTATAATGCATATTTATGTATTGTCAGTACAAATATTTATGTATAGTCAGTACAAATATTTATGCATACCCAATATATTATTCACCAATTATTTGTATTACTTGTGAAGAAGATCTTGCTCGTGACCTTGGCACGATTTTGATAAAGACACTAACATCACATAAAGAAGAAAAGGAAGAATACTTATGAAGAGAATGAAGATAAAACTTTAAGAAATTTAGAGTCTAAGTCTATAGGTACTTCTATCTTTATACTATATAATATACAATAAGTAGTAATGCTCAAAAATAATTTAAAAGAAAATTGAAAACTACAAGTATAAATGAAAACAATTTTCAAAATATTGTGTAACAGGTTACCGTGACTAAGTAGCAGGTTACCAGAACTAAGTAACATGTTACATTAGTGAGAAACGAGTTACCCAACAAAAACTGTGCAGGGTAATTGATAGGGCAAAACGCAAGTGCATGATTATGTCGTCAAGTAATAAAATATCGATCTCATGAGAACTAGAAAACTCATTTAATTATAACAATTAATTTATACTTAACTCAAATAAAGAAATAAAATTGAATTTAGAATGATTGAGAAATTAACAAAAATAATTATGAAAGTATTAAAAAGGATTGAAATCTAATTTAGGGAGAGTTCCCAAGATAAGGGTTATTGTCTTTACACTCGCAAATCATTGTTTTGCTTCTTTTCATGAACTTTAAGTTGTGATGGTGAGTTTCTCTCTGATATATGGCATCCTCTCTCTAGCTCCAACATGCGTACTCAATTGAAATTGCACTTACTCTCGTGGTACGATTATCAATCAAATCCTTTACTTGGATCTTTCTATCAAATCGCTTCGTAGCAACCCAAGGTGAATTCCAAATACCCCCGAGAATCATAATACTACTCTCGTGAATTAGGATTCTAGTTTGAATAACTGAATGAACAGATAGTTGGGTTCACCTCTCGGTCCTTCCCCAATGTATCTAAGAGGTGTAATTTGTTGGCCAGACAACTCATACGAATAAAACTCAGTTTAATGATTCAAATCACAATACTCAATGAAATAGAAGTTAAAACAAGTGTTTATTGAATGTAAAAGGGCATAGCCTCAATCCTAGAAACAAAGAGAATTACTCACTCATGATGTAGAACAGAATCCCAAATTCTAAATTAGAGAATTGTAATGTAAAGTGTAAAGTGTTTTCATCCTTGAAGGAGAACTCTTATTTACCCTAATTACAAAATATTGGGTTAAGCCCAACAAAATAAATCTAAAAAATAGGAATATAATATAACATCTATGACTTCTTTTGGCTCTTCAATTGGTCTTCGCATAGCCTCAACATTGAATTCCATCTTCTTGCATCCAATCTCTACGTTTTTTTGGCTTTAATCCATCCAAACTGCACAACATAGCCAAAAACACCCGCTCAACCTGAACAAAGAGAAATAAAAGCTAAAAGCAATCCTAAAGTCCTAATTATGTCCTAAAATGCAAGTTAAAGGCAATACAACTTTAGCATAATTTCACACTCGTTAGTAGTCGATTACTCCCTTTGAGTAACTGATTGCATGGTTGCAATATATGGGAGTAACCGATTACACAGTATGGTAATCAATTACTTAGTTGGAAAGAATGTTTGGGTAATTGATTATGTCAATGTTGTAATCGATTACTAAGAGTTGTTACACCAGATTTTCATATTCAAACTGGACAACTTTCACCCCAAACGTAATGGTTTCATTCTAATCGACTCATACTTGTTCATAAAGGTGTTATGGCTTATTGGAAAGCCTATTTAAAGGCATTGAAACTCATAATTCAAACACACAACTCACATACACAATCTGAATTTTTTTGAAACATTTTTTCTGCACTTTATTTAACTTGTTCTTAACTTTTAGATTAAATTTTCTGAAGTTACTTTAACTAAGGTTTCAAAGATTTTTAAACCTTTTGAGAATTATAACTAAGTGTACAAAGAGTTATTGGATTGTAAGAGATCATAGCGTTCAAATTTTGTAAAGGTAATTCTTGCTATTGTTAAAGTTTTCTTCATTCAATTTGCTGAAATACTTTCTATCACAAGGTGTGATAAGCAAGGGGATAGAGTCACTTGGAAAGATTGTTTTCCAAGGAGTGACATAGTTATTAGAGATAAGTAAGGTATAAGGAAATCTCGGGGTGAGAATTTGTAATTACTACACTTAATATCTAGTGAAGAAATCTCTTGTGATGCAAGAGTACTGGATGTAACCGTCAGTGAACAAGAATGTGAACTAGTATAAAACTCTCTGAGTACTCTCTTTTCCCTTATCTCCTTAAATTTACTTGATATTTTTCAGCATAACTTTTTCGCTGCTACTAACTCTGTAATTTGCAAAAAAATCTATCATAGATTTAAGACAGCTAATTCACTCTCCCTCTTAGTTTTCATCTCAGTCGTACAATCGGTATCAGAGCTTATTTTGAGTAAATTATTCTCAAATATGATCATGTATCTAAGATGGCCTCAAGATCATTTCTGGGAGAAGGTTCTAACATCAATCTCCCTCCCAGTTTTGTTGGAGAATGTTATGACTTCTGGAAATTAGGATGAGAATTTTTATAGAATCTGAAGATCTGGATATTTGGAATGCGATTGAGGAAGGACCTTATGAACCTTTCACCGTTGTTAATGGTATAAGGGAAGTAAAGCCAAAATCCTCATGGAATGACGAAAACAAAAAGAAGGTGCAATACAATCTCAAAGCAAAGAACATCCTCATTTCAGCACTTGGCATTGATGATACTGCAAATATGCTAAAGAAATGTGGGATGCTCTAGAGACTACACACGAAGGAACTGTGGAAACCAAAAGGTCGAGACTCAATACTCTCTCCCATGAATATGAAATGTTCTGTATGAAGCATGGAGAGAAAATACTAGGTCTTCAAAAGATATTTACTCACCTTACAAATCATCTTATTGCACTTGGAAAAATATTATCAAATAGTGACTTGAACTTAAAAGTTCTGAGATCACTCACCATAACATGGCAACCAAAAGTAACAGCCATTTCTGAAAAGAAAATTTTATCAAAAATGTCTTTGGCTACTTTATTTGGTAAATTGCAGGAACACGAATTGGAACTCAGCCAACTTAACTAACATGAAGAGCAAGAAAAGAAGAAGAAAAGTATATCTCTCAAAGCAAAGGCATATAGATATGATTCATCAGGAGATGGATCAGAAAAGGAATAGATAGAAGACATAAGTATTTTGGTAAAGAAGTTCAGAAAGTTCCTTAAAAGGAACACAAGCGCTAAAACTGGACAAATGAAGAAATTCACCAAGAATAATGATGGATCCACATCAAACCAAAATTTCACATGTTTTGAATGTGGTAAGTTTGGTCACATGAAGATGGAATGTCTAAACCTGAAAAATGAAATGATGACTGGACGAAGAGCCTACATAGTTTGGGAAGACAGTGATATCAGTTATGCCTCTGAACCAGAAAATGAAGAACAAGCCCATCTATCACTAATGGCATCTAATCACTTTGATGATGAAGAGGTGAATGAAACTAAACTATTTTCTTCTTCTGAATTACAACTTGCATTTAATGACTTACATGATGAACATGTCAAACTCACTAAATTGTTTTTAAAACAAAAAGCTGAGTTAGAAGTATTCAGAAATAAACCATCATCTTCTTCATGTCAAAACTGCATTACTCTTGAAAATAAAGTTTCAACATTAAATCTTGAACTTAATAAATTAAATAAGTGTAGCAAAAATCTAGACAAAATAATTAAAGATCAAATATTCTATATACCGAAGTGGTCTTGACTATTCTAACAACCAAGTTTCTAGGAAACAAAATGTCTTAACGAAAATAAACTTTCAGAAACAAAATATCCATGCATTTAATTGTAACAACAAAACTAGGATACATAAGCATCATCTCATATGTACTTATTGTAAGAACCATGGGCATACACCAAATACTTGCATGATTAGAAAATATGGTGTGCCCTTAGGTCACTATAGATGGGTAGAGAAAGGTGTTAACCATGTAGGACCCAAGGAAAATTGGGTAACTAATACTACTTAACTTGTTTTGCAGGATAATTTGAGAGTCGTCTACAATCTATGGTACTTGGACAGCGGCTGCTCAAAGCACATGACGAGCGACAAAGATAAGTTCTATGTACTTACTCCAAGGGACAAAGGTTATGTTACATATGGTGACAACAACAAAAGGAAAAATACTTGTTGTTGGTAAAATCAGTAAGCCACCATCAAGAACTACAAAAGGAGTATTGTATGTTGAAGGACTCAAGCACAACTTGTTGAGCATAAGTCAATTATGTGATAAAGGAATCCATGTGGCATTCTACCTTGATAAGTGCATCATCAAAAGTAAGGATTCTAAAAACTCTAAACTAATTGGTAAGAGGATAAATAATATATATATATATATATATATGATTGACTTAGATTCTTCTTTACTAATAAAATGTTTAGTTGCTAATAATAATCATGATGCATGGCTTTGGCATAGGAGAATTG
>NC_032011.1:14150562-14211551 GCF_001865875.1 Lupinus angustifolius
TATTCAAGATATATTTGGAATTTGTTCTAAGTTCATAAGAATGAGGCATTTAATTCCTTTAACAAATATGCTAAAAGAGTTCAAAATGAAAAATCACTAAAAGTCGCCGTTATAAGAAGTGATCATGGGTGAGAATTTCAAAACGCTTCTTTTGAAGAATTTTGTAATGATCTTGGTATCAATTATAATTTTTATGCTCCTAAAACACCACAACAAAATAGTGTTGTAGAGAGAAAGAATCAATCCTTAGAAGAACTTACGTGTACAATGTTGAATGAAACTAATCTCCCAAAATACTTTTGAGCTGATGCAGTTAGTAGAACATTTTATGTTTCAAACTGAGTTCTTATATAGACCAATTCTCAAGAAAACCTCATGTGAACTCATTAAAGGTAGAAAACCAAACATTTCTCATTTGCATGTATTTGGTTGTAAATGTTTTGTTTTAAATAATGGTAAAGACAACTTAGGCAAGTTTGATGCAAAAGTCGATGAATGACTCTTCCTAGGCCACATAATTTTCAGTAAAAGAATTCTAGTCATGCAAGAATATGTTCATGTGTCTTTTGATGAAATCAATCCTGTAATAAGGACAAGTTAACTCTTGAAGACAACTTGCCAAGTTCCCCTTTAAAAGAAGAGTCTTTTACCAATACAACAATCAATATTGAGCATTTAAAAATGGATGGTACTCTATCTTCTCAAGAAGAGCAGATTCATTCTGATATACCAAAATAATGGAGAACTCGTCGAGTTCATTCTATTGACAACATCATTGACGACATAAGTTAGGGTGTCACTACCTATTTAAAGCTAAATGATGCTTGTTTAAACATGGCATTCATTTCTCAAATAGAACCTTCTAAGATTGATGATGCAATCGAGGATGAACATTGGATTCTTGCAATGCATGAAGATTTAAACCATTTTGAGAGAAATGAAGTTTGGGAACTTGTTCCTAGACCGAATAATAGGCATGTTATAAGAACTTGTTGGGTATTCCGTAATAAATCAGATGAAAATAGAATTATTGTTAGAAATAAAGGTAGACTAGTAGCACGAGGATACAATTAGGAAGAAGGAATATATTTTGATGAAACCTTCGCTCATATTGTTAGACTTGAAGCTATTCGGTTATTACTTACATATGTATGCTCTCTAAATTTTCAGTTATATCAAATGGACGTAAAGAGTGTATTTCTTAATGGTTGTATACAATAAGAAGTGTATGTCGAACAACCTCCAGGTTTTGAAGACTACAAACATCATTCTCATATATATAAACTAAAGAAAGCTCTCTATGGCTTAAAGCAAACTCCATGTGCTTAGTACGATCGTCTAACAAAATTTCTACTTGAAAAATGCTTTACCAAAGGAAAGGTTGACACTACACTTTTTATTAAGAAAATAAATCATCATCCTCTTCTTGTTCAAATATATGTAGATGATATTATTTTTTGTTCTACTAATGAGATTTTGTGTAGTGATTTTGGCAAAATGATGCAAGGGGAGTTTGAAATGTCCATGATGGAGAAGTTAAATTACTTCCCTGTGCAAATCAAATAACTTGAGGATGGTATTTTTTAGGGGTGGCAATATGGGCTTGGCCCGACAGGCCAGCCCGTTCGGATAGCTATTTTTAGCGAGTCTGGCTGAGGATTTTAGCCCAAAACCCCATATTCAGCCCGTTTTAGTAGCCCGTTTTTTAGACGGGCCAAGGAGGGCCGGGACGGGCTGGCCCGACGGGCCATTGTTAAAAAATAGAAAAATGTGACACGCGTGGCAACTGACAAGCTCTCTTAGCATAAACCACAAATCATTAAACTACTTCTCTCTTAGCATAAACCACAAACCACTTCACACTTGCATTGTGCAAAAATCCATAAACCAGTAAACTACAAATCCATTTTCCATTTTCCAGCTCTCTTAGCATACTAATCTCAGGCTCTCTTAGCATCCATTTTTCAGCTCACTACTCACTTCTCAGGTTCTATTTTATGTTAAAATTGTTTTGTTTGATCTCCATTTCTTATTCCATTAACATCCATTTTTCAAAGACATTGATGGTGATAATAATAGAAAAGTGGATGCATCTTCTTCCAACAGACCATCTAATATTTAAAAATTGAAATTTATGACTTAGAAGTTTTATTGTGAACTAATAGTCTAAAAGTTTAAGACTATGTTGGTTTCTTCTTTAGAATTTACAAGTTTTAAGCTAAGATGTTATGTTGTTATCGTAATATTATAGACTTATGTTTTTTATTTTTTGTTTTAAAAGACATTTATCAAGTTTGTTGATTATTTTTTGTCTAAAAGCTTTAATAATGTACATTTTGGAGGGGGAAAATGGGTCAGCCCGTCAGCCTACTAGCCCTGCAAAATGTGGGTCGGGCTGGAATTTTGAGCCCTTTTAACAATACGGGCCGAGCCGGGCCAGCCCTTATTTTGGCGGGCCAAAAGCGGGTCGGGTCGGGCCGGGCTGGCCCACATTGCCACCCCCTAGTATTTTTGTAAGTCAATCCAAATACTGTAGAAACTTGCTGAAAAAAATTGAAATGGATGACTGCAAGCCACTTGCCACTCCTATGTGTTCTAGTATATACATCGATACAAATGAAGATGGAAAATGCATTGACATATCAAAGTATCGAGGTACGATTGGTTCTGTACTTTATCTAACTCCTAGTAGACCTGATATAATGTTTAGTGTTTGTTTGTGTGTACGTTATCAATCAAAACCAAAAGAATCACATTTAGTTGATGTCAAACGAATCACGAAATATCTAAAAGGCACAACTGATGTTGGATTATGGTATCCAAAAGGAAGTATATGTAATTTGGTAGGATATTCAGATTCAGATTTTGCTGGATGCAAAACTGAGAGAAAAAGCACAAGTGGTACTTGTAATATATTAGGAAATGCACTGGTCTCATGGTCATACAAGAAACAAGTCTGTGTTATCCTAAGTACTGCAGAAGCAGAATACATAGCGGCAGGTAGTTGTTTTGCCCAAGTGTTGTGGCTTAAACAACAATTACGAGATTATGGCTTAGACTTAGGTTGCATTCCCCTAAAATTTGACAATACTAGTGCTATAAATCTCACAAAAAATCCAGTAATGCGTTCTAGAATCAAACACATAGATATAAGACATTACTTCCTTAGGGACCATGTCCAAACGAAAGATGAGACTCTAGAATTATTTGATACTCATAACCAACTAGCAGATATAATTACTAAACATTTGGCAAAAGAACCTGTGAAGAAGATCTTTGCTCCTGACATTGGCACGGTTTTGATGAAGACACCAACATCACCAAAAATAAGAAAATGAAGAATACTTATGAAGACAAAGAAGATTAAAGCTTCAAGAAAATTAGGTTAAGTCTCTATAGGTACTTCTATCCTAAAACTCTTACTTATGCAAAGTAGTAGTGCTCAAACTATTTTTAAAGAATAATGAAACACTTTAAAAATACTTAAAACAATTTTTGAAAAGATGTGTAACGAGTTACTTCATTCAAGTAACAAGTTACATGTGAGAGAAAAAGAGTTATCCAACTTAAAACTATTCAGAGTAATCCATTACTGCATTTGAGTAACAGATTACCAGTTTTACAAAACTTGAGTAACCGATTACCCAAATGGTGTAATCAATTACTCAAATTCAAATTTAAAAATTACGTGGACAGTATGTTTGGGTAATCGATTACCCAATGTCAGTAATCGATTACCCAATGTCAGTAATCGATTACTGAGGACTGTTGCATGACATTTCAGATTTCAAAACGAAATGGTTTCACTCCAAACAAAGTCTCTTCACTCCAAACAACTCCTACACTTTCAGAAAGGCACCTTGGGTGTTTGGAAAACCTATATAAAGACTCTAACTCTCACAACATCAACACACAACTTTTATACAACTCTCATAAATTCTCTCACTGTTTTTCTGCACTTTTGCACTGAGTTCTTCAACTTTCAAAAGAGAATTTATTCTGAGTAATTGCTTCAAAAGTTTTCACAAATATATTGAGCATTATTACTAAGCATATAAAGAGAGTTGATTGGATTTCAAGTGATATAATATTTCATACTTGTAAAGGCAATCCAAAGCCATTGTTGTAATTCTTCATTCATTGCAAACAATCTTTCTTTCACAGGGTGTGAATACAAAGAGGATAGAGTGACTTGGAAAGTTTTTTCCAAGGTATAAATATTAGTGAGTGTGTAAGGTACATAGAGTAGAGATCTCGGGGTGAGACTTTGTAATTACTACTCAATATTTAGTGGAAAATCTCTCGTGTTGCAAGAGTACTGGACGTAGCCTTCGGTGGAAGAGAATGTGAACCAGTATAAAATACTTGTGTACTCTCATTTCCCTTTCCTCTTTAATTTATACTTGTGTATTTTCTGCAATATTATCCGTTGCACATTAACTCTTCCATTTTGCAGAAAAAGTTACTATAATTTTAAGTCAACTAATTCACCCCCCCTATTAGTTGCAATCCTGTTCTTACAGAACCTTTCTATAAAATTATACGAGAATTAGGCATATTTGATGAAGCTTATTTGTCTTAAATGTTTATACATGCTTATATGTTTGTTTCATTGTGTTTATCGTATGCCTACTTGTACGTCAAATTGCTTAGTTTTGTTTTAAAAAATTCAATTTTTGGGGTATGAAATCGATTACATAGGGTCAATAATCGATTATAAGGCATCAGTATGCCTGAAGATTCGAAACTCTAGAATCAGTAACCGATTACTCTAGAGAATAACCGATTACTGAATATGGCAGAAACCTTTAGTAATCGATTACCCATCTGTGTAATCGATTACCTAAACTTGTTGGTTAAATTCTGGGAATTTTTATGTTGAGTAACCAATTTACTCAAACCAGTATTTAAGTGTTCTTCTTCATTTTTTAGACATTTCATCTTCTTCCTCAACCCCCTTTTTCATGTCTATCCTATTTTGCCTCTAAAAACTTCATCTTTGATCCGATTTGAATGATTTTTGAGTCATTTCATATCACTTTTTCAATTCTAAGCACTTATATTCCATAAATTTCGTGTTTAGTGGCCAGAATAAAAAATCCCTAAATCTCTCAAACACTCAAAACCTAATTTTTTTTTCAAAACTTCAATGGATGGCTTCATCATCAAAAGTTAATAAGCAATGTACCAGTATGTCTCAAAAGAAGCAAGGCACTTCATCTTATTAGGCTAATCCTCTGGATTTGGCACAACTTCTCACCAATAATGAACAATGCAAAGTCTTCTCGAAGCATTTTCTTGGATGACTAATCTTTGCGCCTAAGTATGGCAAGATAAGTAACTTTGAGTTTGATGATTTTCATTTCCCTATTCTACTTAGGCCCCAAAATCTTTTTGATTTCTGTGAGAAATCAAATGCCTACTACCCTGAACTTGTTAGAGCATTTTACTGCAAGTTGAACTTGAGTAAAAATCGTTTAACATCCTCAGTGAAAGGAAAAGAAATTATTTTAGATGTAAAGACTTTCAGTTCAATATGCTATAATATACCCTATCAAGGTAGCATAAACGATTTCGGTCTTGTATGTGAATGGGATAATTATGATAGAAAAGAGTTCTACTACTCTATGTGTAGATTCTCTAAACGGGAAATTGAAATGCATAAGAAACAAGCTTTAGATGAAGCTGTAAAGAGTAGAGATATCCTTGCTGTAGGAAATCTAAATCTCGAAGATCGTTTGCTTCACTATTTTCTTAGTTATGTCATAGTTCCAAGATTCTCAGATCATTCTCAAATTAATGACATGGAACTACAATTGACGTATGCTCTTAAGAATAACCTTCAAATCAATTGGGCTTTGATAGTAATGAGACAAATATGGTCTGTGCGAGAAACTCACAGCCCCTTGCCTTATACAATCATTATCTCCAACATACTTGAGCATTTTGGTGTATCCACTGCAGGTGAGTCCAAAATCACACTTGATGCATGCGATAGTAAGATCAATGTGGATGTGATCCACAAAATGGGTTTCTTTCGAGACCAAATTGATGGAATTTATAAGCATCAAAGTGATAGACAATCTGCACTTGCTGATCCAACTACAAATGTCTCTGTTAACCCTCCTGAACCTCAACCTTCTGAATTTCATGCTGAGTCATCTTCATCTGTTGCCATGCCTACCGATCATATGATCATGGATGAATTATTCTCTCCTCGAGGCTACATCTCTAATCGGATGGATGCTCTTGATGCTTAGAATCAACAAGTCCAAGTAGAAATTCAACGTATATCCTATAAGATCAACAACATGGATCTTGATGATGATAGTACTGAGTCGGAGTCTTAGAATAATTGATGTCTAGGTTTCTCTTTGTAATGTTGCATCATTGTTGACATTTTTTTTATGTTTTCTGGTTGTTTGAACAATGTATGAACATATTTTTAGTTTTATGCTATGTTATGTTAAATTTTTGTTTGCTAAATACATATCGTGTGTGTTGGACTCTTGACTTTTCTTGTTTTTGATGAATTCAAAAGGAGGAGAAAATTTGGGAGAGTGTATTTTTTGTCTAAAATTCTTTCAAGCACATAACTCCAAGTTAAATGAGGAGCATACAAAATAGGGGGAGCATACTCAAGTCATGTCAAAATATCACAAAGTATGCTACTCTCAGAAAACTACACTGTCAAGAAGATATTAGTTTGTCATCATCAAAAAGGGGGAGAATGTGAAAAAGATCTAGCTCATGACATTGGCTCTATTTCGATGAAGACACCAACATCACATTAAGAAGAAAATGAAGAATACTTATGAAGACAATGAAGATAAAGCTTCAAGGAATTTAGAGTCTAAGTCTATAGGTACTTCTATCCATATAATATATAATATTGAATTAGTAGTAATGCTCAAAAATATTTTAAAAGAAAATTGAAATCTACAAATATAAATGAAAACAATTTTCAAAATATTGTGTAACATGTTACTGGATCTAAGTAATAGGTTACTATATCTAAGTAATAGGTTATTGTGACTAAGTAACAAGTTACCAGAACTAAGTAACAAGTTACATGAGTGAGAAATGAGTTACTCAACAAAAACTAAACAGTGTAATCGATTACTCCCTTTGAGTAAACGATTACACGGTTATAGTACATGAGAGTAACCGATTACATAGTGTGGTAATTGATTACTCAGTTGAACAGAATGTTTGGATAATTGATTACGCCGATATTGTAATCGATTACTAAGAGTTGTTACACCAGATTTTCATATTCAAATTGAACAGCTTTCACCCCAAACGTAATGGTTTCATTCCAATCGACTCCTAACTTTTCATAAAGGTGTTATGGCTTATTGGAAAACCTATTTAAAGGCATTGAAACTTATAATTCAAACACACAACTCACATACATAATCTGAATTTTTCTGAAACACTTTTTTTGCACTTTTTGCAACTTGTTATTAAATTTCAGATTAAATTTTCTGAAGTTACTTTAACTGTGGTTTCAAAGATTTTCAAACCTTCTAAGCATTATAACTAAGTGTATAAAGAGTTACCGGATTGCAAGAGATTATAGTGTTCAAATCTTGTAAAGGTAATCTTTGCTATTGTTAAAGTTTTCTTCATTCAATTTGCTGAAATACTTTCTATCACAAAGGTGTGATAAGAAAGGGGATAGAGTCACTTGGAAAGATTGTTTTTTAAAGAGTGACATAGGTATTAGAGAGTGAGTAAGGTACAGGGAAGTCTCGGGGTGAGAATTTGATATTACTACTCTTAATATCTAGTGAAGAAATCTCTTGTGATGCAAGAGTACTAGATGTAACCTTCGATGGACAAGAAGGTGAACCAATATAAAACTCTCTGAGTACTCTTTTATCCCTTATATCCTTAAATTTACTTGATATTTTTCTGTATAACTTTTCAGCTGCTACTAACTCTGAAATTTACAGAAAAATCTATCACAGATTTAAGACAACTAATTCACCCTCCCATCTTAGTTGTCATCTCAGTCTTACATTAATTTTTTTTTAAATCAATGATAATTAATCTAAATAGTGGATAATGTAGTAATAATGTATAAAACTCATACACTATCAGTATATACAATTTTTTTCTTTTATTATTATATGCATATTACTCTTTCCATATAAATTTGTATGTGATGGGATAAAGAATTTGGCATAAAATACTACAAACTATTGTTGTATCCGAGGAGGAAAGTAATGTTAATGTTAGTGTTTAGCTATACATATATAATATGGATTTAATATATATATACTGACATTATAAGAGTTTCTTATATTGTCAGCGAATTATTCACCATTGATTTGATAATCATTATTGATCTCAAACAAAAGTAATATAAATCAATAATGAATGATGTGCTAACAGTGTAAAATACTTTACACCATTCATGCATAGATTTTAAACTCGTATAATATTATAAAAATTTATTTAAAAAATTATTAATCAATAATAAAATGGATATAATTCATATGTTCAACTATGCTAATTGTGATTAAGACTTAGTTACCTGATGAGATTAAGACGTAGTTGTTATGGTCAACAATAAAATAATAGTCATTCCTTTTCTTTCTAATTTTATGATACTTTCCTTTCAAATATAACATGTGTTCTCTTCTCTCATATCTTTGTTTTCTCATTTTCTTATTTCAAATAATATAGAAACCTATTCTTTTATAACTTCTTTCTTACTTCTCATTTTCTTTCTTGCCTCTTTCTCCATTCACAATTTTCCCCGAATCAAACAAGGATAAGGAAACTATCATGAGGTTGTATTAAGTGAAATTTTATATAATAAGTTTAAAAATAAAAAATAAGTTTGCATCACTATAAAAATTTTCAATTATATTGTTCTATTCATTCTATTTTTCTGTAAGAGTTAAAATAAAAATCAAATAAAATACATGCACTTAACCAAATATGTAAAATAATTTTTCATTACTTAACAAGGTACCGTTTGTCATAATTAATTTTACTTTGGATATATGTAATTTGCTTGCCATAATTAATTATATATATATTTTGTCATTAGGGATGTGGCAGTTCCATTTGGTTTAGTTTTTAGTGTAAATCATGAATATACATAATTCGTTTTACCTTAGTTAATGTTGAAATTTTATGTAGGAACCAAACTAAATGGACCACAAAACGTTTTGGTTCGGTTTTGTTCCGTAGTTTGCATTAATTATATTAAAGCATTGTTTAATATTTCAAAACATATTTTATAAGATGGTGTTGTTCATTTCAACTATCATTTTAGCCAACAAACTAACATACCTACTCCAAAATTTTAAAATACATTTCATACGCATAATTGCATAACCTAAATAAAAAAAGTCTTATCCAGAAACTTGGCAAAAAAACTAGTAACAAAAAAAATGATGAAACAATAGTAAAATGCCAACATGATTCTTATATGATTGATTATCATAGTAACATCATCTAATTAGTAATATATTTTCACTTCTTAATTTGTCAAAAAGAAAAAGAGGCAAATCACTTATATAACATCTGAAGTGTGATATCATTGGAGATCTTTTATGGAGATAAATATATGTTCTTTGAACAAACTAGCAAATATTGAAGAATTAATTCTAAGTTTATAGGTATACCTAGTTGAAACGTTTTTGAGCAAAATTGTCAAGATTTCATACTCATAGAAGGGATCTTTAATTATTAATATATTTGATATTAGTATTGATGGTAAGGTACACTAATTATTAAAATGCTTACCTACTATGTTTCATAATATGAGTGTATAAAATTCCAAACACGTTAATTCTTATTGAAGTTTTTCAATATCATAATTTCAAATCAAATAAGTAGTATTTACGTGTGAAGAGTAAAGGAAACTAATTTCTCATGTGTCATATGAATGAAGTAATGTGACAAATTAAATCAATCATGTCTATTTCTATAGTCAATATGATATTTTATTTATTCCTTTATCTTATATGAAAAATGAAAATGTTTTTTTAAAGTTATTGTTCGGTTAGAGCGGTTCTTGAATCTCTAGAATTGTGAATCAAACCAATCTTCAACAATTTCCTAAAAACGAATTGAATCGCAAAATTGAACCACATTTTTTGATTCAATCTCATCGATTTTGCGGTTTAAATCTGAACCGCTTACACTCATAATTGTCATGCTACTAAGTTAGGATTGATAGAAAGCGTGAAGATGTACTTAATCCAAAAAAAACATAGGAAAAGATTACACCGACATTACCTGATGAGATCGTAATTAATGGTTATGGTAATCATCACAACCACTATTACAATGTAACACAGTTATATTGATGTGGTCACATCATAATTTAGCACAGTCACATTGACTGCAATTGAACTGCATCAAATAACATATGGTTCATAAATATTTTTTTATTAAAACACATTTACACTCCAATGATCACAATTATCATGTAACCACAATAGTGATCACAACTACATAAATTTGGAGTTATGTGTGTAAACTTGAATTTATGATGTTCAGAATGTCATGTGTATTTTGTGCATGCAGCACCTTTTCACTGATGACAAGGGTGTAGCCACATTCATGGGAATACCATTTATCACGTTTGGTGGACCATGTACATCATCCATTTCCAGAGCAACTATTAAATGAAGATATTGCATATCCATCCACTCAGAGATTGTTGGTACTTGGTACCACAAAATATTTGAAGTTTTGAACATCAACAAAATTAATTATGGTTTTTGAGTTTATAGTGTAGTTATAGTTTGGAAAGTGTAACACCACAGTGTTGGTCAAGTTGTGTAAAGTCTCTCTATATTTTCAGAATGACCAAAAGGTTAATAGTTTAGTTTCTAGGAGTAACACTTATTATGAGAACAAACACACATCACAAAAGAGATTAGTACCTTAGCCCAAAAGGTGATAGAATACCTTTGGTAGCACCCAAAAAAATTTGATAATGTTAATTACCAGAAGAATAACTTTGCATCCAATGATTCGAGTGAATACTATAATAACCATTCATCGTTAGAGTTGGCTGAGTTCTACAACCAACCCAACAATGCAACAGTTGAGGTTGTGGATTCGAGTCTTACCATCAACAATAACAAAAAATAGTTATAAGGTGGTTTGATAGTAAAGATGAAAGAGATTGAAAATGGAGTTTTATCCACAACAAAAATACTAACATACTTAACAACTAATAACTGCCGATCAATAAAAAAAGTTGTAATATTGTTGTGAATACTTCCAAAAACCATAATATTGTGACATCAATTACCATTATGATTTCGGGTGCAATTTAAAATATTGGGTATAGCAATTCGTTGTGGTAAGGATACTTCATGGAGAAACCACAAACACTTTGAAGCCCTAACACATTTTATAATGGACCACCACGACTAAGGACAAACCCATTATATAGTTAGGGTGTGCCCATGCACAGTACACCTTGAAAAAAAATTGTATATAGTTAATGTTTTTGTGCTATTGGTTATATAAATTTACATTATTTTCACTTATTTGTCATATATTCAGATATATGGATAACTTAATAAATGTTATTAAATTCAAATCAGTCATCAACTTAATTAGATTGTTGGTTAATGATCAGGTTAATGAACCAATGATTGAACTAATTAAATCAGTTTACATCAAAAAATTCTGAAAAAAATATATTACTAACTAATATTATTTGATATTTTTATACTTCAAAATAAAATAAAAATATTATTATCACATACATAATTAAATAATCAACTGAGAAGATTTTAGTATATATAATAACATAATGCCATAAATAAGTTGAAAATATCACCAAATAAACAACATAAATTTTATGTTTTATTGCAAAAAAAGTAGACATAAGTTTAAATCTTAATTAAATAACTAACATTTTATTACAAGATAATCTAAAACTCAAATAACTACCAACATAGATAAAAAAACAATTTGAAAGAACAACATCTTTTTTCCTCTTAGGGAGACATCGTTTTAGCATTTTCTTTAAAATAAATTGATTGATTAAATGGTTCGACCGAACGAGTCATTTATGTATAAATAGTTAAGTCATAGATATATACTGATTATAATTCATGATCATTCGGACCGACAACTCGACCCAATTATATATTCATTCTACATCGAAAAGGTCCATTCCATATGTGCCAAATTTAATAACATTCAATCAATACAACTAAGCAGGTTGCACTCCCTATTTATAAAGTTTTCCTCAACACAATATCCCAGACATTTATGTTTCCTCACTAATTAAGGCATTGCCAATCTCAGCTTAAACATCGCACAACAGATGCCTTTGCCCAAGAACTTCGGGCGCTTCTGTTGCCCTGTGCAATGAGAGTGTTTGTATGTGTTGGGGTTATATAAAAATGGCATTAGTTTCTATGTGCAATTCACAAGGAAACATTTTAATTTAGCTGATATAAGGGGTTACAATTTGCAATGATTTTTGGGGATTCATGTGAGAATGGAAAGGAGAAACAAATTAATTAGGACATGCAAGATAATGTGAATCATGACCCGATAATATAATATAAAATCTAGGACATGCAAGATAATGTGAATGTCGAGTTAAAACATACTCACCTTTCCCCTAGAAAAACAAAAAACTTAGGTATAAAATCAAATTATATATATACCATGGGTAAATATGTTTTTTAATGCCATGTTATAAACTTATTAGGAGAAATGAATTTGATTTCTAGATCTTGATATTTTTTTTTTTGAGTTTGAAATTATTATGAGTTTCTTTATTATTTTTTCAATTTAATGAACTTGAGTTAATTTGAGTTTATTGAATGGTATTTGAGCTTTACATTTTTTTTATCCACAATTTGAGCTTTATATTTAATATTTATTTTTATAATATTGTTTTAAGTTTCATTCCATACTAACTATTTTCTTTTCTAATTTTTGAGAAGTTGTGGGATCCATTGAACATTCGGGGAGAACAATCTCAATGATGGGGAGAATAAGGTTTCTCTATCCTAAAATTATTGTATTCTCATATCCCCAATCAATAGGTTTCTTCAAGTAAATGAAAATATTATTTTGTATTTCTTTTTAAAAATTTAATTATGTGACATTTTTTTATTAGATCTAGACAAGAAATTAAGACAAAAATATAGACATATAATCTCTTTCTAATTGGGGAACTAGGGATTATTTTCTGCCCTTGCCTTGCTGGGTCAAGACCCTTCCTTACAGAAAAAGGGATATGCATAAAAAAACAAAAAGAAGAATAGTACAATATGACACTTTTAATCTTTATATGTAATACAATAATATTTTTACTCTTAATTAGAAACTGGTCAACATTAATTAGAAAATCAATATAAAAGTTTGAATTTTATTACCATAAATAAAATTATCGTAAAATTTACAGTGGCTTTTTTCTAATTTTTGTTCAATTACAATCAATTAAAAGTTCAAAATTTGTCAAACTTCTAATTTTTATTTAAAATAATCAGATATAAAGATACTAATAAATCATAATTAGAAGAGCAATGAGCAATAACTAAAAATTTGAATTTCACTACCATCAATATTACACCACATGTGCTATGAGTTGCCATATAAAAATGTTATCTTCAACTTTTTAGTTGGATTTTATAGAGAAAATATCTTATATTCTACAATTTGTATCACTATATGAGCTATGAATATGATTGATTGAAAATGTATTTAAATTAAAAGTTTTATTATTAATTATTTTTCAGATCAATTACAGTATATGGTATATGAAGTGATATAAATTATGATACAACAAATGTGCTATCAATTTTATAATTAGTTAAGAATCAATAAATAATTAAAAAACTCCAAAAAATTATCCTTTATTATATTCAACAAATTATCGACCAAAACTCAATAATTATATTATCTCATTAATTCCCAATGATGTATTTTGTGATTAACATTATTATATGGGTGCTTACTTACAGGCGTATAGCTTAGCAGATAAAGACTTGTGGTAAGCATGTCTCAAACATGAAGTGTGTATGAATGCATAGTGTGCAGATATTGATGCTGAAATCTCGTCAACAGAGACAGGGAAAAAAAAAAGAAACTATAAATGAAATGTGTGTGAGATAGTGAGAGATATGAATTGATGATGGCAGCTCAAGATTTTGATTTCTGAATACAGAGGGTGGGGACTGAATCAAATCCATAGATACCCCAAAAGGATCACGCAATATATGTGACTTGGTATAAGTATCTCTTTCTGATATTGATTGAAAAATGATTTGTTATCTTGGATTCTCCTCAATGTTGTCTTGTGCCAATAATAATATGTTATATTAATTAAAAAAAATTAAACATTTATGATTATTATTATATTTTGTTTCATTATTGTTAGTGCGGACAACTTATGAGACATGATACGGATACCTTGATGTTGATTCTTCTCTCTCAATTTTTTTCTAACATTCCTCTCCCATCAACCACCTTAAAATTCATTTGCATTTACACTTGATGTATATATAGGACATAGTTACTTTCATATTCATACATGTCTTGTGACTTTCAAGTTTTGTTTCCTTTGTGTTTTTTCTTCTTTTCTCTCTTCATTTATATACACGTCTTGTCACACATTTGTTTTTCTTTACGTCCTTTTCTACTCTACAATTAATATTCGTGCACCCTTTTTTATTTATTGCAACTGTGTCTATTACCTTGTGTTTGTGTATGTTAACATTTCTTCAAATTCCTCATTTGCTAACATAAGAAAGAGGAAAACAAGGAGGTAGTGTTATTTATTCTTGTGTTTAAGATCAAAACATGAGTTCTTCTTCTTGGTCTTCTTCAAATTGGGTAATGGAAAGTGGTGATATTCCTCATGTTTTGGCTGTTGATGACAACCTTATTGATCGGAAACTTGTTGAGAAGCTGCTTAGGAACTCTGCTTGCAAAGGTATAGCTAGCTAGATTGCATGCACTCTTTTTTTCTTCTTCTTCATTTTCCTTTTTCGAAATGACTAGTTTTACACGTTTTTCTTATTTGTTAAAAAAATAATTTAAGAAAGAGGATCATTTAACCTATATGTAAGAAACCAATTCATTCGATGTGTAACTGTCACTCTCAATTAGTGTCATAATGTTGTTTTGTTTTTAAATATATTGTTAATAACACCTTTGATAATTTTAATTTTGATGCCTTTCATTTTGGTGATTATGTTTGGAAAAAATATTTTGTATGTCCTTTTTGGTTGGTTGCTAATGCTATAGGCTTCAGTTACAACTGCAGAAAATGGGCCAAGGGCATTGGAGTTCTTGGGCTTGACAAGTGGTGAACATAACACCTTGAATGGGGTAAGTGTATGTTTGGTTTGGATTTATGTTTTGGAAAAATAAATCATTTTTTTACTAATATAAGATTTCAACTTTTTAAATATAGAATAACAATATGCTGACAAATGTTTCATTCTTCTCCTTTCATATTAGATAAAGTTATGTAGTGTGAATATAACAACTAGAATGGTATGAGTGCATGTTTGATTTGGATCAATGTTCTAAAAAATACAATCACTTTTTAAAAAATAATAATATGATTTTAATTATTAAACATATAATAAACTTATTTAAACTAACACACCCTAGTCATAGTTGTGTAGTTTTGTGTACACCCTAGTCATATACATTTGAGCAAGCTGCTATGTGCTAACCAGTTATACTAATTGCTGCTTTCTAGAGATCCAAAGTAAATTTGGTTATCACAGATTATTGCATGCCAGGAATGACAGGCTATGAGCTACTTAAGAAAATTAAGGTATTTTTGTGTGTTTGTTTAGTATGTATTTCTGCTTTATTTATTTTTTACATGTATGCACTAAGTGATAAAATATTAAATTATTAACCATGACAAATAACATTATGTTGAAACAGGAATCATCTATGATGAAGGAGGTTCCAGTTGTTATAATGTCATCTGAGAACATACCAACAAGGATTGACAAGTAACTTTCATAATTATTGTATAATCTCTTAACACTGTTTAGTCCATTTTATTTTGTTTTCAATATGCTAACTCATTGTTCTGCTTGAAACAGGTGTATGGAAGAAGGAGCTCAAATGTTCATCTTGAAGCCTCTCAAGCAATCTGATGTGAAAAAACTAACATGTGAGTTAATGAATAGGGATTGTGAAATTTAGCTTTTAATGGTCTGTGTCTGTGTCTTTTGGGTTGAGTTTTAGACGGGAAACAAAGAAAGAGAATATTTAAGAGCTATGAAATACACGTGTGATATAACTCTAAGCTTTTTCCTATCATTTATTTCCTTCCAAAACTCAACTTGTAAATAAACCGTTAAGAGAAGCAAGAAAGTAACACTAGAAGATGTATGGATTGGTTACTAATATGGGCAACACTCCATACCCCACTATTGTCATGGCTGTCTATTGCTAAAATCTTTGCCACTAGGCCTTAACAAAAATGTTCCCTACTAATTGCAGTAGTCTAGGGTGTAGGACATGCTTATCATTTGTTTTGATGATGCTGTCTAGTGTCCTTTTCTCTTGTATTTTGACCTATGTATATCAAATTATTTTAGTGTTGATTGGTGCTTTAGAAAGTTAATTTTTTGTTACAATGAAATAATGGAGGAAAAAGCCCAAATTGTAGCTGAAATCGTGTGTAAGTATGGATTGTTACCAAGAGTTGGATCCTCCTCCCATACTAGAAAGTCTAATAAGAATTATCTAATACATGAATGTGAAACCTAGATTAATTTAATGAATTAAAAAAATTTATTAAAATTAATTTAAAACCTAAGCCATTATTTATTTTTTAAATGTTAGTGTTATCATTTTATCCAGCACTGAATGTTTTAATATCGGAGGATCAACATGTATACCCACAGTCCCCATGAATAATGGGTGTCTCAATCTTTTTTTTATATAATTAAAATTTTATCACTATCAATTATATTAGGTTGACAATAGTGATTATTATATTGTATTATATATAATTAATGTATAATTAGAATAAGGTCTGACCTATAATAAGAAAATTTTGAAACTATTTAATATTTATTAAGAATAAGAGATTTAAAAATATATTAGGCACAAATCCCTAATAAATAACATAATTGAATTCCAACAAAATCATATTGTATTCTCACAAAGAGTTATTTTTCTTCAAAATTTATTATAAAAATATTACATAATTAAATTAATCAATATTCAAGTTGGGGTCAAAAAAATTTCTTGCACCAAACCTACAAATGTCATGACAAACACAATGGTGTGTGTTTGAAACTGAAAACTAAGTATTATCACAAACATATATTTCCCAATACCTCCGGACATGCATATGACGGTGCATAACATGGGCAGCAACAACATGCCATTAATATGTTTGATTTTTCACACTACTCTTCCTCTTCATTTCACTCCTATGGTTGTTCCCATAGCAAACAATAACAACCCCGTATCAACTAAAACATAGCCCATTAAATTAGCATCAAATCATTTAAGAATGAACACAATCTAAGTGGGAGGTTCATAAATAGAATTAAATTTCATATGTGAACAGTACTTTGGGTTTTTGTTTTAAGTACTTAGGCTTCATATCTAACCATGTTTGTATAATAGGTTATGCTAAATTGTGGTTTGGGTATACAAATTGAGTTACATTTACAAATCACATATTTAGTTCGAGTAAGGTTACATCATGTCTAAACAAGAATCTAAGTCTAAAAATGTGATTTAAGTTGTACGTGAAAAAATTTGATTTTTTATTAAGCCAAACCATAGTTTTCAAACTATAGATTTTACTAGGATTCACTTCTGAACAAATTAATATATGCATTTTTTTATTCTATCTCTACTATATGAGTGTATGTCAAACAATTGAACATATCGACTAAGTGTGAATCGTCGGCATGTAATATTTAGTGCAATATCATTGATATTGCAGGAGTTCAAGTGGCAGATGCTACAATGTTGGACTAAGAACATAATGATTGCTTTTTGCAGAAGGCTAACTCAATGATTAGATGTAACAACCTAATAGTAATATGTGGTTGTGCAAAATACATTTCTTATATGAAAATTGTAGATCGAAGACAATGCTCTCACTTCTCACCTAAAATATGTTCTCACCTATAAGAATGAGGTCTTGGTTCAACTCTCAAAAACAAGAAATCAATCAACTTGATAGTAATATGTGGGTGTGCAAGATACATTTCTTAATTTATGGTTGTGCAAGATGCATTTCTTAATATGTGGTTGTGTCCCCTTATATTATCATTACAAATTCATGGTTTCAAATTGGAATCCTAAAGCACCAATAAGGAGTTGATCTAGTCATGTAAGGTTTTGCTAGATTCATAATATGACTAAAATGTCAAGAATTCGATTCTTTTGAGCAACACTTTTGGGAGTGAATGATACTTATTCAAAAAAATTGAAATCCATCAACAATTGTTTATAGAAGGCCACAATATCAACCAAAATATCCACATGCACTAACCGTTGTAATATCATGTAATGCCACGAACAGTTGCTTGTAATGGCAGACTCATGACATGAACATTTGCTTGTAAGGGTAGTGCATTATCTGGACCGCCTCATTGCTTTATTTTTATACAAACTTGCCCTAGACCCATGTTGATATCTATTGGGTCCAATGTTATAAAAATCAGTTCTTGTCGGCCGGTTCAACCGGTAAACCGGTCTCTATACCGGTACGGTACAATAATTATATCAATCATGCAATCATACCGGTTAAAATCAGTCATACTGGCCGATTTTCAATTAAACCGTACTAGTCATACCTGCCGGTTTATTTTAAAATTAATTTTTTAATGAAAATAAAAAATATTGGTTTTTTATTGATTTTTCAACATTAATTTTAATATATTATATATATATATATGTTTAATTTTGTCGGTATGCAGTTTAATTAGTGAATCATCGGTTGAACCACAATACCACTATATTAGTACCTTAATCGGTTTGATGACCGGTATGATATCAATAACACTAGTTGAGTCTACTAGCCACGGGTCTTTAGGTACCTAGTGAATCTGTGGGTACCCACAAATTTAAAAACATTAAAAATAATTGCAAGTAATTTATGTAATTGTTTATTTGTTTCTCGCAATCTTATATGTTACTTAGATAATCAACAAGAGAAAAATTACAAACATAATTTAAAGTTTTAAACACTTTTTAAATTTATTATTTCAATATTATGAGATAAAATTGATTTAGTAAGAATATAATAACATAATAATCACATTTAATAACATAGCATAGCATCACTACTTAGTTAACAATATAACATCACTATTTAATAACATAATAATCACATTTATGAATTAAAAAATATAGATTAACAATATATATATATATATATATATGAAGGAATAGCAGGACCGACTACCCTGGATCTGGGTACCTCATTGCCTGGACCCAAGCCCATCCAACAACAGATCTTAAAATCTTGAGTCTCAATTACCCATGGGTCCAACAACACAGACACAGACTCAACTCGTTGCGAGTATCTTTTGTGCATACTCATGAATCCAGGTACCCATTTTCATCCTAACTCAAGATGATCGTAATATTGGTTTCAAATAAGACACTTTTCATAAAAATATAATTTGTTGAAGTTTCAAATGTTGTATATATAGAGAAATAGTAGATCAAGAAGACTAACGCTTTACTGTGATCGTGGCATTGATGTAACATATATAGGAAGAAAATGAACAATAGGATATTCAAAGGAGAATGAAGTTAGGAAGCATATTTAACCAAATCAAGAAGGAAGTTACATGGAGAGTAGTCCAGTGTTGCACAAAGGTTTTGAAGAATGAATAAAGGAATTTCTTCCAACAAATATGAATCAGGCTTTCAATTCATTGTACAAAATGATAAATGAAAATAGTGTAACTTTACTAAAATGCACTTGTACACACTGAGGATTGTTCAGTGCCTTTTATGATTTTATGAGATATGAGCTAGCTTAAAAGGAACCCTTACTAGAAGGTGGCAACTTAAAGTTTCTCCAAAGCTATGCTCTATTGTGTGTTAATGTTTGTTAGGTAATGATTATTCACATTTCACCATTACAAGGACAACTAAAATCCCAAGTTATAGTTCAAGATTTTCCTAGAAGCATCAATTTTCAAGTACAAAAAAAGCATATATTCATATTACAGATACACTGGCATCATGAAGTTATATTGTGACAAAAGTAAGCAGGAAAATGAAAGTATTGACAACAAGGGAACACCATACTGAGTTCATCACAATAAACAAGTAATAACTTATAATCTCTTTAGCTTACTATGTCCAAAACAACTTTAAGCCAAGAGTCAACTTGAAGACTTCTAAAGAACAAAACGTTATCTAAATGAGTTTGATGTATCCTCAAACAACCTTCATACTAATATTGCTAATGAGTACCAGACAAGTGTTGTTACCACAAACAATCATTACAGCATTAAGCATCACTTTGTTTTACTACCTTTACCATTGAAATGATCCACAACACCATTGGTAAATCTGCGTAGCATCTTCCACAGATTCCGACTACGAGTACTAGACGAACTTATCCGCTCCAAGAATCCATCACCACCATCGCCGTGAGGCGAAACCAAGCTTTCAGTATACACAGTCTCCTGCAACCATTTCACATCATCCACCTCAGCAATCTTACTATACTCATCAGCCTCCTCATCATAAGCAAACACTCCCTTCCCTCTAACATTAATCACCAACTCCCCATTCTTCATAAAACAAAGAGGAGCATAATCCAACGACCTCAACCGGTCTAGAAACTTCGAAACCGATACCATTCTCTCCCAATTACAATCATCCCTCGTCGCCCATATATCAAAATAAACTCTCCTCTGAGAATGAACAACGCATAGTGCGCCATTCAACACTCCCAACCACGACAAGTTCCTCCCATTATTATCCGGTGGGTTAGGCACCACCGTGAATTTCTCCTCCGATAAACTGAACTTCAACACAACAGTAGAGATATCATCGAGAGTCAACCAGTAAACTGCGTTGTTCAACGTCACGGATTGGTGATAGTGCTCGATGAAATAGGGAGGGGTAACTTCGTCAGGGAGTTTTCGCCACGAATTGGAAGTTAGGGTTAGGATTTCAATTTGGGGATTATAATCTTTGACCTTGATATTGCAGTAAGAGGAAGGGGCTCTGATGATTTTATAGTCATTGATTGTGGAATCAAAACCTATACCGAGAACTTCTCTGGTTTTCATGAAATTCGAAGGTGTTGGAAGAATTCTATGTTGGTTGATGGAAGGGTTCCATAGAACGATGTCACCGTTGTTGATGATGATGCAAATAAGACCATGGCAGTGGCCTTTGACGTAGTAGGTGTGGCCGGAGATAAAAGGAAGGTGTAGTTCTTGAAGGTTGTGGTTACGGTGGTGGAGGGAAATGGATAAGGGAGATTTGAAGTAACGGGAGAGGATGATGCGGTGGGGAGTGGTGGAGTGGTGGCGGCGGAGGTGGTTGTTGATGAAGAAAGGATCGGTGAATAAACGGTGCCATGATTTGCAAACGCAGCGGAACCGGGCGAGGGTTTGGACCGGAAGGCGGTTCAGAATTTCGGCTTGGATGTCTTCGGGAAGCTGAACCGGGGTTTTTGAAGGTGAAGAAGACGACGTCGTTTTTGACATCGTGTTGCTTTGTGTTGGGACTCTACTCAATTCTGTCTCATACTAATGGAGGTGGTTGGGATTGTTGACCATTAGTGTAGATTTTCTTTCTTTCGGAAAGATGTGTATTACAGCATTGTGTATCCAGGTTTAATATAGGACTATAAGAGGATATATATCGTTTTTGGCCGTTATAAACTTATAGATTTAATATTTCTACACTAATAATATAATAATATAAGTGTTTTTGTCCGTTATAAACATATAGATTTAATATGTCTAGACTAATAATATAAGTGTTTTTCATTGTCAAAAAATTATTCACAATTTATATTTTAATAGATAATGACTCTAAAAAAAGAGTAATAAAAACTAATAGTAGATAATATAATAATAGTGTAAAAAACTTTATATTAACAATACATAAATTTTAAATTCTAAACTTATATAATTATAATTTGAATTATTTTTCCTTAGAATAATCAATGGTAAATAATATATATAAAAAAGTTTAAAATTTATGCACTGACAATGTAAAGTTTTTACACTGTCAGCATATCATTCACCATTCATTTGTAATACTTTTATTTGAAAGTTTAGTAATAACTAATATATGAATGGTGATGATTTACTGACAGTGTAAAAATCACTTATACTCTCAGTATATACATATTAAATCCTATATAAAATTCATACAAGTGACAATGCATTTATTTTTTTCTTATATAATTATTAAATTATTAATTATCT
Source organism: Lupinus angustifolius (assembly GCF_001865875.1). Taxonomy (NCBI): domain Eukaryota; kingdom Viridiplantae; phylum Streptophyta; class Magnoliopsida; order Fabales; family Fabaceae; genus Lupinus; species Lupinus angustifolius. The sequence continues at coordinate 14,172,981 of NC_032011.1, forward strand.
ATTAACTCCTCATATCAATGGCAATAAATGATAATCACCATATACAATATTTTCTACCAATAATTTATAGATATAAAAATATTAATTTAAGCCAACTTTTTCAATCAATATTATTAAACTAGCAACATACATCAACTGACGTTGGTTCAAGTGGTACATGTTTGATTTCCCTTAAGTAAGGTCTCAGGTTCTAGTCTTGTGGATCGAAAAAACGTCCGCGGGGAGAGTTAGTCACAGTACTTGTGGATGTTCCTGGCTCGGACAGGATTGCATCCAGTGCGAGAATACCTGTGGGAAACCCAAAAAAAACTAGTAACATACTCGTACATTCGCATGAGATAGTATTTTTTATCACATGACTAAGAAGACACATATTATATGTGTCTTCACATAGTTAATAACATGCATGTTACTCGTGCATTTGCAGGGTTAAAAACATACATATTATTTGTACATTCGTATTGTTAATAATACACATGTGACCCTTATATTCGCGTGTTTAAAAACACACATGTTATTCTACACGCATTACAAATAAAATACACGTTCTTCGTGTATTCACATAGTTAAAAACACATATTATCTGTGAATTCACATAGTTAAAAACACATGTTACTCATACATTGATATTATTAAGAATACATGTGTTACATGTGTTTTGTTTGTTCAAACATATAAGAAAAATAAATGACAATTTCGAATTTGAATTTTCTAATTAAAATAGGAAACTAAAACATGATACTATATGATTTTTTTAAATTAAATATTTTAAAATTTATAAAAAATCAAATGATTTTTTCAACTTCGAATATGATTTTCTAATAAAAATATAAAATCAAATCATGATATTATATGAGTCCTTTTTATTGAAAATATTTAAAAGTTATAAAAAATTTCAATTTCGAATTTGATTTTTTTAATTATAATAGAGAAAAATTAAAATCTAAAGAATCTGAACCGTGATATTAAAATTCAGTAAGAAAAGTATCACAGAGCTTTGATTAGGTGAAAATGGTAGCAATTCTTAGAGTAATAGTAAACATTAAATAGTATAGATAGATTATAGAAATATTGAATTAGGTGAAACTGTATAGTTTTTTAATTTAAATTAAATAACTACATAAGAGAAATTCGAATGATTATATTAAGGTTTTGTTACCAAAAGTGAGATCACAAGATTTATATGTTTGTGCTCATCCATCAAGATTTATATGTTTGTGCTCATCCGTCAAGATGTATATGAAGTTACACACTTACACCCTTATATGGGAGATGATGAGGTAGGGGGAGATGATCAGGTAGGGGAGAGATGAAGATGTATGAGAGAGACAAATATGTATTAGTATAAATGAAATGAAACAGGAAAGAAAAATAGTCTGGATGTGAAAAGAGATTTCAATCTCATCTAATGTTCAATAATTATTAATTTTAAACATAAAAACACATAGAGGTTAATCGCTAATTAACATTAAATTATTAAAATATAAAATGCATGAAAGGTAAGGATGTGATGTGAGAATGTACATCGTAGTAACATAAAACCTTTTAGGAGGGAAATAAGTGAGAATGAGGTGATATATAGTTTGAGAGAGTTTTTTTTATTATGTAGTTAAAATAGACTTGAATCCAACATTAAAATGGATAGATTTTTTAGAAGGTTTACTCATATTCGTTTGAGCTATTCGTTTTTTCTTAGATTTTTATATTCAGTAATTTTTGCTTGTTAATAAGTAGGGTAAGTGGTTCCGGTTTAAACGGCGAAACCGATGGAACTGAACTGAATTAAACCGCAAAATGTGGTTCGGTTTCACGGTTTGGTTTGGTTTCGCGGTTTGGTTCAGTTATTTTTTTAAGGAACCATTTATGTTCGATTCGGTTTATAGTTTTAGAAATTTAGGAACCGCTGGAACCGAACCAAACTGAATCACATATCAAACAAATAGATACTAAAGAATTATATTTTATTATTGTTTAAATTCTTCAACCAATTTTGTAGCTTAAATTATCAATTTGTGTGATTATAGTGTTATATATGTTACTAAATTGTTATTATGTTAATAATATATATGTTATTACATATATGTTATAGTGGTATTGAGTTTGAAACTAATATACACCATAGATTGTTATATGTGTTACTAATTGTGAATTGTAAGGTTATATATGTAACTATTATATATTTATTGATTGATATATATATCACTAATCATGAATTATATTATTATATATATGTTACTAATTGTGGATTGTATTATATATGAGTTTTTTATCCATAAATTACATAATTATTATATATGTTACTAACATTTTTGTTAATAATATTAGTAGTGTTTTTCCTGTTGTAAAAAAAAATCTTATAATACATTTTGAGCTTTCAATTGATACAAGACTTTCCATAAAAAATAATAGAAAAATCGTGGAACCGAACCATTAAAGAACGGTTCGGTTCGGTTCCTATTGTTAAATTTGCGGTTAATTGAGCGGGGCCATTATGTTCGGCTAGGTCACTAAAATGCACCAAAATCGAACCAAACCAAACTTTTATACCTCTATTAATAAGTCTTGGGTGAAGATTCGTTTACAACATGATATTATAAACTTATAACAAAAATAGATAATAAATATTGGTTTTATGAACTTTGAACAAAACATAAGATAACATTTACAACATAAATATTTATAAATTACAATAATATTATAAATGAAAACATTATAGTATTCCTATTTTGTATAATATCTTTAAGCACAACAATAGAATGATGTATCAAACAAAATGAGAACATCTTTAGATCATTAGATTATACATTTCACTTCTTAATTATGTATTTAATTAGATAGAACTTTTACAATAACAACTTAATAAAGAATAGTAACTTTGCAACAAAACTAAAAAACAACATTGTTTCTATATAGAACTCAATAAAACCAAGTTCAATCATTAGTTGTTCACAATAAATGTGTTGATAATAAGCATACAAAAGAACTTCACAGACGAAGTAAAAAATGATGATCATATATTACGATAATGATTATATTTTAATATATAGAGTTTATTCTGAACTTGAGTCTATATTACCATTACTATAAAATGAAGTAACATGATTTTATTTTTGACATTACCCAAATATTTATATATTAAAGTGAAGTCACAAATTATATTGTTTTAGGAGATAGACTCTAATTAGAATGAGAGAAATAAATTGGTTATGCTAAAAATTATATAAATGAATTTGACATCATATATTATTTCATGCATCAGACATTAAATCTATGAATTTGGTTCAATTCGACATAACAAACATGTTAAAAATTTATACTTTAATATTTAACTAATTACTTTTTATATTATATGATCGTCATAACTAGCAGTCAAAGAGAGATTTTCAATTTTTTGATATAATCAAGGATATCATTTCACTTCTCTGAATAAATAATAAAGTATTAGTTTTAGTATATATAATTATCCTCCCTACAAAAATCACTTTCATCAATCATTAATTTTAGGATGAGGTTGTGAGATTATACTATTAGACGAACATGTTGGCGATATTTGAACTACAATTTAATACCCTTAATATGTACCAAAATATTTGGACAAAAATACCCTTAATATTGTGTTCGAACAAATTGGATGAGAAGGCTATTTTAGTAAATAGATTCTCTAAATTAAAAAAAAAACTCAAAAATCCCTTTCTCTCTCCACATTCTCAAACCCTTCAATTCTCACGACACAAAGTCCAAAATACCTTCTTCTCTGCTCTCTACTGGAATATGAGCACAACCAACCATTGTTCTCTTCTCTTTTCTGTGATTCAATGGAGAGAGAGTCACTTAAAATTGAATATTTTGCTTTTGTGGAGCAAAAGTAAGTACCAAAGACCTTACAAGATCCTGTAAACATTTATTTTGTTTTGCATCTATTGTGTTTAGTTTTATTCACAAGTCTGCCGTTTGCAATTATCAGTTATGCATATGGCACTAAATGCCAAATGCCAAATAATATCCACAAAATCCAAATGCAAGCTTGTATGATGAATGTGATTGTTAGTTTGTTACTGTTGTTGAAACAATACAAGTTTGGACCTATTTTTCTAGATTTTGCAAAGTGGCATTAAGAGGAATCATTGTTTTGGAGAGGAGAGAACAAAGATTTTGTTTAGGAGAATTAAGTCTCGATGAGAAAGGGATTTTTGAGTTTTTTTTTAATTTACAGAATTTATTTACTAAAATAACCTTTCTCATCTAATTTGTTCGAACACAATATTAAGGGTATTTTTGTCCAAATATTTTGGTACACAATGCTAACATGTAACTAACTGAAAAGACACCTTACCCATGTTAGCAAACCCTATATATATATATATATATATATATATATCAATTATAAATTTTTTAATTCAGTGAACTGGCCCGTCTTAATCGGTGTATACATTTTCTGGTATTTAATATTCATAAGTATTGAAAGGAACATTCTAAGACATACCACTTCGACTAAAAAGATTCGCTGAATTAATAGTACATCTGGTAGGGTTCGCTTTCATCGTACGATATTTGATTTCAGAAATGGCCGGTTTACCTGCGAAGCTTCGTCTCCAACCCTCTGACGTCAAATCCGCCGCCTTGTGGGGCGTCGCTGCCGCCTCTGGTGCTCTTTACCTTGTTCAGGTAACGCGTCTTATCTCTCTTTCTCTCTCCTTTGACTTTTCAGATTTTCATTTTTCATTCTCGATCCTCTGTTGCTATAAATTTGTTTTCTTAACTTTGCGGTTGGAGATGTTTACTTTTTGTTTTAATTTAGATCTAAAAGCATTATATGTTTTAGTACTGATCAGTAATGTAGTGTAGCGTTTCATTGATATACGTATTAGAACGAAAGGTAAAGAACTCGTGATTTTTCTATGTTTGGCCTAATTTTATGAATAAAACAGATATTTTTTTTGTTCTACTAAGGTTCTCAATTGCACCAAATAAAGCAGTCCTTTTAATTTATTGCAATCACATGTTGGAGATTGGTTTCATTGTTTTTTTTTCAGTTGCAATCATGTCATTAATCACATTACACTTGGATCTCTTTGCACATCACTATGATGTACTATGAGCTTCATGAGTCATTTTGTTAGTAACCTATTGAAATTAGGGATGAACCATTCATAGTTGGGTTTTTTATATTAATTTCTGTTTGTTATCCCCTTAAGGTGTTGAATGAAGATCACATGTCCCAGAAGCATGCCCCTAACTCTGTCTCATTTCATTAGATTAGGACATGGTTGAGGACAAAGGTGGGGATAGATGATCTGTATTCTAAGGTGTCATAATAATAAAGCCATGTTAAAAAGATAAAAATAAAGAAGGGACAAACTATTTTGCAGTGGAATCCATGCATACAACATTATACATGAATAAATCTTCTAAAGGAAGAAAACGGATGGAGGAAAAAATAAAAGGGGGCTCAATGCACGAGGTCTCCGCCTAGCGAGGTCTGAGAAGGGTAGATATGCACAACGTTATTCTCGCAAACGAGAAGGCTAATACCAGAGAAAAAGGATAGACTGAAAATATTTTCTCTCATTTCGTTTCTCTGTATATGTGCTTCTTTCCTCTGTAATGTTCCCTTTCCTATCTCCCTCTTTCTTTCTGTGATTGGATAGCAAAGAAAGTGGAAGGAGGTAATAAAGTAGGTAGGCTTGACTTCTTTAGCAAATTAGCCTTTAAGCAGTTGTAGATATATACGTTGCAGCAATAACAGTTGCTTAAATTTGATTTTGCTTGATTTTATAGTCTTTTACTACTAGCACTTCTTCCTTTCTTGCTAAAATTTCAATCAGATACAGAGTAAACCCTTATTTTTCGTTCTGCAGAGATATATGCCTCATTATTCATCACTTTAGTGTTCAAAAAGTTCTATTTATCAATTTAGTCCATCGGATATGAAAGATGCTAAGTATCATCATATTGATCCTCCTTTGCTGAATTTAGAGAAGTGACTATGATAAGTCCTTAGTTTAGGGACCAGGTTGTTGCTATTTTGCATGAGTCGGGACTAAATAAATGTCACTTGACATCATTGAGGTCTGAGATTGATGTCCAAATTCTTTGTGGGACCAATGTAATGACACTATGCATTGTTGAGAGACTGAGTTAATGAAAGAATATTTCAGAGGACCAAAGTGATGTTTGCATCTTTGGAGGATAAAATTTGGATTTATTAAAAGATGTATAACTATCTATGATAGTTTCATAAAATTTATTAATTTTTTTCGAAATTTTCATTTTCTAATACAATTTTTTATAATATTTTATTTTCTATTCTGCTTTATGGTGGACAAAATGTTTGGCATGGATGTTCTATGGCATGTTTTTGTTTGTTGGTAATGGTGTATTCTCTATTACAAGTTGTTTTCAAACAAAAAAATGATGAGGGTTTTATTGATTATATTGTTGGATTTGATATTCTATATTCACCACATCAAGAAAAAACAGGAATGCTGGCTAATGAATACACATTGACATTAAGCCTCCTCCCAAAAATAAAATAAAATCCAATTTTTTTTATTCTCATTACATTTTCTCCTGCTTCAATTATGAGGATGAAAATTGAGACTATAGGTTCATTAGTTTACAAAATGGCCTCAGCGCTTCGATAAAATTGTTGATTTCTGATGGAATAGATATATGTCATATACCTTACATTTTATCTCTGTTTATGGACTCGATTGGTGTACATGATAAGAGAGTCATGATAACGATAATATGTCATAATGTCCTGTCCTATTGTAATTCATTGTAATTCAGAGTTTGACGAGTCAACCGGATAAGGATAGTGCTATTGTGTTGTACTATCCTATCTTGTTGGCTTAGTGTACTTACTATCTCATGGGGTGAGTTGAGTTAGAAATAAGTAAGATATGATACAGTTTTTCCTCATACCTTCACGCTCGAACACCATTGTCACCACCACTGCACTACCATCATTGCTACCAATGTCATTGTTATCTAAGTATGCACCAAACATTGGACAAGATAAGAGTTTATCCTACTCATATCTCATCTAGCTCTTATCCTTCTCTTATAATATCTCGCCCTCCTATCCTGACCTCCAAACAAGCCCATATATCTGACGGAAAACCAAAAAAGAGCATGAAGAGAGTTAGTTAGAAGAATTATTGTAACTAGTCAAGATAAGATTAGAAATGAACGCATTAGGCAGAAAGTTGGAGTAGCTCCTATTGTAGAAAAGATGGTAGAATTGCGCCTTAGGTGGTTTGGACATGTGTGGAGGAGACCGGTAGAAGTCCCCATAAGGAGAGTAGATTAAAGGGAGGCTAGTCCAATTCCTAGAGGGAGACCAAGAAATATCATAGGCGAAATTATTAAGAAAGACTTGGATATCAATGCTTTGTCGATGAACAAGATTTATGATAGAGCATTATGATATCGTCCAATTCATGTACTCGACCTCACCTAGTGAGATAAAGATTTGGTTGTTATTGTCACTCAAATGGAGTATACTCATATATGCATATATCATTGTCAGCCTTTAAATAGAACAGTTTCTTGATGCCTGTTACTAGAGTTTTACTCTACTCATGTGTTTAGATCTTTCAAACATCTTCAGCGCTCTTAGCCAACTTCCTTCATCCATGTGTTTATGGATGTGCCCAAAGTTAGTTTATGCATCCTTCCCTGCTGAAGTATTATGCCTATTCATGATTTTTTTTCATTTTGGTAATTTTTGTCTCAACATGCCGTATTTAGCTTCCCGGTGCATTTCAATTCTTGTTGATTCTTATTGCAACTCTAATGCAGTTTGTTCAAATGTTTTACAGCCATGGGGCTGGATAAAGAAGACCTTCTTGGATAAGCCAGAGCCGGAGCAAAAATGAGTTGTGATCTGAGAAGAATGTTACCTAAATCCTTGGATCATGTCAAGGTTGAGTAACTGAATCACGGTCTAATAATTTTAATTTCCTGCTATGATCATGTGGCGGATTTGGATATGAATTTTTTGATGTTGTGTCTTGGTTATTTTTATCAGAGTTTTTCTGTTATAAATTGATGTGAACCCATAAATTTTCTTCTAGGTCCTCTGAACGAATCACCAGTGGAGTTTATAGCAGTTAGCATTCTTTACCGGGGAGAATAATGCAGAGATATATTAAGATCTCGTGTTTCAGTAAGTGGAAAACTATATAATTTTTCACAATTAACTATAAATGATAATTTGTTTTGATTGAAGCATTGGATGGTTTGAACTTTGAAAGGTTAATTCCTTCTTTTTTTTCATTTGATTGAAGCATTAGATGGTTTGAAAGGAAAAATGATGTAATTCAAAATAATAAATGTTTTATTTTTATTATTATATTTTCTAACAATTCAATCTAAACAAATTATCAAGCAAAAAGCAAAGTCTGTTCAGTAGATGGTTAAAAGAAGTTGGGTAGACTAGTTTGATAGCAATTTTTGTTTAAGAGATTCCTTTGAAGTGAATAGTTTCTCTTTAAAATATATATTTTGAAGTAAAGAATGGGCGTTAAACTATGCATTTCAATGACACCCAATAATCTCTATATAACATATTCTCACTAGTCATTAGTATATTTAACGTATATCTTTTTCTATTTTTAATATAAAAGAAATCATGGATATTCTTTTGGGGTAAAATGTTGATCTTAAATTCCACAATCTAGTATTTTTCTATATTTATTAGTAGGAAATAAAGTACAGAACTTTTATTCTTTCTTGTTATTGGCAACAAGTCCTTTTCTCCTTACCACAAGTAGTAATGAGCTTTTTAAGTTGTTGCTTCCCACCCTTGACACTTCACAAGGCCACTACATAACTGAAAAACAAATTTCTTCTGCCTACTACTAGAGCCAGTAACTAAAAACCACAACAAAATCCTTGCTTCCACTTTTTCCAATAAAATTAAAGTTTGATTCTTGATGTAAAAAATGACTACACACTTACATGAACCTCATGACCAGTTCCAATCCCATCTAGGTAAAATATTATTGCAATTTTTCTTGTAATGTATTGTAAATTATTCAGGTAATGTCCATTTTCATAACATGTATAATTGTTATGGTTACAAAATAAAACATTATTCAATGATAATATGGTAAATAATTATAGAAGATAGAAAAAACAATTATATGAGTCATATTATATATGCCTGAGCCATATGGAGCACGCTTGAAGGAGTGGCTCTTTTTTTCTTCTTAGTAATAGTTAAGCTATTCTAGACTTGAATTATAGTTAAGCTATTCTAGACTTGAATTATAGTTAAGCTATTCTATTCTAAAAACAGAAAGGATTCCCAGTAAAAGATAATTTTACAATAAACGAGACTGAATTTGCTCATCTGAGTGAGTGAATGGATTTCTAGTTAGCTTTTTTATACACATTTCTAGTTACCCTTTTAAAGTCTTGTAATGAATTTTTTCAATTATAGAAATCAACATATTGATTCTTTAATGTAATATTTTGTATATATATATAGTGCCCATTTCTGTAATATGAATAGTTTTTATTTTATTTCTTAAAACTAATATTTCAAAAGTGATAAAAATGCTAAAATAATGATCTTAGATTATTATTTTTTGGTGAAGGATTCTAGATTTCTTCGACGAAAATGTAATTGCAAATGAGTTATATACATATAATAATATAAATAGTTGAATAATTTAATGTAATAGTATATTAAAAATAAATATCAATACAATAAGTTCATTTTGTTAAGATATATAGGGGTTTTCCATAGTTTATGCATTTATATAGTATTTAAGTTCTCTATACGGTAACTGTCATTTATATCATTAGTCATTCAATAAAAGCAACACATATAAATATAAATAAGAGTATAGTACCTATATATTAAAAATGTAAAGATTTATATATTTGGATTACATTTTTCTTAAAAGGTAGATGATGATTAAAATTAAAATTGAATGTGGATAATACAATAATAATGTAAAAACTTTTACATTGTCTGTGTATACATTTTTCCTCTATAAATAATAATAATAACCATATTTTTTCATATTACAAAGAGTATCCCTCCCTTAGATAAGGAACCAAATTTTTTTTCCAGGTTCATAAATATCACTCCCAACAAATATCGTTCATTGTTAATATATATAAAAATAAATATATATTTGTTGCATTTAATACATTATTAATATATCATTCACTCATTTATATTTAATAATTTTTAAATCTATACTATATAAAGACAAAATAAGGAAAACATGGTGTAACTTTCACCATGATATAATTTTCACTTCATATTTTTACCATTAATATTATTTATTTTTTATAAAAGTCCATATAATCCTAAGCAACCACCATTAAGATATTAATTAACCTCATCTCCCACCTTAAATTAAACATTATAATTAAAACAAAAAATTATATTATAAAATACACTCAACTCAAAAATACATTCTAATTCTAAAAAATAAAATATAAAATATATAAAAATTAAATTAATAAAAACATATAACAGTACATGGTAGACATTCCTCAAAATGTCTCAAAATGTCTATACACACTAGTATAAATAAATAATATACAATATATATAAATCTAGTTGTATCTCTTAAGAAAGAAACATTAAATAATTGTGTAAAAAATTTATACATTATTACATTATCTTTCATTATTTATAGTTAATCATAATTAACTATTAAAAAATACAAATAAATTATAAATAATATAGTAGATATATAAATTTTTAAATTAATAAAATATTCTATCTTTTTTACTTACGATGCATAAATATTATGTGATTGAGACTACTATATCTCTCAAGACTTTACCCGCAAAGACCAACCGTCCGATGATGCTGACCCTCTGATCACCGTCCATATATATATATATATACCCTCGTCTTCTCCTTCAATTCCTTTCGCTCCTTTCACTGCCAACACAACCGCAGCCACAACAACACCATTCTCGTAAGTTCTTTCACTCTTTTCCCATTTCATTATTCATAAAAGTTTCATATTTTTCATTCTTTTATTGTTTCTATGGTTTGTTTATTTTATTGTTTCGGTTTGGATTCAAGAGGAAGTGAATAGTGTTGTGTGGTTCAATGGAAAAAGAGTTGTTGGAATTGTACGGAGCCGCGAAGACGGCGGCTGATGCGGCGAGCTCCGGCGACGGAGAAGTCGAAGAAAGTAGATGCATTGATGCGCTTCAACAGCTCAAGAAATTTCCCGTCAATTACAAGATTCTCGTCAGCACCCAGGTTTTTTTCCCCTTGGTTTCGTTCACTTGTTTTTTCAAAATTTGATTTTGACGTTTCTCTCTCTCTCTCTAACTTTATGCTTGGTTTGTTGTGTTTTTGGTTTGGATGAAGCTATGATTTTTTATATTTATGAGAAAAGTTGGGAATGTGATTGGTCGCTTGAAGTGTTTAGAGAAACAAGTGAATGCTATATTGTGTTTTGTGATGTTTTTGCATCCTATAATTGTGCAAATTGAGCTCTTGTTTATGTTATGCACAGAAGGTCATAAATTTATAGTTATCAATTATCTAAGGTTTTGAGTTTTATGTTTTGGATTTTTGTTTTGTTTATCATAAAATTTGGGAAACCATTTGCTCATGTGAAGTGTGAAGAGAAACAAGTGAGTGCTATTTGTCTTGTGTGAATAGCTTGAGGGAAAAGTTCACATTTAATGAATTAGACAGTTAGTATTTTGTAGTTATGGATGACCTAGATTTTCAATTTTATGTGCTGAAAATTGCTTGAGGGAAAAAATCATTTTCATTCGTTAGAATTCATTGAGATTCGAGAAGTTCACTCTTTGTATATTTCCAAGGATGCTTGTGGTAGTGGTTAATGCACGGATAAATTGGGATGTGTACTTATGAGGTGTAACCAGCTTGTTTAAATTTGATTATCTGGTCATGTTTGGTTACAAAAACTTCTTAATTGAACAGAAAGTCACAAGGTGACTGTTCGGTGGAAAATCTAAATTCTTTTAGCTTCTTGTGGATCTATTATTTGTTTGTGATGGTTGTGTAATTCTTGCTAGGATTTAGACCCTTCCCTTTTCAATGGAAGGAGAGGATCCATATTCATTCATGTGCATGATGTACTTGTACACGAGGAAGAAGGAAAACATCAATACTAGTTATTAATGTTTTGTTTTAGTATTTAAGGTAGGATTAGAAATGGCAATCCTCTTTTTCTCTGTTGCCAGGCATAACGAAATGCTGCTGCTGTTTCATAATTTGGATTATTATTTTTTTTACATTGGTGGAAATTTGTTATCGGTTTGTCGAAGTTTACTTTGTTTTGTCCTCCTCTCCCCTTTCCTTTCTCCCTCTTATCAGAATGTTTTGTAGCTGGCTTCTGTATATGTTAACAATGTTTGATCTTTGCCATGTGATGGCATAATGATAACTCAAAGGTCAGTTTTATATCCCCATACATTGGGGATAAAAAAGTTAAGGGATGGGTACTTCCTACTGTTTTCTTCATATAAAGCATATTACATAATCCTCACCCCCTTCTCCCTTTAAGGGGACACTAAAGTGACCCCTTTGACTGTATAATTTGATTGTTTGTTCTGAACTGTTTTGTAATGTAATCTTTCAGGTGGGTAAACATCTTAAATCTCTGACGAAGCATCCAAGGCAGAAAATCCGGGCCTTTGCTATTGACCTAATTGAGATATGGAAAAACATAATTATAAAGGAAACAAGCAAAAATAAGAATGGGGGCTCTGATGATAAGGTTGAACCAGCCAATGGGGAGACAGCTAAAGCTGGGAAATTTCAAAAGAGTCCTTCGGTGAAGGTTGAGAAGGCTGAAACTGTCAAGGTTGAGAAAATTGATAGGAATGGTACACCAAGGTCAAGCTCAGACAGTACAAAGAAGGCACAAAACGTTGATCTCAAAATTGAGAAAACTGATCGTGTTGCAAATGTCAAGGTGGAGAAGCAAGCTTCTGGGGTGAAGAGAACATCGTCCAGCTCTGCTGCTGCTCCTAAGCTAAAGACTATGATTAAATCTAATGATTCGGTTCGAGACAAAATAAGAGAAATTCTCCAAGAGGCTTTATCTAAGGTTCCTGGAGAGGCTGATGAAGATGTCATGGATGAAGTTAATGCGTGTGACCCTATTCGTGTTGCAGTGACAGTGGAGTCTCTATTATTTCAGAAATGGGGTCCTTCTAATGGGGCTCAAAAGGTCAAGTATAGGTCCCTAATGTTTAACCTTAAGGATCAAAATAACACAGATTTTCGTAGAAAAGTTCTACTTGGTGTTATTGAGCCAGAGCGACTGATCAACATGAGCACAGCAGAAATGGCTAGCGAGCAAAGGAAACAGGAAAATCAGAAACTTGAACAGAAAGCTTTGTTTGAATGCGAGCGTGGAGCTCAACCAAAAGCCACAACTGATCAATTTAGGTGTGGTCGATGTGGTCAAAGGAAGACCACCTATTACCAAATGCAGACTCGCAGTGCTGATGAACCTATGACAACCTATGTCACTTGTGTTGTCTGCAATAACCGTTGGAAGTTCTGTTAGCGTAGTGATGACCGCTGAGTCTCATTAGAGCTATTGTCATCTGTTGCTTATCTAGGGTATCAAGCTCAGTGTCATTATGATTCCACACTGCAGCCATGTCAAAATTTTCTATTTAGAACTGTTGCATGTAGAAATTTTTAGTCAGTAGTGTACTTTATAGTAATTTCCTATTACTGATGCTAATTTAGTCTGTTATAAAATTGTGCCAATGTTTCTCATGTTTCTGCTGGCTAGTAACTACAATACAGAAGCCTAGCTGATCACAACAAAATGCTCAGCTTGTTAGAACAAAGTGCACTATTTGGTATTGACAATGGTTTTCTCTGTTCAAATCCAATATAATCATTAACTATAATTATATAATTAATATATGATATTTACAAGTTATTTGGAACATATTCATGCTTGCACAAATTTGGCCGTGTAAATGGTGTATGACAATCATATTACATGCGTGTGAAAAAACTGAAACTAGTTATGATTATCATACTGGAGAAGTAATATAAACATGAGATAAACAGGTAAACTGATTGATTATCACAACCCAAAAACATATTTATTTTTATTCTTATTTGGTCTCAATCATTTACATTTTTTCCACAAAAACTACCTCTCCTCCCTTTCCCTTGGTTAAGAACAACAAAAAACAAAAGTAAGAAAATAAGAACACAATAGAGAACAGAATAAAAATATTCTTAATTCATGGGCTACAACATTCCTCTATAGGCTAAGTGAAAGAAACATATAAGTTGGTTTGACAGTAAATCTTTACTCAAAACCATAAGGCATGAGGTATATGAGTCTATCCACTTATATGCTCTTGAACTCATTAATTTTTGCCAAATGTGAGACTTTTTCATTCACACTTGGAATACCTAACACTTCCGACCAATCAAAGCTAATGACATATTGAGTGACACAACTTGTGGGACATCAAATGTGCACATGTTTATTTCTACCACAGTCTAGTTAAAGATACTGCATTGTTGAGAAACAACACCGTTATGTTCCTTAAGAGCTTGGCACACTCTAGAGCTTCTATCAAATATTTGTGCCCTTTGGATGTAATCCTTAGGCTCTTTTCTTACATCCTCACCTATAAATGCTTTCCTTTTCTCTCCATGTTTGTCACCAGACTCTAATTTGCACTTCCCATCACAAACCTGTCATTATCCTCTCCCTGCTTTACAAAACAAGAAGCATGGTTTGACCAAAAATGATTGTTCACCTTAAATATCAACACTATCACCTTAGCCACCTTCACATTACAAGAGAAATGACTCTGACATTGAATGAGATGGTAGTTGTCATTTGTCAAATGAAGAGAAGAATAAAGGATGTTCTTGTGAAATAAGATCCAATAGTTTATATTAATTGTTCTCATTTCTCATAATAATACAATCTTTTTACCTGAGTTGCTATATATTAATAAATAAATGTCTTACAAACATGATGTTCTGATCTTCTTTATCAGTAAGCCTCACAATTTAGGTGGTTTTGTAGTGGGGTATGTATTGGCTACCCATACAACAGTCCAGACTAAAGAATCCTGGTTGTGATTTTCCCATGCTGAAGTATATGCTTTAAGGTCTCACATGAAATACATATGAACTAGAAAACAATCATCTCTAATAATCACATGATTTTCCATTTACATTTAACAATAAAAATATCATCATATTATATCTAAAGAATAAAAAAGTCTAATCTAAATTATGCTTATATCTCATAAGTTTCACTTTGCTTCTTAAAAAATTATTAAAAATGAATAAATATTAAGTTGGGTCATAAAAACATTTTAAGAACCAGAATAAGTTTGTGAAAAATTATTTATAAAATTCCATTAAATTTAAGAGATTTATATATTATCGTTGTATTATTTTTCATTTAATTATTATTATTGACTCTTAATATAAATAAATCGTAAATAATATATTAATTGTATATAAATATTTATATTGATAATATATAGATAGATTATTTTATTTATATTTTATTTCATAAGTACTTAGGCTAATTTTGAAACTTTTACTATCTATACCCAAATTCTAGTTCAATCACCCAAAAATCATTGAGCATGAATCTTTTTGGAGGCCATGTTCTTACATAGAATTCTTAGCATAATTTGGATTATGTTTATTTTTTATAAGTATTTTAGTATTTAATTTAATGTATTTTGGGGTTTGGGAAATTATTTATTTCCTTGTAATTTGGATCAGTGGTGGCTAAATGGTGTAGCATAAACAAGATGGCATGAAAATAGGAAGAATATAAGAGCATAAGAGGGCACAACTACAAATATGGAGTGCAAGGCTTAAAAAATAAATACGGAGATTTATTCAATTTCCTTAGTCAAATCAGATTGGTTTAATCAACATATGGTTACTCCTCGAGATAAGGCAAGACACAAATTAAGGAGATGATAAGAGGCTGATTGAAACAACTCAAGGCTCTACTTGACTTTCAATTTCACAATCAACTTGTGGCTATATTTAAGGGATGAGATAAGATGATCAAATCAAATTAGATTAGGCTTGTTAGGATTATGTTAGTTAGGATTTTATCTTCAAATTTCAATTTGTTAAATTAGATCTTATCTTTATCTTTTCAGCAAGGCAAATCTGCCCATTTATAATTTTGTTTATTCATTAATAAAGTCAAGTTTGTTTTTGAAAAAAATTGGATTGAATTCCTAAAGTTGAGTCCAAGCTCCTTAATTCGAACTTCTCAAGATCCTTATTCTTGTGGCGTTCTAAGACTCATCACCCTCTCGGTGTGGCGTCTAAATTCTTATCAAGGATCCTTCCTTGTGGTGAATATCATTGACTTATCAAACTCTTAAGCTTGTGGTGTCTCCATCTTTATATCTTTTCCATTTTCCCCACAAATCTATCCTAAAATTGGCCTAAAAATCTCTACCAATACCAAAACCGAATTTTGACTTATAAAGCTCTTAATTTCAAGCTAAAACGATCCTACAATCAAAGACATCTCCTAGAGGTTGTCATCAATATTAGAGCTAGTTTTGGCTTGAAACCCAAGTCATGGCCGATGAGGCCAACCAAGGGACAAACATCTTACATTCTAGGTGTTTGGTCCAAGGAAACATTTGCCTATTAAGTATTGATGGTGGTCGTACCAACATGGCTAGTTCAAGGTTAGTTTCAAAACTAAATCTTGCGACTAAACCACATCCCACTCCTTACCAACTACAATGGTTAAGTGAGATTAGAGATATTATTGTGAACCTGCAAGTGGAGGTTCCCTTTTCAATAGGGAAATATGAAGATGTAGTTCTTTGTGATGTGGTTCACATTGAGACCAGTCATATATGTTTGGGTCGTCCATGGCAAATGGATAAGAGGACCATCCATGATGGATTCTCAAACAAATATACTTTTTTTCACCAAATTCGAAAGATGGTGTTATGTCCCTTATCTACTGTACAAGTGATTGAGGATCAAAAGACTTTGAAGAAAAAAATTGAGGAGGAGAAAAAGGAAATTATGTGTAAAAAGGAAATTGAAGAAGAGGGAAGTGGAAGTATTTTAGTTCTAAAACAGCCCCCATCCCCACTCTAGGGTAGAGATTTTTTTTTCTACTAACAAGTCTTTGCCTAGTTTTATTCACAAGATTTTGCAACACTTTGGAATGATCCTTATTAAAGAAGAACCACCTATTCATCCATACTTTTTGGAGGCTGACTTTTATATTGGACAAGTTGTTCATATGGATGAGATTAGGACAAGCCTTGATGACTCGACTCCTACGGAGTTTTCTAAGGATGAACGTTTCCTCACAAAATTAATTTTTGGTGCATGTGTTATTGCTGGACTATTCATCAAGGGTATAACCAATGATGAATATGTGGAGAATTGGTTCAAACAATTCAAGAAGATGGTCTTTGATCCAAGAGGTGATGGTACCTCAAATTTGAGGACAAATTCTTTTCAAGAAGGAGGGTATGATGTAACCAAGGGGGGTGACCTATGATTTTTAGAGGTCATGTTCTTACAAAGAATTCTTAGCATAGTTTGGTTTATTTTATTTGCATTGTTATTAATAAATGAGAATTAAATTCTCATGCAGTCTCATGATTTATGTTTATTTTTCATAAGTATTTTAGTATTTAATTTGATGTATTTTGGAGTTTAGGAAATTATTTATTTTCTTGTAATTTGGCCCAGTAGTGGCTAAGTGGTGTAACATAAACAACGTGACATGAAAATAGGAATGATATAAGAGCACAAAGGGCACAACTACAAATATGGAGTGCAAGACTTAAAAGATAAATAGAGATTTATTCAATTTCCTTGGGTAAAATCAGATTGGTTTAATCAACATATGGTTACCCCTTGAGATAAGGCAAGACACAAATTAAGGAGATTATAAGAGACTGATTGAAACAACTCAAGACTCTACTTGACTTTCAATTTCACAACCAACTTGTGGCTATACTTAAGGGATGAAGATAAGACGATCAAATCAAATTAGATTAAGCTTGTTAGGATTATGTTAGTTACGATTTTATCTTCAAATTTTAATTTGTTAAATTAAATCTTATCTTTATCTTTTCAGCAAGGCAAATTTGTTTATTTATAATTTTGTTTATTCATTAATAAAGTCAAATTTGTTTTTGCGAAAAATTGGATTGAATTCCTAAAGTTGAGTCAAAGCTCCTTAATTCGATATCAAGATCCTTATTCTTGTGGTGTTCTAAGACTCATCACCCTCTCTATGTGTGACATCTAAATTCTTATCAAGGATCCTTCTTTTCCTTGTGGTGAATATCATTGACTTATCAAATTCTTCAGCTTGTGGCGTCTCCATCTTTATATCTTTTCCATTTTTTCTCATAATTCTTATCCTAAAATTGGCATAAAAATCTCTATCAATACCAAAACCAAATTGTGATTTATAAAGCTCTTAATTTCAAATTAAAACCATCCTACAATCCAAGGCTTACATCTTGTTTTTTTAATTTCTTTTCAAAATCACAGTACTTCCCTCTATAATGTTATAACGGAAGGAGTTTGGCTCAAATCAAAATCATTAGGTACACAAAGTCACAATTACTATCTTTGAAGAGCACTAAAGACAACGCCTACAATTATTATGTCTATATACGTAATATATTTCAAGTGGTGCCTTTCATCAGTTACTGATTCAAAGTCATGATGATGATGTATGGCTCACAGATGCAATCAGTTAGGAAATTTATGTTCTTCCCACTCAACAATTGTGGTTTACCAGGTGCTAATACAGTAAAGAATTTTATGTTCATTCTAACATTATTTACCGATCAAAGTTAGTGATATAAATTGGCAAGGATAAATTATTGAGGGGTTATTGAATATTGACATGGCTTAATTTAACTAACTGGCCACTGAATTGAGCTTTCTGTTAGCACCCAATGTGGCCTTGGCCAGAGGATAAAGGAGCACAACACAGGAAATGTTGTGAAAAATATCCTATTGACCTCTTTTATTAGAACCAGAAATCTAGGCTATGAAAATTGAACATAAAAGACTTCAACATCCAGCAATAGAAGTTTTACAGTTTCATCTAATTTGATAGGGAATAGACAGTATCATGCCATTTTTAAATGGACAACACTAATAAGAGAAAGATATGCAAAGTTGATAATATGCTACATTGGACAACACAATCAAAACAAAGAGACACGTGATTGTGACCTAGGAAGCTGTAACAGAATGATGCTCGTGCCCAGCAAATGCACGACGAAGTTCTCGATATTCACTCCTATAGTGCTCAATGGAAATGCAAAGTTGCCTGATTGCCTCCCTCTTCTCCTCAGCCCTATCTGAGATCACAGCATTCTGTATAGTCACCTTGTTTTCAAGGTCTTCTACTTTCAGTTTCAACTCATTTACTAGATTCAGTCTAGCTTCCGATCGAGAAATTAGCTCTGGCTGTTGTGCTTGAAGCTGTACTAGCTTTGTCTTCATTTTTGCAATTTGATTGTCTCGGGAGCTTACCTCAGCCATAAGTTTATCAACCTTAGCATTGGCCTCATCTATTTCAGTCATGAGCATGTCATATTTCTGCTTATGCTGGTCAAACTCCTTATTCACAGCTTCTACATCATGTCTTTTATGATCAAGTTCTTCCTTCAAAGAAGTGATTTCAGCTTTGAAAAGCAATTTCTGATTAGCATGCAGCTTTTCTAGTTTCACCTTTTCAGCTTCAGATTGCTTCATTTTTCTTTGAGATACTTTGCTTCGAGCCTCCCATTCTTTGAGTCTCGAGTCCAGCAATTTTTGCGATTTTGACAATCTTGAAATATCAGATTTCAAATCGTCTATTTCGGCCTTCAATTTTCGCACCTCATGGTCATGTTCAGTTTCATTAGCTTGGTGTTGTGTAATCTTATCTTCCAGCTCCTTACTCCTCTTTCCCCCCCAATCACGCAGCCATTGCACTGTGGCCTCACTTTGCTGTGCCGCATCTTGTATCTCCTTAACCTTACATTGCAATTCATGATTAATAGCATACCTACTCTTAAGTTCCTCTTTTAACCTTGTCTTTTCATCATTTGACACCTTCAACTGTTCTTGAGCTACCTCAAGCTCCTGCACTAACTTCTCAATCTTGTTTGAACAATCTGGAACATGGGTTTCCAACTCGGCTGTCAGTTTTTGCAACTCCATTACCTGTCCTTTTTCGTACTCCAGATCATCCTCTTTATTTTTCAGTTCTTTCCGTACATTATCAAGCTGACCCTCACTTTCCTCAATTTGAATCTTCAAATTTGCAATCTTGTGGCTACAGTCTGGAATGTGAGTTTCCAATTCTGCTGTCTGTTTTTGCAACTCCAGAACTTGCCCTTTTTCATACTCAAGATCATCTTCTTTCATTTTTAGTTCTTTCCGCACATTACCAAGTAGACCCTCACTTTCCTCAATTTGAATCTTCAACTGAGTAATCTCCATTTCTGAGAACTGAAGTTTGGAGTTGGAAACTTTAAGCTCTTCCTCATTTTTTATGAATCTTCTAAGCAGCTCATCATAACTTTTTTTCTCTCCCTCCAACAAGATGTTATCTGGGTTTCCCTCCACATCTAAATGAATACCTTGTTTAACACCTTCAGGGAGTATCTTCTCATCAGTATTCACAGACGGATTAGAAGATTGGCTATCTGAATATGAGGATAATGACGAGTAACATGATCCAGAGCTCTCCTTCATAGAATCCGCAGAGCTATCACCACCTGGGCTAAGAGAGAAGTCTATACTGAATGGTTCAATGTCAGACTTAGGAAAGTCTGGCTTCTGAAATGGAGTGAAAAATGGAGTCTCAAATTCACTCGCTTTACCACCACTGAAATCGGAATCGTCAAAGCCCTCCTCCATCTGAAATTATGAGAATAAATCCTATAAGAACCTGAACTACAATAAAAACAAACATCCTAACAGGTTCATGTTTCCCATTCCTATCATAAAAAATCGGACAAAAGAGTATGAAGCTAGCAACAAGCCATTGAAATTATAGAGAGAAAGAGACTCAAATAATATGATAACAATTCCAGTTTGCAAAACTACATAGTGAGCAGTTATCACCCTATCTTTTTCTCACTATTTTCCTAATCTACAAAATATTTATAAATTGAAACTCATCTGAATGTAAAATTTCATAATGCTACAATGAAAATACATCGCAAAATGAAAATATCTGGCATACTTTGAATCTAAAGCCTCAAGAACAAAATTTTGTATACACACATTCAGTAAAGATACATATACTCACACTCAATCTTGTTACTGTTTCAGACTCTGAACATAAACTACGTAAACTAGTTAATACAAAATGGAATTGCCAAGAACCACACAAGAACATAAAATTATTGATAAATTAAGCAAATACGCTAAAGAAAATGGCATAAAACGATCTTAAAGCCAGCAAGAATGTGAAATTGAAAGAGGAAAAGCAATAATTAGTGTGAATGAGTAACAAAGAACATAAGCAGTTGAATTGAAAGAAATAAAATGTAAAAGAAGAAGAAGAATGGAGAATGGTGATTCGGTACCTGTATCGAGAATGAAGAGAACGGAGAAGAAACGAAACGCAGAAAGTGAAGGAAGAGAGATTGAAATGAAGAAATGGAAGTGGGAGAAAGAGAGAAAGAGAGAGAGTTGAAATGAAATGAAAAGTGTTGTTATTATTATTATTTAAAAGAAAAGGGAGCCAAACTGCCAAACGGAAAAGTGTGAGTGAGATTGGACGTGTCCTCTCCTCAATTTAGGGTACCATCATCATTTCCCGCCTTTTCTCTCCTCCTCATTTTTAAAGGAATTGATAAATAATTTTTAAAAAAAATATAAAATTATTTATAAGAATTGTTTTTTAAAAAAAATTATTTATTTTATATTTTATTTATCATTTTAATTTATTTAAATTTTTCTTCTTTTCCTTCTTATATTATTCATGTGGGCAGCATGCTTTCATATATTGACAAAATTTGTATGCCTACTTATAAAAAATATAAACTATGGGAACAATCTCATAAGCATTGTGCTGTTTATCATGGGAAATTCCCTCTTAAATGATGTAGTCTTTACCTTCATTTACCATCAAAAAGGTATATAAAGTTATTTAGATTCAGAAAAGTTGAATATAATAATATATAATTGGATATCAAATTAAAAATTTGACACAGTTACTTTAGAATATATGCATACAATATAAGAGCACATCTTATGTTTTACAAATTATGTCACTCTATAGATTATTTGATGTAATTAGATAAAAAATATTAAATCATTAAACTTTTAAATTAAATATATATTTTTAACCAATCACATCAAGTTTTTGTATACAAAAGATGCATCATACATTATGTCTCTAACAAATGTAACTTGATTAATATCTTACTTCTTTTAAATATAATCATTTTTCATGGCTTTTACTTTTAAAACTATAGAAAGAATTCTTCCATACTTTACAAGAATGTAATATGTCATTCTTTTTATCTACTTCTCTTACCCTCATGACCATATTCAATAAATATGGCACAATCTTATCTTTTCAATCCACTAGATTTATTCAATCCACTGGATTTTGTTGGATAAAATCTAACTTTTATAAGTTTTTTTTGGTATTATGAATGATATTTTATCCTCTTTAAGTAAAAAATTAATTATTTTCGGGATGTGTGACAATCTCTTCTTAACATTTTGGTCATCCTATAAATCATCTAATGAATTCTTATACTGCTAGACTAACACATTGTTGACAATATTCATTTGTTTGAGTTCAATGATGAGTTCTTTGGAACTTGATGAGTAGAGTCAATCATTTGTTTAATTCTATTAAATAATTTTCTATACTACCAATGTTATTCTTTCATTCTATGAGTAAGGAATTAATCTCTTTCATGGTGTGTGATTGTCCTTTCCAAAAATTGTCTCTCCCAAAAATTGAACTCTTGATTATTTGATCATCATCTAATATGACCTTACACTACTAGACAAACATTTTGTTAGTTTTATTAAATAATACTTACATGTAATAAAGTATTATATTTTGTGCTTTTGGAAATCTTGTAAATAATTTAGGACATACTTCCCAAGTTTTCTTATAATCTCTTTTCATCCCTAATGACCCCTAATTGTGTTTCCTTTTTGCCTTGTCTGTAACTTTGACCTTTATTTTATATGGTTTTGTCTATATTCAAAAAAGTTATTTCATTGCTCAATGAGTAATGAAATGATGCTTGTAGGGTTGTATGAGAATATTATTTTTGGGATTGAACATTGCACGATGTGCCAATAAAAAAAGAACATTTAACTTCGATTAAAATCAGCTTTCAACCTTAGTTAATGAACTGAGTTGCATGTTAGTGGCGTTAAAACGAAAGAAAATTCAACTTCACATAATAATACTTTAGGATACATCATATTCATGTTGATTATAGTTTCATGTACACCATTAATCTCCACATTAAACTCAAAGATTTACATTAAAAAAAGAGGTTAACAAATAGTTTGAGCCTTCCCCTCTTCTTAATAGATCAGCCTTTGGTTCTTTCAACTGCCATATATTCTATGAAGTTGATCCCAAATGCACCATTCCATCAAGTGGTAAGAAACGATATCTTTTATTAAAATTTGAAAAATAAAGTTTAAGGGCACCATTCCATCAACTTATTTTAATTTCTCAAGTGGAGAGAAATTATAAATTGGAATTCTAATACCTATTAAATAGGAATTGGTATTTTAAAGGGAGCAAAAAAATTTAGGAATATAAATAGCATTTTATTTCTGAGTAGTGAGGTTTGGTGCATTCATCAATATTCGATTGAATGGTGAAAGGATTAGCATAAATTTCAAGCTCAAGAATAAAAGGTGTAATATGTAAACTTTGGAAATGGAAGAGAAGTAAGAAAAATCATGAATAAAAGGACCAAGGAGGCAATGCGTAGCAGCAATAATAATAATAATAATAATAATAATAATAATAATAATAATAAAGTAATGCCACTGTTTTATCGTAAAATAAAATTAAGACAACGTGTCTCTGATTTTCTTAATTTTAAAAATAGTAAGTGAAATTATCATATTTAAAATGTATTTTTAGGTGAAAAAAGTAAGATTTTATTTTGGCAAGATAATAAATACAGCAATTATTTATTATTTGTAATTGTGTAAATTATCAAATAATACAGAGAATAATATAACTGCTGCAATATAAAGGTTTTAGGCGTATATAAAGTTTATATAAATTTAAATGTGAAAAAATAGTGGAAGAGTCCAAGCATTGACATAAAAAAAAGTTAACTTTGGCCCATGCAGGTCTCGAACCTGCGACCTTCGCGTTATTAGCACGACGCTCTAACCAACTGAGCTAATAGGCCAGACATTAAATTTTCTGAATACGATATACTAGTTTATTTCTACGCTGATCTCCTCGTTTTCAATATTTTGAGTTTTTGACCTTATCACACGAAAACAAGGACTATTAATGAGGTGTCTCCCATGCTTGAATTGAGGATAAAATGGATTGATTTGTTTTGGTGCTGGATAAAATAAAAATAAATGAATTAAAATTGCACCATCACAAACAAATTATAGGATCTAAATAAAATTTAGCCCAAAATAAATAATGATAGTATTTTGTATGAATATCATTGTGACAAATTACGAATAAAATTATCAAGGACAATTATAACATCTTAACTTTACCATGAACATTTCTGGACTCATGGATATATTAAAGATGTATATTTAGCTTTAATTATTACCCCTACAATAATTTACAGATAAGGAAGCTTATTGTGATTGAAACTCATGACTCAATCATGACTGAATGGACTTATAGTTATAAATTAAAATGAGTTAGAGACTTAATTATGTGAGTCATGAGATAATTAAGTTAAAGACTTAAAAGGTAACACATTTGGTGATTTATGGGTTTAGAGCTTTCATATGTTAAAGTTAAGGTGTTATACTAATGGTCGTAAATTTCAAGGAAAAAAGTGAGTAAATACTTCCCTAAACTATGGTTAATATTGTTGATACTCCTAAATTCTTATTCATACTTCTCATACTCATTTATGATTTTATGTAATAAAAATTAAAAATATTCAATCCTTTACACTTCATGAAATACTCGATTTAGTTGGCTTACTTGTGTGTTAAATGTTATTTTTAAATTTTAATGCCATCCTTTATGTCAAAGCCTTCCAAACATTGTAAATAAAAGTAGCATTAAAATAGGCAAAATCTAAAGTAAAAAGATCAAAGGATAAAAATGTTGCTAATGGGCTATTTGGTCTGCATATGAAATTTGAATTATTTGCATTAAGTGAACACTAATTAGCCACAAGTTACAAAGCTAATAATATTAATAAATATGATGAAGCATGATAACTTTTATGCTCAACATGAACAAAAACATTAGTGCTTCACAATGAAATATATTTATTGCTTGAAGGCACAATATCAAGAAAGCATAGCCATCCATATATTATGACCCCAAATTGTTTTCAATAAGGAAAATGATATATCCTACAAATCTTTCAACACCATATGAAAAATAACATATGTCACAAAGTAATGATACTTTGTTTATTAATGATTGATTTAAAAATGATATATTACTTCCTTGTACTATGAGGATATATCATTACTCTTTCGATAACTCGAGCTGAATTGGACTTATGGTGTTGGCACATTTGACTCAGACTCAGATGATGGCATGTTCTTCATCTCAGGATGCTTAATTTCTTCAATCATTCTAACAACTTCATCCATTCTAGGCCTCATATCTGGCACATTAGCAACACATGCCAGTGCAATTTGAAGCACTTGCACCATTTCCTCTTCAACACAGTGACCTCTAAGAAGCTCATCATCAAATACTTCAGCAGTCCATTCCTCTCTAACAACAGACCTCACCCACCTTGGAAGATCAACCACTTCTTCATAGCCAGGATATCTTAGTGGAGTCTTGCCTGTGAGCATTTCGAGAAGCAGCACGCCGAAGCTGTAAACATCAGATTTCTGAGTGATTTTCTTGGAGTCTGTTACTTCTGGAGCTCTATAGCCATTGAGTCTAGACATGGCTGCTGGTGTGTTCATTAGAGGACACAATCCGGTATCGGAGATGCATGCATCGAAGTCTTGGTTTATGAGCACATTGGTGGACTTGATGTTGCCATGTGTGAATTTTGGACCCCCTTGAGAGTGAATGAAAACAATTCCCTTGGCTGCTCCAAGTGAAATCTTCACTCTGGAGTCCCAATCTAGTGGAGTTCTTCCTGCACTACCGCTGTTTCCTATTTTTGTTTGAAATAGAAGAATAAGGCAATGTTAGAAATCTCGAAATTCACCTCATTCTCATTGATTGAAAAGTGAAGCCAACATGATTTACTTATACAAAGACAAAAAGAAGCTTGTAAAACCAAGCAACTAATCAAAACAGTTACAAACCTAACTAACTGCTAACTTCCTAACCATCTTCTAAAATATCTTCAATAAAAATATAGCATTGAAAATTATTACAATTGAAATTTTGTAAGTTAAACAGATAGAGGGTTCTTTCAAGAAAGGAATCAAGACCTTAATGTTGCAATGTTGAATACACTTACTAGCATGAATCATCAATGACATTGTCGACTTAAGTCACATAATGTCAATGGTGTTTCATGTGACCCTAGCTATACTATGAAGCAACTTGAATACAGTTACAGTTTCAAATTCAGTTCCTATTTCAATTTGATGATTGATTGTGAATAAGTTTATTATGATGGAATAACTTTTTAGGTAGGAACTGCATACTACATATATCTTAGTTAGTCACATATGAGTTCAAATGCATAAAAGCATTTTTTTTAGACATTGGTACATTCTTTTCACCAGCCTCACAACCTTTTAATGCTAAATATGGTACCATAGGTAGTGCCTAACCAAGAATTAATCATTGTCACAATTTAATTAACATTTAGAGGCTGATGTAGAAAGCATAAAATGCAACTTTTGAACAAAACTTAGCATAGATTAGCCATGATAAGATATTGAACCATGGATCAAGGAAGAACATACCATGCAACAAGAAAAACAAGCTTCCCCCTGGCATGTAGTTGTAAACTAGAAGCTTCTCATCTTTCGAATAGTAATAAGCTCGAAGAGGCATGACATTGGTGTGGCATCCGATTCTCCCAACAATCTCCATCTGCTGCTCAAACTCCTTCTTTCCTACCATAACTTCCCTCAACCTTTTAACTACGACCGTTGTTCCTTCCTCCAAAACAGCCTTATATGCTGTACCATAGCTCCCTTTTCCAAGAACTTCAGCGGAAGCCTTTAGTAAATCCTCAAGGTCAAAGCTATCAGAGCATCCTTCAAAGAAAAACAACTTGTTCTTTTCAGCCTCTTGCACGCCACTCCCGAAACTTTTCGAAACCTCGGTCTTTCCAGCACAAGATGATGCCTTTCCTTTCAGTATGCCACTGCTTTTACTGTTTTTAGTCTTAAAACAGCAAACTATGATCACTAAAACCAGCAGAGAGATGAAGGCAATACCTCCTATGACTAGAGCAAGTATAGGAGCTAGGCCAAACTTTTTCTTATGAGTCGTAGTTTCTTGATTTTGGGTGGTTGATGGAGAGAGTGGCTGGTAAACAGCAGAAGGAGATGGAGAAGGGGAGATTGAAGAGCAATGATTGAGAGGTGGACCACATAAGAGAGAGTTACCAACAAAAGAAGTATAAGGGAATGTCTTGACGGCATTTGGAATTGTGCCATTCAAGTTGTTATAGCTCAAATTCAAATATTTGAGCCTTGGAAGATTGAAGTTGGGGATAGCGCCGGATATTAAATTGTTTTGAAGATAAAACCAAGTGAGTCTTCTGAGGTTCTGAAATGCAGGTGAAATTGGGCCAGAAAAAGAGTTGAAGGAAATATCTAAGGCAATGAGTTTAGGAGAGACAGAAGAAGGAATTGGACCTGAGAATTTGTTGTGCTGCAAGTGTGCAAATTGGAGTGAAGGGATGGAGAGGATGTTAGAAGGAAGGTTTCCTTTTAGGCCATTGGAATGAAGGCTCAGGACCCTAAGAGCATCAAGTTTTTCTATGTTGTTCTCTGGAATCGAACCTGTTAGTCCAATTCCTGGAAGAGCTAGGCCAATGACACGAGATCGATTCGAGTTGCAAGTCACACCAATCCATGAGGTGCAAATTGAAGAAGTGTCATTCCAGTTTAGCCTTGGGCCATGTGAGACACTAAAAGAAAACTCCAAGAGAGTTTGCGCGTCAGAGTTTAAGTCACCCACAACTAAGCCAAGGAGAGTTAGTATGACTATTAGCAGAACAAGTGAAACAATAGAGAAATGCAACTTCATTGGTACTTGTTTGGTGAGGCAAGTGATAGCTCCAACTTCAAATGTCTGACCTTAACAATTCTTCATCTGTTCCTGGTTTGGCTTCGGAAATTACAAAGAGCAAAGTGTTAGCTTGCCATATAGCTAGGAATATAGACCATGTCCAAACTCCAGAGTTAAAATTAACTATTTTCAATAATGAAAGTGAAGCAGAATTCAAGCAAAAAGTGATAGTTTTGATTGGTTTACAAGATGGAAGGGATAGCACAAAATAATTTGAACCAACTTCTTGCTCTAAAAATTTGACTTTTTTAGCATGAAAATGTTTCTAATGAAGTAATGGTGCAGAAAATATCACATATTGCAGGTTTTCATAGAACCAAACAGAATATTAATATAGTCTTATTCATACTTATTGCTTACCATTCAGCAAGTTTTGAAGTAGGGAAAGAGATTTCTTTCTTTCAGATACACAAGTTGAGTCATTTTCATTCTTACAATACTTGAAGTGTTAAACTGACTCTTCCATAGTTCCATTCAATAAAGAAAAAAAGTAAAAAGCCAAAGGCTTGTCTTTGAACTTTAAATAATGGGGGACTAAAGTGCACTTTTCATTGAGAATAAAGAAACCCTCTTTCATAAATCAATGCCTATATGTTTCAGAAACAACCAAGAAGGGAGAAGGGAAGAAACAAGGAACCATTGTGATAATTGAGAATCCAAGAAAAAATAGAATTAGAAAAGAAAAGGCTAAAGTTTGATTCTCCTTTGAACTTTATAAAGAAAGAGCATTATTTGCCATATAAAAGTACCCTGTGATCTCCAAATGATTTCTCTTTTTGTGCCACCTTATCTGCTTAGTGAATACTGTGACAAATAATATTTAAAGGGATGCATATGGTTCAAGTATTGCATTAAAAAACTCAGAGCAAAGTATCCTCAGCATTTCAGAGAAAACAAATTGCTGATTCCTCTAGTGAGAAAGCATGCAAAACAGAATATTTACCCACTATATTCCCACTTAGAGAAACATTAAGATAAATATATAATAAAGTCATGAGAGGAGGAATTGTAGGCATAAAGACCATACTAAAATAATTCTCCAATAGCATATATATACATATATATGTGTGTATTTATATATAATGAATAAAGAGGGTAAAAACTTCATTAGGATCAGTATCATAGAAAAACAATGGTGACTCAAAACTACCAGCAGCAAAGGTAACCAGAAATGAATCGGCTTCGAAGAAATTCTTTATTTTTCCAATCTTCAATTGTTGTTAATGTTTTTTTTGGGTACTAGCAAGGACATTCCTTTACTTTTTGAGTAATGAACTAATTTCTTTCAGGATGTGTGACTGCCCCTCCCAACAAGTGTCGCTACCACGTCATTGATAATGTAATAAGTGTTCAAGTTAGGAACTAAATTGGAATTCAAAAGGAAGTGACAGATATTACCTTGGTATGAAATTCAGCTTTACTACACCAAGAACACATCATAGAGTGAATCATCAATGGATATCATAAAGGCCAAAAAGAGTGCATCTTTTATAAAGCACAATATCTTTAATTTTTCATGAAATGCAGCACAATAGGACTTGTGCATTCTGCACTAGTATGCCATGAAACTTTGGACTTAAGAGAGTGGATTAGTTTCTCTAACAGTTACTTCTATTCAACACCGTTAGAGTAGGTAGCATCACAGCATTACAATCTTACCAGTAATAATAAGAATCTGACTTGATTTCTTCTCTTTTTCATCAAGAGATTCACACACGAGGAAAAAGCAAGAGGAAATTTCCTAGTTTCCTACTTGATAAAATGACAGCAAAAATATGTTG
This sequence comes from Lupinus angustifolius, assembly GCF_001865875.1. Taxonomy (NCBI): domain Eukaryota; kingdom Viridiplantae; phylum Streptophyta; class Magnoliopsida; order Fabales; family Fabaceae; genus Lupinus; species Lupinus angustifolius. The sequence goes on from NC_032011.1 coordinate 14,203,204, forward strand.
TGATAGTTTACTTGAAAATCCTATTATGTAACTAACTAGTACTAGTACATTGATGTCTAGCTATTATTGTGAAAATAGCCCAACACAAAAGGAATAATGCATGGGTTGAGTAGTTATAACCATACCAAAATAATGAAAAAAGATAAGTTATCCCAAATCATGTCCTAAATGGACAATCATGTATCCCGAAAGAGATTAATTCCTTACCCAAAAAGTAAGGGGATAACCCTTCATAATACCAAAAAAACATGTCTCCAATCATGTTCCGCACCAATGACAATGAAGCAAAATAGAAAAAAATAATGAATGTTTAAATTTTTTAATCAATATGACATACTTTCGTCATTATAAGACAAAATTTGAAATATAATTTGGGACAACAGATCTCTATTCCAAAATAAGGAGCAAAAGTATATAAGCATAAATGAGGATTTGTTTACATGTGTTAGTACGATAATTACATTCAATAAGACATTTTATTTCAACTCTTCAATATACATTATAAACATGGAGTATTTAGAAATCCAACTCTCTCAACTATAGGGGACAATTCTTTTGGCAAGGGTTACTACTTATGACTATGACAGTTATGATGAGTTGGAAACCTTTTGTGAAGGAGTAATTAGAGATTCACAAAGAAGAAAATGATTGACATAATTGCATGTTTTGAATTCATATTCAACATCAAAGTCCATCATAATGGTCCCATGAGTATTAAAACAACACTTCACCATGAGAGCACTTTAGCATTGCATTTCTACTCACATGTCATAGCTTAAAAGACATAATCTAATCTACTAGTATTTATAAAGTAATGAGCTCATCTCCCTTTATAATCTTGTTGTCAAAATATAGTAAACAAATTGATAGCCAAAGTTCAATGAGAAGTTATTTTGATGCTTAGTTGTCATTTTCTGAAGTGTTTACTGACAATGTGTTGATATAGTAGTGTAAGATCTTACTAGATTCCGAAATACCAAAAGATCAAAGATTTCATTCATGTGAGTGACACTTATTGGGAGGGGTAATTACGTACCCCAAAAGTGGTTAACTCCTTACCTTAGGGTGAGAAGATACTCTTAGTTATACCAAAAAAAGCCTAATTGTTTCCTATTGTTGTTAGGCTAGAAAGATATATGAAGATGATGACAATCATTAAGTACAAGCATGATAAGAGTGTTGAACAGAAACTAAGCACATATTGGCTAGGTTCATTGGAGATAAGGCCATAATAGGGCCAACCTTGTAATGAGTTACACATAAAAGCACCAAGAAGTTAGTTGGCTGTTTACATAAACCATTTGAAATCCTTCCTCTCTTCCTAATTAATGTCATCCTTATTAGCTTGGTGGCCTGTCATTCATAACTCATCAATTCATCATGTCAACGTTAACCATATCATTCACAATTTCTCTATTTAGAACTTTGATTAATGAGATGAAAGTGAAATATTGAAGATAGGGTAGTAGTTAAGAGTATATATGTTGAGATCCTCTATACTCTATCAAAAACTTAGCACATAAGTACTTGCTTACTATAGAAATGAACTCACCTTAGAAAAACCTTATCCAAGAAGTATTATTTTTTAAAAGCAAAAGTTGAGTCTAGTTTAAGCGTCACTTAGAATTTTGAAGTCACTTTCACATATAGCTATGAAACATGTGCCACATTGATATCATAAGCCATCTTGATTCACCTGTCCATTTTTAACTTCTATTCCAGACAGGGTGTGAATGTACATGATATTTAAGTATAGACACAAAATGGAAGGCAAGGCTCTCATAAATTCTCATATTCCTAACAAAGGTGGCATTCAATATAAGTGTGCCTGTCCATGTGCTAACATTGCTGTAATGTAAGAAGAGGAAGACAGCAAAGAAAAAATAACCTTCACCTTGCTCGTAGAGTCAGAGATCTTCAAAAAATAAAACATGTGGTTTAAACTTCAAAATATGGGGTACAATAATATCTAATTTCTTGATTAACACACCCTAGGCTACAGTATGGAATTCAATTTTAATTTTAAACAGGGGCAAACCAATGACCAGCATTGAAACGAGATGGGTAAATATCGATAAGCCATAATTCAATTCACAACCAGCCTAGACAATTGGACAACAACAATCAGCCTTAATTTAATTAAGTAAACTCAATAACATGAATCTAACAATGGAATAAGAACAGTTGAACCCAGACATGATTACTTAAGCTATATTGTGGCTTACAGTTAGTATCTCTCATCTTGGGCCAACTTCACTCGACATCATCCTAATAGACAGGTCACTAATAAAAGCAGATAATCGATTATTCAAATCAGAGCTCGATGTTCTTAAATAGACCTCAAATATATACCTTGAGCATTTGAATCGCTTGATTTAGCTTTGTGCTTAATATTCCCAACCATGGTAAACAAAAAAACAGCCAATGATAAGAATAGGAACTAGGAATTTCCACCAAAAAATAGCTGAATAACTGAGAGGTGTCTAAAAGATGGCAAATAGAACTTATCAACCGCAAGGTATCCAAATATAAAATTCATTCCAATCAAGGTGGTCTACAAAAACGAAAATAAATTCAACAATTTAAAACTGAGCGGAACAAGAAGGAAAAACAGACACAGCCCATAACTATTGAGGAACTATTTCCAAGTAAAAGCCTAAGCAGTAACACTGTCAATAAAAGCTTGTCCAGGTTTACGATTTGCCAATGGTCCATGGCGCCCGAGAAGCTGCAAAACCATATATTGGAACTTGTAAATTAAAAGATCAATAAATTTACGCTAAAATATATTAGAGGTACAGATAAACTTACTCAAGGTATTATCAAGGAGAATAAGAAATCTGGTTGCTATTTTATTGTATTTTTACTAAAATGTTCAACTCATTGATTCGGATTGTGGAACACATCACATAATTCGGCAGCAATATTGCGATCAAGGTGACCCACGCAACCATAACACCGCAATTGTGGTATGACACATGTGACACCAAATCACAATGATGCAACCATATCAGGCTACCATACAACCACATCGGATCACATTTTGGTCACAACGCAACCACATCGGGCCACATCAATTTCAAAAATATTTTCTTATGTAAAATAATTTACATCGCAACAGCCACAATCCGCATCACAACGACCGTAATGACTGCAATCGCAGTAACAACAACCACGACCACAATTTAAACCATTGGTTCAACTCTTTAATTTAATAAGTCATGGTGTAAAAAAGATGAAAGCATAAATATTTAATGAGGGTAAACTACAAAAAGTTTGAAAAAAAAGGAAAAGCAAATTTCAAGAGATGGAATACCTAAAAACAGTGAAATACATGTGATGTCCCAAAGTGTGTACAACTCATCTACCACTCATTTTTTCAAAAAATAAAACATGAACCAAAGTGTCCTTAAAGGGTAGAGTGATACACATTTTGGGACAGAAGATATGCTCCTTAATAATATTAAGGATATAGCAGTAAATTTAGGCAAAAAATATTATGCACAAAAATCAGGATACAGTTTACAAAATGTCCTCATCATGAATGCATACAACAATTTTGTAGGTTCACATTACCTTGGCATTGACACCATCAGCCAAAATTCTGCCTTCTGACTTATACCTCAGATAATCAGAACGATTGAACTTGGTAAAACCCCTAAGAAAGCAATTGAAACATTAACCACTGTTAAAAAACTAGATGCACAACAGAATCCCCACATGATAAAGAACCAAAAGAAAGAAAAACTAATAAATTCCTCAAACGAACTGCTCCTGAACCAGAAAACAACATAGAAATGGATAAATTCCAGACATGAAGTATCAACCAATCTAAACAATTAGACGATTACAACAAGTCAATGAGAATGGTAGAATTCATCTACATATGAATAAGGTAAATTTGATACATACCACTTCCTGCTAACAATAATCTTTTGACGACCAGGGAACTTAAACTTGGCACGACGAAGGGCCTCCTGTGCATTATGGCTGTTATTGTCCTTGCAACGGACAGAAAGAAGGACCTGACCAATAGCCACTCTGGCACATACACCCTGTGGTTTTCCGAATGCACCTCTCATTCCAGTCTGAAGCCTATCAGCTCCAGCACATGAAAGCATTTTGTTGATCCTAAGAACATGGAATGGGTGTACCCTGACACGCAAGTGGAAGGCATCCTTTCCAGCGAACTTTGTCATATACTTGTTGCATGCAATCCTAGCAGCTTCCAATGCTTCACTTGAAACATTTTCCTTCTCCCAACTAACCAGATGGACGCAGAAAGGAAACTCATCAACTCCTTTCTTCTTCATACCAACATCATAAATCCTAATCTTGGGATCAGGAACACCACGGCAAAACCTTGATTTTGGGTAAGGTTTATTCTTGATCTGCCTATAACACCTAGCAGGTCCTGCATAACACATCATTCATTTTTACTACCAAGTCATGAATATGACACACAAAATCCAAACCAATTCCAATATCAAATAACATTGCGCATAAGATATAGTGGTTCATGCAAATATTGATAAACAATACCCCATAGCAAGCCCAAGTTCTATGCATTTGACACACCAATGGATATTCAAAGAGAGTGAGTACAGAAAAAATGATTACCAAGTTTTTAAACCATCATCATTAAGCTATTGCACATTTCAGGAATGACAAATATGAATAATTTTCAGACTGAACTAAACAGATAAATAATGGATTTATTCAATAGATTTTTAACGCGTCAATATTATATCAGAATTCTCAAGGAAACAATTATAAAAAATAATCAGTACATCAATTCAATAAGGCGTCATAGACACAAAATGCACTAGAAATAAATCAATCCATAACAAAATAACAAAAACTAAAGTTCTGGACAAAAAGCAAAACGAGCATCGATAGTTCATAATCCTTCTAAAACATTAAACCCTCGGGAACATAATAAATGAGAAACACATAGCCACAAAAATTGTTGAAAAGATAAAAAAATAAGTATTGATTTGAATCATTTCTACGTATTCATGAAATTCAGCATAGATAAGGTGAAATTGAAAGGAGAAACAATGAAAATGTTGAAATATAGAATAGAATGATAGAAATGCTTACTTCTCCCCATGGCCGCTTTCTCTTCCGAAACGCGGAACAAACCCTAGAGGCTTGGCTTATATAGGGCTTGGAAAATGCAATACGTTTCTGAGTGTGATAGGCTTCTGTTTCGGCCCAGTGATTTATTAGCTGGTTAAATAAGTCTATCCATTATATGTAAGACCTTGTTTGGTTAAAAAATCCACAAACAACTCTATGTATAAATCAAGAATTTAAATTAGAGACTGAATTATAAATGATGTATTCACCTTATATAAATTTGTATATACCAATAAGGTGTTGATCTAGTAGTTTAAGATCTATTTAGATTTTTAGGATAATTGAAAAGGTTAATAATTTGATTCTTGTGAACGACATCTGTTAATATGTAAAAATATTAATATTCTTTAAACTACTATAACATATTAAATATTAGTATTTTTTTCTTTCTAGAAATTAAATAATCATTGTCATGTAATTATTACTTCAAATGTGTCTATAGACATTCCAACTAAGCTAATGATCTTTCTACCCAAAAAAACTAAGCTAATGATCAATGTAAGTCGTAAATATGGATTACAACCTGTATGATCTAAATTAATATTGTAAAAGTTGGACCAAACTTTAAATTGGAAGAGATCGTGTATACGATCTGATTAATTTAGTCGGTAGAATCATATGTATAAGATCTAATTAATTGTGCCAATGTGGGCTTGTAGCCCTTAATCCATTGTGGCAAACTAATTATGAACGTATGACAAAATCTAAAGTTACAAGGTTTTTTTTGGTACATCGGAAAACGTAAAAAACAGAAAGAAAAAACTAAACTTATCTAGACAGATCAGTTGCTAGATAAGACTAACAATTAGTAGGGACCACTGTCCAAATCCTTAGTTTCTCTCAAGAGTGAGATCCAAGTCTTGTCATGAAGTCAACCACTTGATTAGCCTCCCAAACAACATATTTGACCTCACACGTTCAATCATGAGAAATCCAAGCACAAATATCATCGACCACTCCTAGATTTTGCTGGAAACGAATATGAACCCCATTTATAATGGTTTGGATTACCTTTAGACGGTCACTTTCAAGGATAACTTTCTTAAACCCCATTCTCCAAGCAAGTTTCACACCTTGATTTATAGCCTGGAATTTCGCAAGAATAGGTGAACCAATACTAAAATTAGCAGAGAAACAAGACAACCATTGACATGCATGGTCTCTAATAGATCCACCTCCTTCCATAACCTTTGAACTTTTAATGTAGCTACCATTTACATTGACTTTAATTTGACCAACTTTATGGGGATACCAAGTACTTTCCTCCTCAAAGACACCTGCACCAAAACGACACCACTCCTAGTAATCTTGGTAAGCATTACAAAAAAAAAAAAATTGATATCCCAAATACTTGCTTCCAAAATGGAGTTATTACGACCCTCTCAAGCCCACCAAATTCCAACCAAGAACAGAAGCTCATTCTACTGCATACAGTTTTCCAACACCTAGAAATGAAAGGATTGGGTTACCTAGAAGGATGGGTTAGCCCAACCTAATCTTAACCATAATGTAGAAGAATGAGGACAATCCTGGAAGACATATGACATTCTCAATACCTACATTACACTTTGGCACAACGAACTAGTCATCATCTCCCTCCTGAAAATGAAGCTTATTAGACGTCAAAGTCTCATGAAAGCCCAACCAACATAACAATTTCACTTTCTTTGGGATCCGAAGGCACCACACCAAGGTCTAATCATTAAAACAAAACCTATCCTCTTCAGCAGAATTGTTAATAATCCACCAATACCCAGACTTTGTTGTGTAGGTACTAGAAGTATTCTCATCCCAAGTCCACCCTTATTCCTAATTAGGCAAGTCTGGTGAAAAACTACTACATACAATCTCCATAATCTCAGGTGGGACCATAGTATAGAGACAACTAAAGTCCTAAGTTACATAACTATCCAAAACTTGTTGAGTGGGACCATAGTATATGGACTATAGTAAAGAGACAACTAAAGTCTCAAGTATCAGAAATATTAACAAAATTGACGAAGTTACATTACTATCCAAAACTTGTCTAATTGTCACACCATAAGGATCTGTCTCCACCTCCCATTTGCAAGTTGGAACCATCCTTGAGTTGTTGAGTGGCTTTTAAAATACTTTTCCAAGTGTAAGACGTTTTCGATTTAGAAAGAGTAAACACCAGTGAATTACCTCCAAGATACTTATCCTTCAAGACTCTACACCACAAATTCTTAGTATTATTAAGCATATGCCAACTCATCTTACCAAGAAGTGAAATATTTGTCGATCTTACATTCCTCAACCTAAGGTTGCCATATCTTTTATGTCTAGTGAGGATATTCCAGCTAACCAGATTAGAATTTCGCTTGTTAACATCATCTCACTATACAAAATTCTTTGTCATTCTGTTGATATCACTACAACCACTTTGAGGGAACCACATCACCTGCTGATCGAGGCCGTACCCGATACAAATAATATAACAATTAAAACTATAGTACTAAGAAATGACTCCTATGTCGTTTCCCAAGGATTATCTTTTAAGCAAAGCTTCAATCACCTTATACTCACACACACGCAAGGGGTTTTTTGTTGTTGGATAGTATGAACATAAATCAAATTCAGAAACAGTAGTTAAACAATGTAATAAAACAACTAAATCCCTTTGGTTCGTTTATTCACAACTCAATCCTCGGTTTCAAAAGATTATTTTCAGATTCCAACCATTAACTTCCGAATTTGTTGAGAATCAATTAACTAAGCGATAATCAATTCAAAGTTCCAGAACCTAAACCTCAAACTAAGCGAAATCAATATAAGCATGAAACGATTAACAAATTCACACGAACTAAGCATTCATGAACTAGAGAGAGTAAATCAACTAAGTGAAGATAAACTCAACCAACCAGTCTAAGCAATAGAATTAAGCAAACCATATTCAGAAATAAGATAGAAGAAATCAACAATAAAGAAACCGAAAATGCATTAATAATAAAACCTCAAGAGTTGTGATACATTACCAAAGGAACTTAGTCCATAAATTTAGCCTTCCATGACAATGGAAGAACAAACCGAAAATGAAAAATAAAGAAGAAGTGCAACCCTAGCAGAGCAAAAAAGAGGGAAAACGAAAATGTGTTTATGTTTCAAAGTGAGGCAAAAATGAAGTGTGTGTGTTTGGAGTGGGGAATCCGAATTTAACCCCTCCAACACACATAAACCGAATTGGG
>NC_032011.1:14211651-14211928 GCF_001865875.1 Lupinus angustifolius
ATATAGGAGCAATGGGGAATAAGTAAAAAGTAAGCAAAAATCAACCCAAAATAAGATCAAATCTCTAATTTTAATCTTCTTTGCCTTACTCAACCTTTTATTCATTTTTGTTTCTCTTTTTGTTGTTTTTCTTCTTTTTTTTTCGTTTTTTTATGAACACTTATCTACGCAATTGTATTAACCATCATTAAGACATAACCAAGAATCCACAAGTTTTGAAGAACAATGCACCCTTTCTTACTTAATACCCATTCCCAAAACAATTCCAAAGCTCCAA
>NC_032011.1:14212028-14212275 GCF_001865875.1 Lupinus angustifolius
AACCAATCAAACCAAGAGGCGAGTCACAACAATGATAGAACCTCACAAGATATACTCTCTAAAGTGTTTACACTCATATGTCTTAGGTTGCAAGTATTTACACTCAAAGCACTTCATGAAAACAACCACAACCATAGGCTTGACAAGCCTTTATCATCAACATCATAAACATATGCACATAAAGATCATAATGACTTTTCAAGGTTGTAATGGGGCCAAGGGCAAGGTAGGATAAATATGGGATATG
>NC_032011.1:14212375-14214868 GCF_001865875.1 Lupinus angustifolius
AAAAACTCCCTGATTCATGGAGGGAGGAAAGTGGGTTCAACCAATGAGTCCTCCTCCACAAGTTTACCCACTAAGGAAGGAATTGTGAGGAAAGGCTTGAGGCGATGCCCATTAACCTTGAAGCTCTTATCTGTGGATTCACTTTTGATTTCTACAGCACCATAAGAAAACACATTAGTAACAACAAAAGGACCAATCCACCTAGAACGAAGCTTACCACTCATGAGTCCAAGCCTAGAGTTGTACAACAACACTTTTTGACCAACCAAAAATTCCTTTCTAGAAATCAAGTTATCATGGAATCTTTTGGTCTTCTCTTTGTAGAACTTAGAGTTATCATAGGCTTGTAAGAGGATATCATCGAGTTCATTCAATTGAAGCTTTCTTTCTTCACCAGCTTGATCAAGAGCCAAGTTACAAGTTTTCACAGCCCAGTGTGCACGATGTTCTATCTCTACAGGAAGATGACATTCTTTACCAAATGCAACCCGATAAGGGGACATCCCTATGGGTGCCTTGTAAGCAGTCCTATATGACCAAAGAGCATCCTCAAGTCTGTTGCTCCAATCCTTTCTGTTAGGCTGCACCATCTTCTCCAAAATCCTCTTTATCTCTCTGTTTGAAATCTCAGCTTTCCCATTACATTAGGGATGATAAGGTGTGGAAACTCTATGAACAACCCCATATTTCTTGAGCATAACTTTCATGGATCTATTACTAAAGTGGGTGCCTTGGTCACTAATAATGGCTATAGGTATGCCAAACCTGCAAAAAATGTGAGACCTAACAAAATCCATAACAACCCTAGCATCATTAGTCCTGGTGGCCTTAGCTTCCACCCATTTAGAAACATAATCAACAGAAAGTAGAATATAGTAAAAGCCAAAAGAAACAGGAAATGGACCCATGAAATCAATACCCCAAACATCAAACACCTCGCAAAACAACATATGTTGTTGAGGCATCTCTTGTCTCCAAGAAAGGGTACCACCTGCTCTCTGACACTGCTCACAAGTGCTACAAATCCTCCATGCATCTTTGAAGATGGTGGGCTAATAAAATTCAGAGTCAAGCACCTTTCGTGCTGTCCTTTGGATACCAAGATGACCACCCATTGCAGAAGAATAACAAAACTGAAGAGTGACTCAATCTCATGATCTGGAATGCATTTTCTAGTAACGTGGTCAGTACACAATCTCCACAAATAGGAATCATCCGAAACATAATATTTAGCATCACTCTTAATTTTATCATTTTGAGCTCTAGATGCAAGTGGAGGAAAAACAGATGCAACTAAATAATTTCCAATATTGGCAAACCAAGGGGTGGGGAAAGAAACATAAATATTCAAAAGTTGTTCATCGGGAAAATCATCTCTGATAGGCATCATATCACAACTCCTTCAATCTTGCTCAAGTGGTCAACCACCAAATTTTATGCTCCACTCCTGTCACGGATCTCCAAATCAAACTCTTGGAGCAAGAGCATCCATCTAATCAACCTTGGTTTGGAATCAACTTTCTTCAATAGGAACTTCAAAGCTGCATGGTCAGTGAAAACAACAATTCTAGAACCAAGCAAATAAGACCTCCCAGAGTAAATACAATAGCTAAAAGCTCTTTTTCAGTTGTGGTGTAATTTGCTTGTGCAACATCTAAAGTCCTATAAGCATAATAAATTACCCTACGCAGTTTGTCCACTTTTTGAGCAAGGACAACCCCCAATGCATAATTAGAAGCATTACACATCAACTCAAAAGGGATTGTCCAATCAAGTGCCTGGATAATAGGAGTGGTTATCAAGGCTGTCTTGAGGCAATCAAATGCCTTCATACATCTCTCATCAAAATCAAATACCACCTCCTTTTGCAACAGGTTGGATAGTGGAAGAGCCTTCTTGCTAAAATCTTTAATGAACCTACAATAGAAACATGCATGACCAAGAAAAGATCGCACGCAAGAGGGGTAAGGCAATTGTGACATAACATCTATCTTGGCAGGGTCTACCCCGATTCCCCTATTTGAGATCACATGCCCCAAAACTATGCCTTGCTCTACCATGAAATGACATTTTTCATAATTCAGAACAAGGTTAGTTTCAATGTATTTATGAAGAACTCTATCCAGACTATTCAAACATGCATCAAATGAAGATCCATAAACTGTAAAATCATCCATAAACACCTCTATGCAATTCTCTAAAAAGTCACTAAAAATGCTCACCATACACCACTTCAATGTACCAGGGGCGTTGCATATGCCAAAAGGCATGCTCTTATAGGCAAAAGTGCCAAAGGGGCAGGTGAATGTGGTCTTCTCCTGATCCTCAGGTGCAATATGGATCTAGAAGTACCCAGAAAAACCATCAAGAAAACAGTAATGAGATTTACCTGCTAAGCGCTCAAGCATCTGATCAATAAATGGCAAAGGAAGGTGATTTTTTTCTTGTTGCTTGGTTGAGCCTCCTATAATCAATGCAGACTCTCCAACTATT
>NC_032011.1:14214968-14217136 GCF_001865875.1 Lupinus angustifolius
AAGCTTTGTGACCTCTTTCTTCACAACTTCAAGGATGACTGGATTGAGTCTCCTTTGTGGTTGTCTCACTGGTTTAGCTCCATCTTCCAAGAGTATCCTATGCATGCACATAGATGGGCTAATACTAGGAATATCACCTAAGGTCCAACCAATTGCCTTCTTATGCTTCTTCAACACTTGCAACAACTTCTCCTCTTGATCAACATAAAGGGAGATGCAAACAATAACAAGAAGCTTCTCATCATCCTCTGAGTAAGCATACTTGAAGTTTTCAGGCAAAGGTTTAAGCTTCAATACAGGTGCCTGCAAAATAGATGGAACCAAAGTAGCAGACATAGATTCTGCAGCTTGCACTTGGACACGTAAATCATATTGTTGTATGATGTCTGGAGCAATATGGTTAGTGTAATATGATTCTACAACATTTGGATCAACATAAATATGCAGAAACTCATCAATACAAGAATTACACATTTTAGAATCAGTGCATGTATGACAAATGTACGAGCCTATCAATGACAGAGAATCAAAATCATTAAGAAAATCATAGATATGCTCATTAATTAACTCATCAAGTAAATCAATATGAAACACAGAATGGTCCTCAAATGGATGCTTCATAACATCAAAAATATTAAACCGGACCACAATATCACCAAACTCCATAGACAATGTTCCAGCATGGACATCTATCTTGGTTCGGACTGTTCTAAAAAATAGCTCCCCAAAATAATAGGAACTGTGTTACGGGAGGATCTCTCTTCCATATAGAGAATATAAAAATCAGCAGAAAAAATAAGTTCACCAACTCGAACCAAGACATCCTCTATCAAACCAACAGGATAGGCAATACTCCTGTTTGCTAATTGAATCACTACCCCAGTGGGTTGCATAGGTCCTAGTGAAAGAGACATGAAAACAAACATAGGTATAACATGAATCGAAGCACCTAGATCTAGCATGGTGTTCTCAAATTTACTATTACCTATTATACAAGGTACAACAAATGTACCTGGGTCCTTACATTTTTCAGGAATGTGAGGAACAGGTTTACCTATTAGTGTAGAAACATTTTTCCCAAGCTGATCCTCTCATTATCTTTGAGCCTCCTCTCGTGACTGCACAACTCCTTTAAATTTTTTGCATATCTTAGAATTTGTTTGATTGCATCAAGAAAAGGTATGTGCACCTCTACCTTTCTAAATGTGTCCAAGATCTCCTTGTCTTCCTCTTCCATCTTCTTACTTTGAATGGCTCTTGGAGAAAATGGAAGAGGAATGGAAGATGGTTGTGCAGCACTTATGGTTCACTAGCAAGAATTTGTTCACTAGTGTTCTCAGTCTCTTTTAAAACTAGTTGCTTCATTTTTGATGCAGCTAGATCAACTTCAATCTGTTTGCCTGACCTTAGAGTGATGACACTCACATTCTTCGGGTTGACCACAGTTTGGGAAGGCAACTTATCATAATTCTGAGAGTGCAATGTGTTTAATGAAGTAGCCATCTGTCCCATCTGGGTGGTCAAATTCTGAATGGAGGACTCTTGTCTCTGAATGGTGACTTTTGTCTCTTGCTGGAATTGCATATTCTGCAATGTCATTTACCTCACCAATTCTTCTAATGAAGGTTCACTAGATGTAGAAGCATGATTGCTATTCACTTGTTGTTGCCTCTACTGTTGGATTGGGGGAGGCACATATGGTCTATTTTGTGCAGCATTATTATTCTGAAATGGTGGCCCTGGATGAGATTGTGAAGGATCAGACCATCTAAGATTCATATGGTTCCTCCAACCAGGGTTGTATCTGCTTGATGAAGGATCATAATTCTTCTATTGTTGTTGAGGTATGTTGTTGTAAATATTTGCAGCATAGGCCTTAGGATGGTCACCAGTTTTGGGCTCCAAGAGACAAGGACAAGCATCAGCATAATGGTCAGTTGCGGTGCAAATGCCACAAACTCGTGCTGCAAGTGGAGGTTTCTGCTGATTCATGGCAAGTTGAGTGGCCAAGGTAGCAAGGGAGGCAATTTTTTTCTCAAGTTTATCTTGCCTCACTGAATCTGTCCCAACATCATGGACACCTTTGACCACTATAGCATCACTACTTCTTGCACTGAACTGTTGAGAGTTGGAAGACATCTTCTCAATCAAACCTCTAGCCTCAAAAG
>NC_032011.1:14217236-14232975 GCF_001865875.1 Lupinus angustifolius
AGTTGTTCAGAGATCTGATGATGGGGGTAGCTTTCACATAGTCTCTTGAATCTCTCCCAATATTCATATAAACCTTCTACATGTAGTTGTCTGATTCCAAAAATATCTTTTCTGATTGCAACGGTCCTGGAGGCAGGAAAGTATTTTTCTAGGAAGATTCTCTTCAGGTCATCCCAACTAGTAATAGAACCACGGGCCAAGTAATACATCCAATCTTTTGAAGCGCCCTCAAGTGAATGTGGGAATGCCTTCAAACATATGTGATCCTCTTGGACATCACGAGGCTTCATGGTGGAACATACAATGTGGAACTCCTTAAGATGCTTATGAGGACATTCACCTGCAAGTCCATGAAACTTAGGAAACTTAGGCAACAAATGGATTAGTCTAGTTTTGAGCACATATGACACATCCTCATTGGGATACTGGATACACACACTTTCATATGTGAAATCAGGTGCAACCAACTCCCTTAATATCCTTTCACGTAAGATTGGAGGTGGTTCAGCCATATTTTCAGAGAGTGCAACAGAATGCACAGAAACAACAGAATGCATAGAAACAACAGAATCAGTATCACTATCAGGTAGATTAACACTAAGATGAAAGGACTCACTATCTAAATTTAAATTCCTAAACCAAACTATAAAATGTTCTATCAATTTTAGGATTTATTGGATGCAAAGAGTTAGGTGCCCTAGTCATGCACTAAATGCATCAGTAAGAAACATGTAAAGCAGTATGGGAAATACATGTTAAATTTCAGTAGTCAACCAAAACTTCACATCAATAAAATCCTAATACCATAGGAAACATCCATAAAAAATTTCAGGACAAAACTCAAAGCCTAACTAATTTAATTAAATGCAACAAAATCAAAACAATTGGAAAAATAAACTTGTAAAATAAAAAAGAAATAGTAAACAAGCTCTTTTTGGATTTTCAGGTGAGCTTCTATAGACACAATGTGTAGAGAAAGAATCGTTGGATTTGTCTTCCCCAAATGTATATATAATATGTCCAATTCTGATCAACGATTCCAAAGTTATGCCAATAATAGAAAATCAACAATAAAACTAATCACTACTTGTTTGTATCTCACAAATAGCAGCAATGTCATTGACTATGATGCATCCAGTATTCAATATATGATGAAAGAAGTATGGAAACAAAGTTCCATACAAAAATTCCAACCACAACTATATTAACCAACATACACCCGAATCAACCAACATGCAAATAGTTAAACAAGACAACAAACAACAAACAATGAATGCTATAGGCAGATTTTGAAATCCAAACAAAATGGTTATTCTAAGTCACACACTAAACTATACTAAGAACCTTTGACAAGAACCGATAATCCCCGGCAGCGGCGCCAAATTTGATCGAGGCTGTACCCGATACAAATAATATAACAATTAAAAACTGCAGTACTAGGAAGTGACTCCTAGGTCGTTTCCCAAGGATTATCTTTCAAGCAAAGCTTCAAACACCTTATACTCACACACCCACAAGGGGTTTTTTGTTGTTGAATATTATGAACATAAATCAAATTCAGAAATAGTAGTTAAACAATGTAATAAAACGACTAAATCCCTTTGGTTCGTTTATTCAGAACTTAATCCTCAGTTTCAAAAGATTATTTTCAGATTCCAACCATTAACTCCCGAATTTGTTAAGAATCAATTAGCTAAGCGATAATCAATTCAAAGTTCCATAACCTAAACCTCAAACTAGGCGAAATCAATATAAGCATGAAACGATTAACAAATTCACACGAACTAAGCATTCATGCACTAGAGAGAGTAAATCAACTAAGTGAAGATAAACTCAACCAACCAGTTTCTAAGCAATGGAATTAAGCAAACCATATTCAGAAATAAGATAGAAGAAATCAACAATAAAGAAACCGAAAATGCATTAATAACAAAACCTCAAGAGTTGTGATACATTACCAAAGGAACTTAGTCTAGAAATTTAGCCTTCCATGGCAATGGAAGAACAAACCGAAAATGAAAAATGAAGAATGAGTGAAACCCTAGCAGAGCAAAAAAGAGGGAAAACGGAAATGTGTTTATGTTTCAAAGTGAGGCGAAGTGAAGTGTGTGTGTTTAGAGTGGGGAATCTGAATTTAACCCCTCCAACACACATAAAACCGAATTGGACCTAAACAATGGGCCCAAAGCTAAATTACAATAAAAACAACTCCTAAAATAAAAATACAATCTTCACTTCAACACATATCCTCGACTTCCATAATGCCCAAAATGCTATTGGTGCCAAATGTGATATGAAAATGATAATAGATTTAATCAGGCCAAATAATCCCAAATTAACTCATTTTAGGAATATTAGTCCAATAAAGTCTAAAACACTAAACCATGTGAAACAAAGTCAATTAGGCACCAAGAATCATCAATCATGCTAAATTAAAGTTATGAATATGTAATATATTGCTCATCACCTGCATAAAATATATAGGAATAGAGGAGATTACAGATTTAGCAAGTCACAATCTACCTGCTTTATTTAGGATATTTGCTTTCCAGGTTGCCATACGCTTTTGAATTTTTTCGATAATAGGATTGAAAACAATCATGCCTACCTTACCTTGAAGTAGAGGAACCCTTAGATAGTTCCCAAGATTGCCATACACTAGCGTGGAACATATACTCATGAAATTATTTTTCCTCCTACTAGTTATAGTCTTGGAGCATATAAACTAGGTTTTCATCTCATTAACCTTCAAGCCCGAAGCCTTATAGAAGTCCCTAAGTGTATCAAACACCATACTTACCTGAGAATTGATGGCCTTACAAAAAAGAAGGACATAATCCACACATAACAAATGAGAGATATGAGGACCCCCCCTCTAGAAAGCATCAACGTTTGCCACCACCCTTGTTCAACTTTATGATTAATTTTTAAAACTAACATCTCTATGTAAAGGACAAACATATATGGAGACATAAGATTTCCTTGCCGAAGACCTCTCTTAGGATTAAAACCATCAATCCTGTAACCATTCCAAAGTAAAGACATCTTCCCTAACCGAACACACCACATTATGAAATTGGTCGTAATTATGGATTCGTGCACCAATTCTCGTCCTCTAGAAATAGACCATGAATCTTATTACTCTTCCTTCAAACAATTGCTTGTGTGTGTAAAACTTTGGTGTTCCTATCACCAAGTTTAACCCATTGCTCTCTAGATTTCTGGTACCATAATAACTCATCTTGCTTCAGAATGTTGTTGTAATCACGCCTCAATCGAACCTCCAACCTGGCCAACTCATGATCCTCTTTCTCCCCTGGAATTGTATGGATACCCCAAATTATTGCCTCCACTCTTCTCTTCCTCCTAAAAATATTACCAAACACCGATTTATTGAAAATAATAGAGTCTTTATGAATTCGACCCAAACCCTAAACAATACCCTTATCACCATGTTTCCAGGCCTCTTGAACAACATTATACAAGTCCAGATATGTTGTCCAAGCAACTTGAAATCTAAAGGGCCCATTACCAGTAGCTTCGAACATCCCACCACACTGCACCAAAAGAGGACTATGATTAGAATGTAGTTTTGGGAGATTATCCACATATCCCTCTAGATAGGCAAATCCACCAAGAGCTATGAGATAAACCTCAGTCCAACCTCTTAGAAAGGCTTCGGACAGATTCCTCTCTTCTAAACCAAGTGAAACGTCTACCAACTGCACAAATATTCATGCCGTGACCCGATTTTTGGTAGGAAGACCGACTCTGCAACTTAGGAATAGTTGAACTCGATTTTTACCTCTTCCAATTGATTTGGAGTCGCCACTATGTTTTTTTGCGATTAAAACATAGAAAACTCTCTAGTAAGCCCAATTAGGATAAAAATGGTCTTTAAACATAGATTCTGAGTTTGAGGGTCGATTACGGGTCGAGGAAGGTATTATCACTCCGTATTAAAACGATACTCTCGCTAATAACGTAGATTTTTATACCCTTAAAAATTATATATTAAAATTTCAATTACTAAATCAAATATTTTATTTTTTATTTTTGTGTCTGACAAGAGTTTATCTTGCTCCTACATACCTTTATGTGCAATCACTACGCCAAATATCACAATATACCACAATCATTCAACCGTGCTTGCTAGAACAACACTTTTAAAAATGGTAGTAAGAACATCAACAACGCTCATTCAAGCAAGCATTGTCCATTTGGATAGGTGGATATAAATTAAAGAACGTATTATTAAAGAAGCATTGTTGAACATCACTTATGTTAGTGCTGGCTTGAATGAGTTTTGTTTAACAACAAATGTTTAAGAATGCATTGTTGAAGATATAATTTCAACAACACACAATTAATGGAGCGATGTTGAAGATGACATAGTAACAATGCTTTCTTATATGCGGGTTATTGCTTGGATATGACGTTTACATATCCCAACGTGGTGATCATGATTCTCATAGTGGTGACAATGCTACACCTACTCCACAAGACAATCAAGTTGTTGTTCATAAACGAACTCCATGTGGAATGAATTCCATGAAGAATGTCATTTATGCAAGAAGTGAGGAAGTGAAGCTAACAGTTTAATGGAACACAAAAGGCCAACCTATAAACTCGAAGGATGACAACATATTTGTAAGTTACATTGGGATCGTAGTTAGGAAGAATGTGTCTATAACATTCAACAAATGAACTAATATTAGACTGAATATATCTATAACATTCAACAAATGGAGCGTATCTGGAATGAAACAATAGTAAGTTTCTATTCTAGTGTGTGTGTTTATTTGATTTCATGCAATGTATATGTGTTTTCATGCAACGTATATGTTTTCATGCAATTTATATGTATTTTTGTATATTCATGCAATGCATTTATCTGTTTTATATTTTTGTGTTTTTAGTCAAATTTTGATGTTAGTGAGGAGCAGAAGGACTACATCCTTAATTATGTCGGCAAGGCTCTCCCAAAATTCAGAACCGATGCTGCAAAATGTATCAGATATGCTGATGACAATGTCAATCTCAAACCTCAACCATATATACAAATGTCGTTAAAGATGGGGATTGAAAGGCTTTTGTCACTACATGCAAAAAAGACGAGTCTTTCTTGATAAAATCATCTTCTTTGTACTGCCTTTATTCTTATATATGCTTTTGTATATACATACATATGATTATTGATATTAATGTTGTTTGTTTTTCAGAAAGTAAGTAATGAAAACTCAAGAGGTCATCTAAGCCTTTGTATCTATATCAAGCTTCTCGAGCGGGGTATAGAGGAATCGAGGAAGAAATTGTAAGTAGTGTTAATTTGTAAGTACATTATTGATTATGTTTTGTATCCATATATCTAATTACATTATTATTAGTTATATTTTGGCAGTTGGAACAAAACGATACACCCTCGACTGCGCATGTAGTTGACTTCGATGTTCTATGGGTGGATGCTCATTAGAACAAGGATGATGTCATTGATAATGAACAAGTTCAAGAAGCGGAAAACCGTGTTGTAAGTGTTCATCGATCATTTAATTAAACTTTATTTCCAAACTTTATTTATCAATGTGATTAAGTAACATTATGTT
This sequence comes from Lupinus angustifolius, assembly GCF_001865875.1. NCBI lineage: Eukaryota > Viridiplantae > Streptophyta > Magnoliopsida > Fabales > Fabaceae > Lupinus > Lupinus angustifolius. The sequence continues at coordinate 14,222,840 of NC_032011.1, forward strand.
TATTTTTTCTTGATTTGTCAGGTTGCCCTAAAAGAAAAGGAGTGAAAGGTAGAGACCCCATATAGTCAGATGATACTTGATAAGACACTAGGACTGCCTGAGTACTACGACCATATACATGATGCAAGATTTGGGGTTAGAAATCAAACATTTTGATGTAAACCCACTAAGGGTACCCTTCAATTCAAGGGTCACTCAAGACCTAGGGGTCCCTATGACTAGGGCAAGGGCCAAATCCTCCAAGGACAACCTCTCAAAAGGCACCATCCACTCTAGTGAGCCACCTGATCAGTAAAGGACATTTATGTCCTTAGGATTTTAGGATTTATTTAGCTTAGTTTAAATTTATTTGTATTGAATTGAATAAATGAGACTTTATTCTCATGGGTAGTCTTAGGTTTGATTTTATTGGTAAGTATTTCATTTGATATTTATTATGTCATGTAACATGGGGGGTTAGGAATTTAGTTAATTAAATCCTTTATATCATAGTCCATTAGTTGGCCAAGTAGTCCAAGTAAGCATATGCACATCTAAGTTGAGTCAAGGGAAGCTTGGCTAGATCAAGCATCATGACACGGCTACAACATTTGGGTCCAAGGCAAATCATGTTAGAACCGTGAGCTTATGTAAGGTTATTTTCAAAACATAGGAAATTTAATTGATTAAATCCAACTACATCAATTAGCAAGGAGATTGAAGATCACACGTCTCAAGATCAAGGAGGTTCCAGTTCCAAGTTTGCTTCAAGATAAATCAAGATAAGTGTAGAATTATCTATCATATTTAAGCTTGGATCTTTTTGGAAGATATAATTATATATCTCAATCAAAGAGGGTGCATTTGCATAAAGATAAATGTAGAAATATCTATCCTATTTCAGCTTGGATCTATTTGGAAGATATGATTATCTATCTCAATCAAAGAGGACACGTTTTCTTAAAGATAAATGTAGAATTATCTATCATATTTCAACTTGGATCTATTTGGAAGATATGATTATCTATCTAAATCAAAGAGGGCATGAGACTTGGAGATATTATAGATGATAAAGGAATTCAGCCAACAAGAAGATAGGATTTCAATAGAAGATCAATCCTCAATACTTGATTTTCGGCCAGCCAAGGCATCCCAACCGAATTTCCCAAGTGATCAAGACCTAAAACAAATCAGATTTGACTTAGTCTAGATTAGGATTTGATTATATTTTATTTTCAAAATAATTAGGACTTATTTTATTTCCGCTTGGCAAGTATGCCTATTTATATTTGACATTGATCGTTAATAAAGTTATGTTTTCTTTTGAATAAAATTGGATTGAATTCCTAAAGTTGAGCCAAAGCTCCTTAATTCGAACTTATCAAGATTCTTATTCTTTTGGCATTCTAAGACTTATCATCCTCTACGTGTAGCGTCTAAATTCTTATCAATGATCCTTTCTTGTGGTGAATATCATTGACTCATCAAGCTCTTGAACTTGTGGCGTCTCCATCTTTATATCTTCTCCATTTTCCCCACAAATCTATCCTAAAATTATCCAAAAAATCTCTATCAATACCAAAACTAAATTCTGATTTATAAAGCTCTTAATTTCAAGCTAAAACGACCCTAATTCTAAGGCAGCTCCATTGAGGTTGTCATCACATTTGATCCTCATGCAAAGCGTGCAACCAAAGTCCAAATGAATAGGATGCATAATCAAATGGATACCCTCATGCAATAGTTCAATGACTTCGAGCAATCAATCAAGTTGAAGGAAGCTTAGTGGCAACGACAAGCTGTTGGCAATGTTTCTTCAAGCATCAATGAGAGTTGCACACATGATCCTTACAATATTCATATTCTCATTCGTGAGATAATTTAGTTAACTATTTTTAATTTATTTTCCGTTTAGTTTAATTGTACTCGTAAACTAATTATATGTTTTATCTAACATATATGGAATCAATACTTGCAAACTTTTCATGGATATCCCATCTATGCGAGTAGTAAGTGTTGGTAAAGTGCACAACTCGATAGATGTTATGCTACATAATACACATATCCCACCCCATCATGTGAATATCTCAATTGATGTTGCAATTGATAATGATGCATTACTGACAATTCCTCTCGATGAGGATATCTTGACAGTGAGAGTGGTTATAGACACTTATATGGCTTGGCCAATAGACCTTGTACATGTAGTTCATTCTAAGATGTGGTTTTCCCTTATGCTCACTCATATTATATATATATATATGTATGTTGATATGTAATTGATATATTTTGTATTGAATATTTTAGGTAAATGTGCACTTTAGGCCTAGTGAGAAGGAGTTAGATGGCTCAACGACATCCCCTCGCATAGCAGAACATCTATCGAAAAAGGCCAATATGGTGAAGTCTAAGGTCAGCAAACCAAAAACTAAGCTGCCAAGTCTATTAAGTCATCTTCGGGGATGTGAGCTCCAAAAAGGCCAAGTATTGCACTGAGTTGTTTGAGCATGTAAAGCAGTTGAACGAAGGTGTTATAATGATGATATCATTTCCCAAGGAAGTCTTCGGGAATGATATCCAAGAATTCATTAGCATTAAGGAAGTTCGAGATGTATATGAACTGGGCTGTATAGGTGCAACTGATGTATGTGTATATATAAGGTATATTATGTTTTCTTAACTTCTCGCTTTTGCATTTAATCATTGGCGGTGTTATAGTTAACTAACATTTGTGTTATATATATTATGTACTTGTATGACAATTTTATTTTGAAAGATAAAATGAATGTGATGTTCTTATCCTCACATGTTACCACTTTGGTGACGAGTAGCAACAATGACAAAACGAAGATCGCAGACTAGAAAAAACATGTTGCATATACTTTCATCACTTATAGAGAAGCTTGACATTTATTTCTTGAACCTTTTAATAACGAGTGAACATTTTTTAATTGTCTTTTGTATGTTTATCTTTAATACGTTTGTTGTGCTTAACATTTCCTAACTGTGTGCATATGTTTTGTTAAGGGACATTGGCTTTTGATTGCCATTAATCAGATCAAGGAGAAGTATACTACTTTGGCTCATTGAAATATGATGATCCGAGCAAGTACACCGCTATGAGATAAACTTTTAGTTTGTAAGTGAATTACTCATTTAAACTTTGAGGTACACTTTCACTTTTCTATGTGTTTAGTAATTAAGTACATTTTCTATTGTATAGGGGGTGCAAATTTACATAGCTTATGTTTGTTATAGAAAAGCACCACCTAACGTCAAATGGACTCATATAAATGTATTGACACAAATCATCTCAAACAATTATATGTGTAGTGTATTCATATTTCAATTAAGGTTATACTTACATGTTTAATTGATTTTAATTGTAGATCCCAACCAAACGAACAATAAAGATTGCAGCTATTACGTGCTAAACTTCATGAAGGAGATTATTCAACAGTGGTAAGCTCTAGTCAAGTTTGATAGAGATTCATACACAGATGACCAAGTCATCTAGATTAGGGAATTCAATGTATAGATTGTAGCATACGTATAAATTATAACATAAATTGTAGCTTAGGGAATTCAATTTTTCAATGTAATGTATGTTTTGGTATATATATATGTTCAAACATTACAATGTAATGTTCAATATATATATATATATATATATATGTATATATAGTCTTTTTTTGGTTTATGTTCAAACACTTATGTTCATATAGTTGTTTTGTTTTGTTTCTAGTTGTTCAGTATGCATTCATGTTGATTTTCTATTGTTGTTCTGTTTCTAGTTGTTCTATATGCATTCAGGTTGATTTTTTATTACGTGTGCTTAACTGTGTAGAATTAGGAATTATGATAATCAACAACACTTATTTAAATAAGCGTTGTTGTACATAGGAACATCGAATATACAATAGCGCACATTTACAAGTGCGTTATTGAATTGAACATATACAACATGACACATTTACAAAAATATTGCTGATGTGATAACTTCTACAACGCACCCTCTAGTGTGCGCTTTTGAATATTTAATTCTCATATTATTTCATTGAATCTATTCCGTATCGCTTATGCAAAAAACCTTGTTGAATACTTATTCTCATATTATTTCTTTGAATCTATTCCATAGCGCTTATACAAAAAAACGTTGTTGAAGTGTAAGAATTTTAACAATTAAGCATGTGCACACAACACTATTAGGATTTAAGTAATTGTCATCATTTCTTATATTATTAGTTCTTACATTGTATGTTTTGTATTATTTGAATGTCATTATTAATTAATTTATATATTTAATTAATTGTCATTATTAGAATGTTATAATGTCATTATTAATTTCAATGTCATTAAAAACACAATTAATTTATTATCATTATTAATTTGAATGTTTTGCATATATCTTCAACAGCGTGCCCTACAAGTGGCGTTGTTGATTTGATATATTCTATAGCGTACTCTTTCATGTGTGTTGTAGAATACTTACATTATATCATTAGTATATTTGAATGAGATATCTTCTACAACACACTCTTTAATTTGTGTTGTTGATTATATCTCATTTGTAGCACTCACTTTAATAAGCATCGTTGTAGTTACGATCACACCTTAAAAAATTAAAAATTTCTCACATTCTCACACATTCAACAATCCCAAAACTCATTTACTCAATATCGAAACTCATTTACTCAATATCGAAACTCATTTACTCTCAAAATCAACCTCAAAATTATTCAACCTCAAAACCAATTCAACATCGAAAATCAATCTCGAAACTCATTCACTCATTCAACACGAAAATAATTTACTCATTCAACAAGAAATAATTCACTCATTCAACAAGAAAATCATTCACTCATTCAACAAGAAAATCATTCAACACCGAATTCGAAACTCATTCACTTATTCAACCTCACAATTATCATTTACTCATTCAACACTGAGAGTTCATTCATTCATTCAACACCAAATTAAAAGTAAGTTTTCCTTATAAATATTTGTTTTTTTTAATTAGATGAATTGAAAGTGAGTTTACTCATTTAGCTTGTATTGAGTTAGTGTTTCCCATTTTTAATTACATAATGTATTTTGCTCTGCATTGGTGAGCTTAACTCCAAGCTTTAGAAATTTATGCTCATTATGTTTTTTTATCAATTCATTTCTAGAAAATGGACGAGTGTCAATCGATTAACGAATGAGTATGAGGATGGAGTGTAACAGTTTTGATCAAAGTTACACATGTTGGACAAGGCATAACAAGAAAAATGATGTTATGGATTGTGACGAGATGCATATGAAAGAGAACAACACAAATGCATATAAAGACGATCATTTCGAGGAAATGCCAAACGTTGTCGACGAAGATCTTCAAAATTGTCCTGAGATGTTTCAGTAGTTGATAAATGATGCTGAGAAACCATTATATGATGGTTGTACTAAATTCATGAGATTGGCAGTGTTATCAATGTTATATAAGTTAAAATTTGTTAATGAATGAAGTGGTAAGAGTTTCATAGACATGCTTGTATTTCTGAAGGATATGTTGTCCGAAGATAATATGCTCCATTCTCGAACCTATGATGCTAAATAAATGTTACGTTCCATTGGTATGGTCTACAATAGGATACATGCTTGTAAAAATCATTGCATCTTATTTGTTAATGAGTGTTTTGTTAAAGTTTTATCCTAAATGTAACGCATTGTAATATAAGCAGGAAGACTCAATTCCTAAAAAGGTTGAATATATTTTCTCATCAAAGCAAGATTTAAGCGTCTGTTGAGCATTGCGAAAGATGCAAAAATTTGACATGTCATGATGAAGTATGGATTAAAGATTGCAAGCTTCGACATCCTACAAATTATCCTCAATAGAGAAAAAATGATCACGACTATCCTAGTTTTGGGCAAGAATCAAGAAATCTACGCCTTGCATTATTAACTGATAGAATTAACCCACATAGTTTTCTAATTTGCTCCCACGGTACATGCCATTGATGTTGGTGAATACGACCTACCTCATTCTCTATGCATGAAGCACAAATATGTGATGTTATATATGTTAACTTTTGGACCTAAACAATCAGGAAATGACATAGACATATATTTGACTCCATTAATTGAAGATTTGAAGCAAACGTGGAAGACATGTACAGATGTATATGATGCATGTAGGGAAGAAAGATTCAACTTGAGAGTTTTGTTGTTTGGCACAATTAATGATTTCCTTGCCTATAGTAATCTGTCAGGATATAATATAAATGGACATTTTGCATGTCCTGTGTGTGAAGATAATACGCATTCAACGAGTTTAGAAGAATATAAAAGAATGTCTTCCTTGGTGATCGTAGATTTTTATATTCAGATCATTATTATCGCTGATGAAGAAAAACATTTGATGGAAAAAATTAAGAAGGTTGTGCTCCTTTGCCATTGACGGATGACCAATTATTTCAAAAGCTAAACGGTTTGAATAATAACTTTGGTAAACCTTTTGAAAAAGAAATGGCCACAAATGAGTGGAAGAAAAGGTCAATCTTCTTTGAACTTTCATATTGGAGTTCATTATATGTAAAACATTTCCTCGATGTTATGCATATTGAAAAAATGTATTTGAAAGTCTTCTTGATACCTCACTCAATGTCTCTGATAAGACCAAAGATGGTTTGAATGCAAGATTGGACTTGTTTAGTACGAGAATAAGAATAGAATTGGGGTCAATAATGAAGGAAAAACGTACATATTTACCTCGAGGAGCTTATATTTTGTTGAGGAATAAGAAAATGAAATTTTGTAAATTTCTTCATTGTGTTAAAGTTCCAGAGTGATATTCTTCCAACATTCGGAACCTCGTATCAATGAAAGACCCCAAGTTAAAAGGTCTTAAGTCTCATGATTGTCATGTACTTATGGAGCATTTCTTTCCTTTTGGATTACTGTCTATTCTACCTAAAAAGCTTCGAGGAATCATAACTAAGTGATGCATCTTCTTCAAGGGAATTTTTAGCAAAGTGATTGACGTTGAGAAATTACTTATATCGCAAAGATAAATTATTTTGACTTTGTGTGAGCTTAAAATGTATTTTCTACCTTCTCTTTTTGACATAATGGTCCATATAAGCATTCATCTTGTTCGAGAGACACAACTATATGGCCCTTCCTATATGAGATGAATGCACCATTTATAGTGTTCTATGAGACATTAGAAAAGTATATGAAGAACCGATCAAGATCAGATGGTTGTATTGTTGAGTAATATATTGTTGAAGAAGCTCTTAATTTATGTAGCAGATAACTAACCGATGGTGATTTCATAGGCATTCCAAAGTCTCGGTATGCAAAAAGAATATTTGGCGAATGGATTACTGGGAATCAAATATTGACTATGATAAGAACCGAATTAGAGCAAATACACTTATATGTTTTACATAATGCCGACGAGGTTGAACTATATGTTGAAAGACACAAGGAGATGCTTAGGAAGTCTAACCCAAGTAAGAATGAAAATTGGATTTTGAAAGAGCATAATCGGTGTTCATACTAAAAATTCACATTGTTGAGGAGTTGAATATAAATGCACATTTGGTTTCCGAAAGATTGAAATGGTTAGCTAATGGTCGAAATATTCATGTCTTATCCTACACTAGTTACATAATTAATGGATTCACGTTTTATACGTAGAAACAAGATGACCAAAGTAAAATGCAAAATAGTTGGGTGACTCTTGTTGTTCGAACTTTACATATGTCAAGTACAAAAGATAGAAACACAATATATGTGAATATGTCATACTTTGGGTCATTGAAAAAATATAGCAATTGGATTACACAATGTTTTGGGAGCTAGTTTTTTGTTGTATGTGGGTTGATAAAAACACCGACTTTCGAATTGATGAGTTATGGTTCATGCAGGTGAATCTTAAAAGGTCAGGATATAAAGATGAACCATTTATTCTAGCATCACAAACTCGACAAGTATTCAATGTTAGTGATCCAACTCATATAAATGGTACATTGTTCTTTTAACTAACAAAATAATCGTCAATAATATCGATGACCAAGAATATGAAGATATTGATGCTGAAGATGATCGTTTTTTTGGGACATCACAGTCGCGTGAGAGCAGGCCAACTACGGATGATGATTTATATACAAGAGATGATCACGATGAGAGGCTTTGGGTGAATCAATATGTTCCTATAAACAATGATATTACAAGCCAAAAATAATCGAAGAGAGGGAAAAAGTAGATGCATGTCTATATAATTATAGCATAATTTTGTTTGTTTGTAATTTGCATATATTGTACTTATATCATTTGTTTGTAATTTTATGTACTATGCCAAAACATAATTGGCATGATATTATTTGTTTGTAATTTGTACTATATTGATGTTAATAATACAAACTTTTGGCTAGTACTAATGTGTCTATGCTATTGAAAATATCTATGTTGTTGATAAATGTATATGCAACTATTAATGTGTACAAATCAACAGCGCATGCTAGGTGAATATTGACATTATAAGCGATGTTGTATATATACAATACAACAATGCTCATAGTAGGTAATGTTGTTGTATGTATACAATACAATATCACTCATTATAGAGAATGTTGTTATATATGATTAATACAACATCACATATTATATGCAGCGTTCCTGTATATGATTAATACAACTACGCAAATTATAGACAACGCGATTGAATATGATTAATACAACAATGCTCATTGCAAGTGACATTGTTGTATATCTATGCTATTGAGAATATTTATGAATAGTACAATATCGCTCGTTATAGCCTACACTATTATATGTATGACAACGCTCATTGGAGGTGACGATGTTGTATGTAGACACACATCAGCGCCCGTAAAAGTGAAACATATGACAATGTTCATCAAATCTTAGATAGGTTTTTTAAGTAATTGAAATGTTATCATCTTCAAGATAGATGAAGCATTAGAAACTAATATTCACACCATATCAAATCTTAAAGAAAATTTTAAAGTAATTGAAGTGTTATTATCTTCAAGATAGATAAAGCATATAAACTAATGTTCGCACTACATTAAATCTTAAAGAGATTTTTAAAGTAATTGAAATGTTATTATCTTCAAGATAGATGAAGCAACAAAAACTAATTTCCGCACAACATCAAATTTTAAAGAGATTTTTTTAAATGTGATTGAAGTATTATTATCTTCAAGATAGGTGAAGCATCATAAACTAATATCCGCACCACATCAAATCTTAAAGAGATTTTTAAAGTAATTAAAATGTTATCATCTTCAAGATAGATGAAGTAACAGAAACTGGTGTTTGTATCACATCAAATATCAAAGAGATATTTAAAAATGATTACAACTTTATTTATTTCTATAAATATTGACATTATAAGATAAATTGTTCTTTACTTATTTTCAAAAGTGGGCTGATTTTAATAAAAGAAACTATTAATCAAGTTGATACATGAATAAAAAATTTAAAGAACAATACCTCCATAGCCACATATTCTAGTATTCTAGTATCTAAAGCAAATAACATAGTGCATTGATCTTGCTATTAGAGGGATGTCATTAGCACCTCGGTGGATAATTGGCATGTTGATGGATATAACCCACTTATGGAATTTGAGTGCAAGATGGCCACACTGAAGATAACCTCCGGGACTAGCATGAGTGTGAATTCCACAAATAGCCAGTTACGATGTGGTTCAGCAACAATGGAAACTAGAGACTGCAACCCTTAGTGAACACCGAATGCATTCTGTTCTGTGTTAATATAACTCATCATGCTAAGACTGAGATTGCAACTAAGAGGAGTGAATTAGTTGACTTAAAATAATGACCACTTTTTCTACAAAATCAAGAGTTAAATTGCAGCGGAAAATATAAGCATAAAATTAATAAGTAAAATCAAAGAGATAAGGAGAAGAGAATACACAAGGATTTTTATACTGGTTCACCTTCTTGTCCACCGAAGACTACGTCCAGTACTCTTACGGCACAAGATATTTTTTCACTAAAGATTATGAGTTGCAATTACAATATCTCACCCTGAGATCTCTATGTACATTACACACTCCTTAATCCTTATTCACCTTTGGAAAACACTTTTCCAAGTGATTGTAATCCCCTTTCTTATCACAC
>NC_032011.1:14233075-14237205 GCF_001865875.1 Lupinus angustifolius
ATAATGCTCTTTATAAGTTTGTAAACTTGAAATACTTTCACTTTTAGCAACTTCAGAAAATCAACTTTGAAAGTTTAAGAACTTGTTGCTAAAAATGCAGAAAATAATTTCAGAATATGTGTAAGAGCTTTTAAAATTTGTATGAGACTTGTGTATATGTTGCGTGTTGTGATCGTGAGTTTTAATGCCTTTATATAGGCTTTCCAATCAGTCAAAATGTCTCTTTGAAAGAGTAGGAATTGATTGGAATGAAACCATGTCTTTTGGGTTGAAACTCATTCACTTTGAATTTGAAAATATGATGCAACAGCTCTTAGTAATCGATTACAGCATTGAGTAATCGATTACTCAAATGTTCTGTCTAGTGATCATTTATTTTCGAATTAGAGTAATTGATTACAGCAAATTGAGTAATCAGTTACTCAACTTTAATAACACTTGTAATTTGTTACTCAAAGACACTAATGGATTATTCTGGTCAGTTTTAAGTTTTAAGTTGGATAACTCTTTTCTCACACTCGTAACTTGTTACTTAGATGAAGTAACCTGTTACACACTATTTTTGTAAATTGTTTTAAGTTTTTTAAAGTGTTTTAATTTTCTTTTAAAAATAGTTTGAGCATTACTACTATTATATAATCAAGAGTATAGGATAGAAGTGCCTATTTTAGACTTAGACTAAAAGTCTTGAATATCTTGAAGCTTGAATCTTCATTATCTTTATAAGTATTCTTTCTTTTCTTCTTTTGGTGATGTTGGTGTCTTCATCAAAATCGTGCCAAAGTCAGGAGCAAAAATCTTCTTCACAATCTCCTCCTTTTTGATGATGACAAACCAATATTTTCTTAACAGTGTAATTTTCTGAGAGCAGCATACTTTGTGATATTCTTGATTTGTCTTGAGTATGTTCTCCCTATCTTATATGCTCCCCCTTTCATTTGGAGTTATGTGCATGTAATGTTTTAAACAGAAAATACACTCTCCAAACTTTTCTCTCTCTTTTGACTTCATCAAAAAGTAGAAAAGCCTAGAGTTTGCAACACAATATATATATAGAATACATTATGTATATGACAAGCATAAATGTAATCATAAGATATAACATAAACATCACAATGCATATCATAAAAGTAAAAAGATGTTCAAGCATTAACAATGCAAACAACAATACAAACAACTTAATAGAAATTTGTCTGAAGCCAGGAGAAATTAACATTACAACTAGAAAATCCTAACAACAGATAAAGTCTAAGATTCATGCACATAATTTTCTTCATCAATGTCCATGCTACTCAGCTTAGAAGAGAGACGATGAAGTTCAAACTGGATTTGTTGATTCTGAGTATCAAAGGCATCCATCCGGTTAGTGATGTAGCCTCGAAGAGAAATCAACTCATCCATAATCATCTGATTTGAAATCATGACAATAGATGAGAAAGATTGAGCATAAAACTTATAAGGTTGAGGTTCAGAAGGATTAGCATGGGTAGGTTCTGGTTCAGGAGCAAGAGGTCTATCTTTCTTATGCTTGTAGGTTCGGTCACGAAGATCAAATGTGGAGCCCATTTTGTGGATTACATCCATATCAATATGGCTTTCACGAGGATTAAGCGGGACCTTAGTTTCTCCAGCAGTAGAAACACCAAAATGCTTAAGGATTTTTGTTATGAAGATTGCATATGGCAAAGGGTTTTGTGTTCCTCTTACAGACTACATTTGTCTCATTATCATCAGAGTCCAATTGATTTTCAAATTAAATTTAATAGCATACATCAATTGAAGTTCCATGTCACTTATTTGAGAGTGATTTGAAAATTTTGGTAAGATGACATAGCTCAGAAAAAAATGAAGCAAACTATCTTCTAGTTTGAGATGTCCAGGAGAAAGGATATCTCTGTTTTTAACAGTTTCACTATAACCCTGTTGCTTAAGCATTTCTATTTCCTCTTTGGTTATTCTACACAGAGAATAATAAAAATCTTTTCGATCATAATTTTCTCATTCGCATACAAGGCCGAAACCTGCCATGCTCCCTTGATAGGGTATGTTACAGCACAATGAACTCATGATTTTCAAATCCAAAGTAATGTCTTTTCCTTTTACATAGGAAGTAAGACGGTTTTTCCTAAAGTTCATGTTACAGTAAAATACTCTAATCAGTTTAGGATAAATTTCATTTGATTCACAAGAGAAATCGAAAAGGTTTTGTTGTCTCAAGAGATAAGGAAATGAAAAATCTTCAAACTCAAAGTTCCTAAGATTACCGTATTTGGGAGTGAAGATAATGCGACATGGAAGTGCTCCTTAAAGATTTTATGTTGCTCATCATTTGCTAGAAGCCGCGTTAAGTCAAGAGGGTTGGACTCCAAAGATGAAGTTCCTAGGTTCCTTTGAGTAGGATTGGTGCGTTGCTTATTGGTTCTAGATGAGGAAGCCATTGAAATGAGTTTTTGAAAAGTTAGGTTTTTGGAGATTTTGGGGTTTTTTGATTTAGGCCATTAAACAGGAAAATGATGGTTTAGAAGTGAAAATGAGATATGAAAGCACAAAAAAATCACTCAAAGCAGATAAAAAATGAAGATTTTAGAGATAGAGATGTGACCACGAAGAGGGTTTGAAAAGAGGGAGGAGATGAGTTCGAAAATGTTTAAAAATGCAGAAAAAATACATATATAACAGCACAGAGTAATCAGTTACTCATTTTGAGTAATCGGTTACTCAAATTAAAAAATTTAAAATTTTCAAACAACAACATAGAGTAATCGATTACTTATTTTGAGTAATCGGTTACTGTAACATGTTGTTCAACTCTGTAATCGGTTACTCTCTAGTGTAATCGATACCGACCGCAGAAAAACTTATTTTAGGCAAAATTAAGCTATGAAAATGATTTTTAACCCAAAAATTAATATTTTTAAACATAAATAAATACATTTAAGTTCAAGTAGGCATGAAATAGATATAGTGAAGCATACATATAATCATATATAAGCATTTAAGTTAAGTATGCTTCATCAAGAATGCCTAATTCTCGTCTAATTTTATAAAAAGGTTTTTTTGCCAATGTTTTAGTGAATATATCTGCTAGTTGGTTGTGAGTATCAACAAATTCTACAGACGCATCTTTCTTTGGACATGGTCCTAAGGAAGTGATACCTTATATCAATGTGTTTGGTTCTAGAATGTATAACAAGATTCTTTGTGAGGTTTATAGCACTTATATTGTCACATTTTAAAGGAGTGCACCCCAATTTTAAGCCATAATCTCGTAATTGTTGTTTAAGCCACAACACTTGGACACAACAACTACCTGCTGCAATATATTCAGCTTCAGCAGTGCTTAGGACAACACATGTTTGTTTCTTGCAAGACCAAGAGACCAAAGCATTTCCCAAAATATGACAAGTATCACTTGTAATTTTCCTCTCAGATTTGCACCTAACAAAATCTGAATCTGAATAACCAACCAAATCACATATACTTCCTTTTGGATACCATAGCCCAACGTTAGATGTACCCTTAAGATATTTCGTGATTCTCTTAACGACAACTAAGTGTGATTCTTTTGGTTTAGATTGATAGCGTGCACACAGACATACATTAAACATGATATCAGGTCTACTGGCAGTTAAATATAAAAGAGATCCAATCATACCTCGATACTTTGATTTTTCAATGCTTTTTCCTCCTTTATCCGTATTAATGTAAGTACCGGATCCCATAGGAGTAGTTATTGGCTTGCAGCCATCCATGTCAAATCTTTTTAGCAAGTCTCTGCAATACTTGGATTGACTTACGAAAATGCCATTATCAAGTTGTTTGATTTGAAATCCAAGGAAGTAATTTAGCTTCCCCATCATGGACATTTCAAACTCTCCTTGCATCATTTTTCCAAATTCACTACACAAAACCTTATTAGTAGAACCAAAAATAATATCATCTACATAAATTTGAACGAGTAGAGTATGGTGATTTATTCTTTTTAGAAAGAGTGCAGTGTCGACCTTTCCTTTGTTGAAACATTTTTCAATTAGAAATTTAATTAGAGAATCATATCATGCACGAGGAGCTTGCTTTAAGCCATAGAGAGCTTGCTTTAAGCCATAGAGAGCTTTCTTTAATTTGTACAC
>NC_032011.1:14237305-14237629 GCF_001865875.1 Lupinus angustifolius
GAATTTTTCCCTTGTTGTTATCACCATAAGTGACATATCTTTTGTCCCTTGGAGTGAGGGCATAGAACTTCTTTCTATCGCCCATCATGTGTTTTGAGCAACCGCTATCCAAGTACCAACCTTGCCACATTTAAAGCATGTGAAATTTTGGTTGGAAGTGGAGACGTTATTGTTCTTGGTGTATTTCCTTTTGTCCAATTCTAGCACCTTTGTTCCTCTTCACAAAAAGACTCATGTCTTCCATTTCTTCCTTATCAGATTCATCTTATGATGATTCGAATTTGTCAATTCTAGCCTTGAGAGAGATATTCTTCTTTTTCTTCT
>NC_032011.1:14237729-14238116 GCF_001865875.1 Lupinus angustifolius
CTTACCAAGAGCAAGAAGGTGATTTGTGAGATGAGTAAATCTCTTTTGAAGATCCAGAATATTCTCTCCAAGTTTCATACGAAACATTTTGTATTCTTGGGAAAGAATGTTGCGTCTAGATCTTTTTACCTATTTTGTTCCTTCATGTGTAGTCTCTAAAGTATCCCACATTTCTTTCGCAGATTTGCAGTTTGATACTCTAAAGAACTCATCAATGCCGAGCGCTGAAATGAGGATGTTCTTTGCCTTGAGATCATACTGCACCTTCTTCTTATCTTCATCATTCCATGAAGATTTGAACTTTACTTCTCTTACACTATTCACAACGGTGAAGGGTTCATATGGTCCTTCTTCAATTGCATTCCATATATCCAAGTCTTGAGATTC
>NC_032011.1:14238216-14245970 GCF_001865875.1 Lupinus angustifolius
TAGGAATGATCTTGAGGCCATCTTTGATATATGATCAAATTTGAGAATATCTTACTCAAAAATAGCTCTGGAGCCAATTGTAAGACTGAAATTGCAACTAAGAGGGGGTGAATTAGTTGACTTAAAATAATGGCCACTTTTTCTGAAAAATCAAGAGTTAAAGTGCAGTGGAAAATATATGCATAAAATTAATAAGTAAAATCAAAGAGATAAGGGAGAAGAGAATATACAAGGATTTTTATACTAGTTCACCTTCTTGTCTACTAAAGGCTACATCCAGTACTTTTGCAACACAAGAGATTTTTCCACTAAAAATTATGAGTTGCAATTGCAATATCTCACCCTGAGATCTCTATGTATATTACACACTCTTAATCCTTATTCACCTTTGGAAAACACTTTTCCAAGTGATTCTAACCCCCTTTCTTATCACACCCCGTGAAAGAAAGTATTCTGCAATACTAATAAAGAATGTTCAACAATAATAAAGAATGTTCACAATGGCGGAATTGCCTTTACAAGTATGAAAGTGATGTAACTTACAATCCAATCAACTCTTTTGTATACTTAGTAATAATGCTCTTTATAAGTTTGTAAACTTGAAATACTTTCACTTTTAGCAACTTCAGAAAATCAACTTTGAAAGTTTAAGAACTTGTTGCTAAAAATGCAGAAAATAATTTCAGAATATGTGTAAGAGCTTTTAAAATTTGTATGAGACTTGTGTATATGTTGCGTGTTGTGATCGTGAGTTTTAATGCCTTTATATAGGCTTTCCAATCAGTCAAAATGTCTCTTTGAAAGAGTAGGAATTGATTGGAATGAAACCATGTCTTTTGGGTTGAAACTCATTCACTTTGAATTTGAAAATCTGATGCAACAGCTCTTAGTAATCGATTACAGCATTGAGTAATCGATTACTCAAATGTTCCGTCTACTGATCATTTATTTTCGAATTAGAGTAATTGATTACAGCAAGTTGAGTAATTAGTTACTCAATGTCGCGGCCCGATTTTCGGTTGGAAGACCGGCTCTACGACTTGGGAGGAGGCGAACTCGATTTCTACCTCTCCCAATTGATTTGGAGTCGCCACTACGTTTTTTGCGGTTGAAACGTAGAAAACTCTTTTTATGCCCAAATTGGATAATATGGTCTTTAGATAGAGATTCTGGGCTCGGGAGTCGATTACGAATCGGGGAAGGTATTAGCACCCCGTCCACCCGTATTAAAACGGTACCCTCGCTAATAACATGGACTTTTATACCCTTAACAATTATTTATTTAGAAATTAAATTAGTAAAACATAATATTTTTTATTTTTTATTATTGAGTCTGACAATATTGACTTTGGTCCTACGTACCCCTATTAAGAGGATCAAGGCTTACGTAGTTCTAGTTCAAAAATTGTTTAGCCGCTTTGGTTAATTGTTAGAGATTTAGAAAATGTCGATTCGGTATTGATAGATTTGATATAGTTGATTTTATGGATTTTGAAATATTTAGTATATGATTGTTTTAATTTAATGGAACTAATAGCTTAGAGATGGTATTGGTCGTAGACCTTCTCCTCCTTTTTAGAGGAGTTAGAGACGACTCGAACCATAACCTTACTATAAAAATTCCATAACAACTTAGGTCATAAAATAGTTTTTAATTATTTTATATGAAATTAATAGCTTAGAGACGGTGTTGGTCATAGACCTTCTTCCCATTTTCAGAGAAGTTAGAGACGACTCGAACCGTGACCTTACTATAAAAATTCCACAATTGATTAATAAGATAATGTTACATCATTTTTGTAATTATGAATTTACGTAATGTAATAGTTTTGGAACTATTTTTAATAACTTAGAGATGGTATTGGTCGTAGACCTCCTTCCCGTTTTCAGAGAAGTTAGAGACGACTCGAACCATAACCTTACTATAAAAGTTCCATAATTATTTAGTTTGAACTACTACATAATAAGATGGTAGTTTATATCAACTAATTTTGTAAAACTAATAATGTACAGCAAGTATTGGTATAATCACATCATTTATTATTGCTTAGATCTTGTTTCTAAAATATACAAATTGAAAAGTATGATGTGTTAGTGCCATTATTTACTAAAAAAACTATTATGATTATAATTTAATTAACCTAAAAATGATTGCAGCATGTATGAAAATTTGTACCTGCCGTGTGATCCTCTGCAACCTTGGAGCCACTTAAACTTTATATGATTCTCCAACAAAGCAACTTGGTTGGACAATCCATTTTCCAATATTAATTTCCTTTGGAGCTTCAGTGAGTATACCCCTACTTTTATGTAGAAAAGTTGATAGTTTCTCAGTTGTATTCTTCATCATCTCCCATTCTTGAAGATCCTGCATCACTTAGCTTAATACCTCCATGCCATCTTGTTCTTTATAATAGTGGCTTCTTCATTTTTCCAGCTTCACATTAACAGTAGTGACAATATCTTGTTGTGGGAGCCCTTCAACGAGCAATGGTCTGTTGACGTGTTTGTGTGGGAATATTATATCTAGCTTTCTTATGGCTTGATCATAGGACCCATGAAGATAAGATCTCAAGTGAGAAAGATCACAACATGCTACTAAAACCTTGTTTGCCACCAAGGTTTGGTGTATTTATGTTTGTGCTTGTCATTGTCATTTTGTTGTTTCTGAAATTATTTAATATTCAACATTTGGACTTGAATATGTGGAGTGGGGTTGTTGAAGACGGGGGTTTTAACAAGGGAGACACGTTTCTAGGCTATGTTGTATGTTTGTTAAGACATTCATGGTTTCTTTGGAGGTGGCGGGCAAACCAATGGGGTCTTCAATATTTGAGATGGAGATGTTGGTATGATATTAAAAGAGAGATAAATATATGAAAGTGTGTAAATGTGGGGTTGTGTTGTGAGAGAGATGAAGAGTGGTTTTTTTTCCAGAACTAATTCCTCCTCCCTTCTCTAATCTTCCTACGTGCCACCCTTTTTGATATATTTTTTGGCAATGATGAGGAAGGGAAATGGAGAGTATATGTATTAGGCCAAGAATGAGAAAACCATAAAAAAAATCGTCTATCAAGGGAGTTAGGGTGGGTTTTATCTGTGTCTTATGAACTTAGGTCTCCCTTATTATCCTCAAGATAGAGAATTTTTGAGACTCTTGCCATTTTTAATTGAAACCGTTTTTTAGAAGAAATGAATGGAGATTAATTTGTAGAGAAATGCTTCTCTCCTCCCAGTAAAGTAACTTACTACCTTTTCAAAACCACTTATTGCATGTTACTTTATCAAAACTCTCTCTTTTCCTTTTTTATGCTAAACATGGTGAAGACTCTTTCACCCCCTTTTTACGTTTTCTTTCATCTTTATTGTAAAGAGTGTAACAAATATATACTACTTATGCATTTTAAGAAAAATGTATCACATAAAAATATAAAAGGTTTTGCTTATTACTTCCAAATTAACAAATTGATAAAATTGCACGTAATCCAAAATGCTTAAAATAACCAATTAGTAGAAGATTGATAGCATTGGTCTTGAGACATAAAAAGGAAAAAATGCACTTTTTAATTCGGTTGTTTATTTTGGTTTTTTTGAATTTATATATATATATATATTTTTAACCTATTTTGAAAATGAGGCCGGACAAAATTTGGTGTTCACACTCAACTTTAATAACACTTGTAATTTGTTACTCAAAGACAGTAATGGATTACTCTGGTCAGTTTTAAGTTGGATAACTCTTTTCTCACACTCGTAACCTATTACTTAGATGAAGTAACCTGTTACACACTATTTTTGTAAATTGTTTGGAGTGGGGTTGTTGAAGACGGGGGTTTTAACAAGGGAGACACGTTTCTAGGCTATGTTGTATGTTTGTTAAGACATTCATGGTTTCTTTGGAGGTGGCGGGCAAACCAATGGGGTCTTCAATATTTGAGATGGAGATGTTGGTATGATATTAAAAGAGAGATAAATATATGAAAGTGTGTAAATGTGGGGTTGTGTTGTGAGAGAGATGAAGAGTGGTTTTTTTTCCAGAACTAATTCCTCCTCCCTTCTCTAATCTTCCTACGTGCCACCCTTTTTGATATATTTTTTGGCAATGATGAGGAAGGGAAATGGAGAGTATATGTATTAGGCCAAGAATGAGAAAACCATAAAAAAAATCGTCTATCAAGGGAGTTAGGGTGGGTTTTATCTGTGTCTTATGAACTTAGGTCTCCCTTATTATCCTCAAGATAGAGAATTTTTGAGACTCTTGCCATTTTTAATTGAAACCGTTTTTTAGAAGAAATGAATGGAGATTAATTTGTAGAGAAATGCTTCTCTCCTCCCAGTAAAGTAACTTACTACCTTTTCAAAACCACTTATTGCATGTTACTTTATCAAAACTCTCTCTTTTCCTTTTTTATGCTAAACATGGTGAAGACTCTTTCACCCCCTTTTTACGTTTTCTTTCATCTTTATTGTAAAGAGTGTAACAAATATATACTACTTATGCATTTTAAGAAAAATGTATCACATAAAAATATAAAAGGTTTTGCTTATTACTTCCAAATTAACAAATTGATAAAATTGCACGTAATCCAAAATGCTTAAAATAACCAATTAGTAGAAGATTGATAGCATTGGTCTTGAGACATAAAAAGGAAAAAATGCACTTTTTAATTCGGTTGTTTATTTTGGTTTTTTTGAATTTATATATATATATATATTTTTAACCTATTTTGAAAATGAGGCCGGACAAAATTTGGTGTTCACACTCAACTTTAATAACACTTGTAATTTGTTACTCAAAGACAGTAATGGATTACTCTGGTCAGTTTTAAGTTGGATAACTCTTTTCTCACACTCGTAACCTATTACTTAGATGAAGTAACCTGTTACACACTATTTTTGTAAATTGTTTTGAGTATTTTAAAGTGTTTTAATTTTCTTTTAAAAATAGTTTGAGCATTACTACTATTGTATAATCAAGAGTATAGGATAGAAATGCCTATTTTAGACTTAGACTAAAAGTCTTGAATATCTTAAAGCTTGAATCTTCATTGTCTTTATAACTATTCTTCTTTTTCTTCTTTCTGGTGATGTTGGTGTCTTCATCAAAATCGTGTCAAGATCAGGAGCAAAGATCTTCTTCACGAACATCACCTTAGTCACTTCTTGTTATTTGAAAGATAATCCTACATATGTGCTTGTTATGAATCTAACTTTTATCATGCACACCCATGTTGATTTAAACTCCTCTAATAACATTTGAATTTTGGTGTTGATATAACTAAAAGAGCAACTAGGTATTGACTACGAGATTGGCACTTCTAGCTAGCTTTGCAAGACCTGGTGGGGATGTCTAGTTCTTAGGAGTTCATAGCCATGATGTGTGCGGGTTTTTCTTCCCCCTTTTCTTTATAGCTTTTTCACATGGTTTCTTATCTTCTCTTTTCCCATCATCAGTTGCACTATATGAAAATGAAAAAGAGCGCTTTTCGTTTTCCTCATTGACTCTTTCTTTAAGTAAATTAAACCATCCTTCTAATCATTATTCAACTTGGCTTTTCTCCGCAACTTTTATTCAACTTCAGCCTCAATGCCATTAACTTTCAGCAATTGCCTCATAAGCAACTCGCTCATATGTCATAAAATGCAAGGCTGCATGGAATAATCCGGATAACACTAGCTCTATTTCCTTTATATAATCTTACAAAGCCTTCATGCTTTACTAACTTATTCAAAGATTGATATACACCAAGAGTGTGAAATATTCATATCCTTGTCTGCCAAAGTATCTTGACACGTTCGAGGAGTGCAACAGTGGTCTTAGAAAGAGCACCGACGAAACCACACCAACAATGAATTCCTTAATCCATCAACACAAGTCTCATCCGTATGAATGGATGATGCATTTTCAACCAAACCAGCCAACATAGTAGTAGTAGACCTAGACCCTTGTCAAGATTCCATCCCAATTCTCAACAAACCAAACAAATATTATGAAGTTGGTGGCTATGGCTAACTGTGACATGGAGTTAGATATGAAGGTGAATTAACATGGAATAGAGTAGTGAAGGGTTGTTGGGATAAAAGGGTGGTGGAGAAGTACAGTGAGGGAGAGAAAAAAAGAAAGAGAGGAACATGTAGATGAAGATGGAATGATGGAAGAAGCACAAGTGATGAAGTTGAATCCAACCCGTGTAAAAATAAACAGTGAACTTTTTTGAAGTTTTCTACATTGTGGGATTGTGTTGTTTTGGCTTCAACATGTCTCTCGTGTCTTATGCTTAATTGATGAGCCCCCACCATTATCCTATCACCATGCCAAAATGAAACCCATTCTACTACTTTTTCAAGGGAAAATTACGTGGCTAGTGTAGTTTGACTACACTATCCCACGTTTGGGGTATGTTTTGAAGTAATTATGAGATTGATGTAGTTTTACCAAACTCGTAGATGGCATTCACGAGTTTGCCAAAGTCGTGGTCCAGAAACACGATTTCCCTGGAAAGTTGTGGACAACATCCACGATTTCCCTGGAAAGTCGTGGACAACATCCACGATTTCCATACTAAGTTTCTCTCTCCTCAGTGAAATCGTGTATGGGATACACGGCTTCCATAGTCATGTACCCAGTGCACGAGATTGGATGAGGCATTTCAAAATTACCCTTGCACGAATTTTTTTTCTTGTTAATATTATTTGTAATTTATAAAAATAATATAATGTAACTAAACTTGTAAATTTAAAATTTGAATATGATAATATTAGTAAAGTTTTATTTTTATGGAATTTATATATTTTTTTGTTAAAATTATTAACATATATATTAATAAGAAAATTGGAATTGGAATAATAAGAAAATTTCATAGAAAAGAGGACAAGAAAATTTCATAAATTCTAATAGGAATTTCAAAATCATTACATTACTGAAAAGAAAACAAGAATAAAAATTCCTAATGGCGTCTATGAGATGATGTTCCACATGCAGGTGCCTTTCTCCTTCGAGGTGGTTGGACTCTTAGTTGTTGTTGTTGTTGCGATTGATGTTGTCTTCCACCTCTAACTAGTTGTGGCTACTCCTCATCTTCGTCTTCACTATCTTCATCGTCTTCGTTTGTTTGTGAAGGCATTGTCGGTTGATAATATTGTTGAGAGTTGAATGCCAAGAATGTGAAAGTACGCATGTCAAGAGGCGTACTTTGGAAAGCTTGCCCATTATGTGTTTTGATGAGGACAACTTGTGTTTCATAAGAGCTTGAAGATCATCAACAAATCAACGTGCTTAAGCCTCAAGATTGGTATTAGACTTAGACTAGTAATTAGTTTAGGTTGAGTCTAAGGCTTAGGTAAACTCAATACATGTCTCATATACATAATACATTAAATCATTTTATTTTGAGATATGACATTCATAATATGTTCATGCATAATATATATACATGTTATCTGTGCATCTTAGGCATAAACTTAGTGTTGAACATGTATAAGTTAAGTGCATAACGTATTTGAGTATTGCAATTTAAAAATATACATAGAAATATGCAGTTAATCGATTAAGGTAAGTTTTAATCGATTAACATAAGTTTTTGAAAAGCAGTTGGAACAGAAAACTTGGAAAACCGAATCAGTTACAATTTTGTATCTCGTTAATCGATTAACCAAGGATTTAATCGATTAACTAGGTTGTAGAATGGTTTCTTTATAAGCTGCGTTTTCAGAACTCAACTTTATTCTTGCATGTTAGATTTTAAGAGAGTTGG
>NC_032011.1:14246070-14247128 GCF_001865875.1 Lupinus angustifolius
AGCAAGGGATAAGGTTCTTTAGTTTTCAAGAAAGTGTCTAAGTGTTGTAATTGAAAGAATTGTTTGTAAAACGTTATTTCGATTATAGTGAAGAAAAATCTCTCAGATCAGTCGGGAGGCCTGGATGTAGTTTGCAAGTGGACCCCCAAATGAACCAGGATAAAAACCTTGTTGCACGCTTTTCTTTCCATCTCTCTTTATTGCTTTAATCGATTACTTTGTATAGTTGTGTTAATTGTAATAATCTGTTTCTGTACTATACTGTTGTAACTCTGATGTATATGTTAGCTCTGTATATTTGCTTCGATCTTAGTTTCTTTTCGTACAAGAAATTGAATCTGTTTGTGCTATCTGAGCTGTTTTAATCGATTAAATTGCTTGTGTTAATCGATTATTCTTTCTGTGTTAATCGATTAAACTGGGGTTTTTTCAGCATTGCATGTTGTTTGCGAAAAGCGGATACTTTGACCGCTACACCTATTCAACCCCCCCTTCTAGGTGTATTTTAGCCACTGATACCTAACAAGTGGCCAGAGCTAGTACGAATCGTACTAGCTCAACCGCGTATTCGTGATCCTAAGGGAAATATAATGGGTTCTACAAACCCGTTTGGTGGTGATGGTTCATCCATTAACCGACCACCTATATTCAGTGGTGAAGGGTATGCATCTTGGAAAGTCCGCATGCAAATCTTTATAGAAGCCATTGACTCTGATATTTGGGAATCCGTAGTCAACGACCCTTTCGTTCCAAAACACCTAGTGGACGATAAACCTAAAGACAAGCCTAAAAGTCTATGGGCCGATGATGAGCGCAAGAGGGTCCAGCATAACCTACACGCTAAAAAATATCATCACATCGGCCCTATCCTACGATGAGTTCTTTAGGGTCTCGCAGTGCCAAAATGCAAAAGAAATGTGGGACACTTTACAAGTGACTCACGAAGGCACTAGCGAAGTCAAGCACGCTAGATTAAATGCACTGACCCATGAGTATGAGCTATTTCGCATGTTACCTAGCGAATCAATCAGTGATATGCAAAAGCGATTTACTCATAT
>NC_032011.1:14247228-14247973 GCF_001865875.1 Lupinus angustifolius
ATTGTGGAATCCAAAGATTTGGACTCTATGCCTCTAGCTACATTGTTTGGAAAGCTTTAAGAGCACGAAATGGAATTGGGTCGCTTGACTATGCATGAAGATTCAGACCGGAAGAAGAAGAGCATCACATTGAAGGCTACGACCTCTAAAACAAAAGAAGATAAAGATGATGATGAATCTGACTCCGATCTGGATGATGAAACAATGGGTCTCCTTGTTTGAAAATTCAGTAAATTCATCAAAAAAAAGGAGAATTCAAAAAGTTTCAGAAGAAAGAAGCGAAGGAATCAACAAACAAAGGCAAGAACACCAAAGATCGCTTCACTTGCCCCGAGTGCAGAAAAGCAGGATACATGCGATTTTAGTGTCCAACCTATCTGAAAAAGGTTGATTCAGAAAAGAGCACTCCCAAGGAATTCAAATCTAAGAAAGCCTACATTGTATGGGATGTACCTGAGGAGGAAACGACATCAAGCACCTCTAGTGAGGAGGAGTCAGCAAAGCTATGTCTGATGGCTAGATCTGACAACGATGGGAATCCAGACTCACACGAAGATAATCATGAGGTATATTCTGACACCTCATCCACTTCTGATGACTCACATCCCTATGATGTTTTATATGAGGCTTATGTCGAGTTACATGAAGAATTAAAAAAATTGGCTAGGATAAACGTTGATAGAAAAAGTTTAATCCTACTAAATGAAGAAAAAATAAGCAAACTACAAAAAGAATTAGATGAATT
>NC_032011.1:14248073-14248406 GCF_001865875.1 Lupinus angustifolius
CGTCTCACAAACAGTCAACAACAATTAGACACTATGCTAAGTCAAACAAGAAACGTTGGTGATCATACAGGACTAGGTTATACTCGCCCTACTAGGAACAAAAGACCATATAAAAAACCTATAGCTCATCCTAAAAATAAATATCACAAGCACACACCTACATGTTTTTATTGCAATACATATGGTCACACTTCATATTCATGTTACATCAGAAAGTTTGGTATACCTAGTGGCGTTTATAAGTGGATAAAGAAGGGAGATGACTCCCCGATTACTAACAGAAAAGGACCCAATATCAATTGGGTACCTGAGAAAAACAAGTGATCTTTTTGC
>NC_032011.1:14248506-14248941 GCF_001865875.1 Lupinus angustifolius
AAGGGAAAGATTCTTGGCACCGGAACAGTTGGAAATTCATCTCAGACTCTTATTGAAAATGTTCTCTATGTTGAAGGATTAGAATATAATCTCTTGAGCATAAGCCAACTCTGTGACAAAGATAACCGTGTATCTTTCGATTCTGAGTGTTTTATTATTTGTGACATTTTATCTAATAATGTTAAATTTGTTGGTCATCGTATAAATAATATTTACATGGTTAATTTGGATGATGTCACTACTTTGTTTTGAAAATGTTTTATTTCAAAAGAAGATGACATCTGGCTTTGGCACAGACGCATTGCACATATCCATGTAAAACATCTAGATAAATTATCATCAAACGAACTAGTTGAGGGGCTACCAAAACTAAATTTTAAAACCAAAGAGATTTGTGACACTTGTCAAAAGTGTAAACAAACCAAAAACTCTTTT
>NC_032011.1:14249041-14253183 GCF_001865875.1 Lupinus angustifolius
GAAGGAATATTTTTGGGATACTCGATGCATAGCAAAGCCTTTAGAGTGTTTAATAAATATTTAATGCAAGTAGAAGAGTCTATCCATGTTCAATTTGACGAATCTTCTCCGAAAGAGAAGAGAAAGGTCGTGTCTGATGATGTTGCAAGTGCTTTAGAGGAAGCATACGCAAAGGATGTGGATAATGAGAAAGCAACCGATGAAGAAGTTCAGACCAGATCTGAGGAGCATTCAGATATGCCAGCTGTCTAGAAAACCAAGAAAGTTCACCCAATCGATAAAGTAATAGGTAACATATCTACGGGAGTGGTAACCCGTAGTTCCTTACAAAACTTTTGTAACTTTGTAGCTTTTGTATCTCAGATTGAGCCTAAGACCATTGATGAGGCCATTGAGGATGTACACTGGGGTATAGCTATGCAAGAAGAGCTAAACCAGTTTGAGCGTAACAATGTTTGGGACTTGGTCCCTAAACCTAAAGATCATCTTGTGATTGGTACCGGATGGGTCTTTAGAAACAAACTAGATGAATCAGGCTTAATCATTCGAAATAAGGCCCGCTTGGTGGCCAAACGCTACAACCAGGAGGAAGGTATCGACTATCATGAGACTTATGCCCCTGTAGCCAGATTAGAGGCCATCAGAATGCTTCTTTCCTTTGCATCTATTATGAATTTCAAATTATTTCAAATGGACGTAAAAAGCGCCTTCTTGAATGGCTAGATTCAAGAAGAAGTCTATGTTGATCAACCGCCTGGTTTTGAAAATTTTAAATATCCGAACCATATTTATAAACTTAAAAAGACACTCTATGGTCTTAAGCAAGCTCTTAGAGCTTGGTATAATAGACTAAGTACCTTTATTTTGGAAAAATGGTTCGAAAGAGGCTTGGTTGACACAATGCTTTTTATACATAGATCAGAAAATCATGTATTACTTGTACAAATATACGTTGATGACATAATATTTGGATCTACTAATGATATTCTCTATAAAGAATTTTCTGAGATGATGCAGGGGGAGTTCGAAATGTATTACTTGTCCATCATGTATTACTTGTACAAAAAATATCGTGGTATGATTGGCTCATTACTTTACTTAACTACAAGCCGACCTAATATCATGTTTAGTGTATGCATGTGTGCGAGATTTCAGTCTTTACCTAAGGAATCACATTATGTATCATGATAAGTTCTTTTTGTGATTACATATGTTTAGATTAATCCGTTAAATTGCATTCATGAGTCCCAAAGAGTTGAAACCGTACTGCTAGCTAAAAACCTTTTTTTACCGTGTTTAATCGATTAAACACTTAGTGTTTAATCGATTAAGCACTTAGTGTTAATCGATTACCTGGGCATCAGTTTTTGAGAGAATCATGAGATATTTAAAAGGAACTACTAATATGGGATTATGGTATCCTTGGGATGCCTCACTATTCTTGGTGGGATATTCCGACTCCGATTTCGCCGGATGTAAATTGGATCGGAAAAGCACTAGTGGTACTTGCCACTTATTGGACTAATGCATTATCATGTTATATGAGACTTGTGTTAGAGTTGTAGAGTAAGGTCTTAATTGTTTAATTTGAGCATTGTAATTGCTTTAGATTACTCTATGTTTTTGTTGTAAAAAGTGTTGTAACTTTGGGAATCTCAAGGTGTCTTACCACCAACGAGATTGTGTTGTATCTCCATTAGCTTAGAGATCTTGATAGAAAGAATAGGTTCTTGGCTGGGGCTATATAGAAATTAGACATCATTTCTTACGTGATCATGTACAAAAAGGTGACCGCGTGCTTGAATTTGTTGAAACCTCTAAACAGTTAGCAGATATTTTCACCAAGCCCCTTCCACGGGATACTTTCTATGTTCTAAGGAGAGAACTTGGAATTCTTGATGAACAATATCTTGATTAAAACTGTCTAGATGTTTAGTTTATGTCTTGTTTCTACATGTTTATTAGTCTCTTGATTTAAATGAAATATTTTAAAATGCAAAATGATATCTCATGATAACATCTTTTTTGTGATTACATATGTTTAGATTAATCTGTTAGAATGCAAAATGATATCTCATGATAACATCTTTTTTACCGTGTTTAATCGATTAAACAGTAATGTTAATCGATTACCTGGGCATCAGTTTTTGAAAAATCATTTTTCATATGATTTTAATCGATTAACCATGCCCGTTAATCGATTAAAACCAGCAGTACAAGTGCAGACAACACCTCAGTTTCTCACTTCTTTTGGCATTTTCTCTATTTCCTCTTCATTTTGAGTCTCTGTAACCATGATACAACTGACCCAAGTGCATCAATCTAGATAAACCTCACCCCCTAACCCTCTCTAACTTCCTAGCAATCTCCAATTTCATCCTATTTCACTTCAATCCCATTTTTCCCCAAATCAAAACCCTAGGTTAGGTTTGCCACATTCCTTCTCTTCTTCGTCCAAATCAATTCGGTTTCTGCAAAATAATGGAACAAAGTCGCCCAAAAAGGTTCAAAACCCCTGCTAATCGTGGAAGAAGACCGGAGTTTGGCTCATCCTCCACTCGGAGCACCCAACAGGACCGTGGTGACCCATTCTACTCGCTCATTCTGCAAGAGACTCGCTTGGCTAAATTTCAAGGACAAAAACCTACGTATGTAAGGTATGTTGATCTAACCTGGATGGCGGAACAAAAATTTAGTTTCTCGCATGATATGGAGGCTCAGGGAGCCGTTAAATTTCTGGAATTGAAGGGACAAGTTTACCCTGCTCTAGTTAGGGAGTTTTATGCAAATTTCAGATATAAGGATGGTAAATACTAGTCTATGATTTCTGGAAAACTATTTGAGATTAGTGAGGACCTGTTTATGAATGTTGGTGGGTTATCATCTTCGGGTTATGGTATAGGAGACTGCTCATGGGTTAAGGATAATTTTGATGCTACTGAGGTATATAGGTCGTTTCTTAGAGGACCTCATCTGTACATTCAGGGTGCATTGATCAAGGTTGGGTCATTATCTGTTGAAAATAGGCTGCTGCATTATATCATCGCTTATATTCTGGTGCAGAGGAACACAAATCATGCACAACCCACTGTGAATGATTTGCGTTTCATGTACGCTGTTATGAACAATGTGATAATTAACTGGCCTAAGGAGATCTTAAAGATTATGAATAGTGTTTCTCTGTCGCAGTCTAAGTTGCTTCCCTACAGTATCTTTATATCACGGGTTATGGATTATTTGCATATTGACGTTACTGGCACTATTATTGTTGAGTATACTAATAAGGATCATTTCGTTGGTGAGAGTCTGATTCACAAGATGGGTATCTACAAATACGGTACTACTTGGCAATACCAAGAGGACTATACTACTATTGATCTGGAGTTGTCCAGTGATGATGATCAGGATGGCATGGGTGATCAGAATGCTGCAAATCAGGGGAAGTCCTCTAGGACAACACCACATGATTCTATTTTTGGTATGGCTCATATGGAAGCTATGGAACAAAGGCTCAACAACTGCATGGATCTACACTTTCAAGGATTGAAAGATTTGTACTATGCTGGTATGGAACAATACGAAGAATGTCAAATTGCTTACTCTGACAACCAATATCAAACCGTGAGAAATCTGATTCATTCAACAGCCGAAGCTCAGAATGCCTTCATTCGCTCTACAGCTGAAGCTCAGAATGCATTGTTTTATTCTGAATTTCAGAACTTGTCTATGCTGATCAGGGGTGACCAGAATATTGATATTCCTGATGATGATATTGATCTTCCTCTACCTCAACCATAGCTTAGAAGACTTTAGACCTAGGATATCAAACCCTTAGGTTTATTTCTTCTATTATTGCACTTTATGGATTCACTTGTTGTTACTGTTTTGAGACTTATTTGTGCTTTTTCTGTT
This sequence comes from Lupinus angustifolius, assembly GCF_001865875.1. Classification (NCBI taxonomy): domain Eukaryota; kingdom Viridiplantae; phylum Streptophyta; class Magnoliopsida; order Fabales; family Fabaceae; genus Lupinus; species Lupinus angustifolius. Next base: position 14,252,954 of record NC_032011.1, read on the forward strand.
ATGGTTTCACATTTGATGGTTTGTTTGGTTGCTGGATATTTTTACTCTCTATGCTATTTTTTTTAATTTTGCATATTTTTCTTTTAACTATGTCAAAATAGCTTATTTGGTTATTTGGATGGTTCTTGATCATATGAGATTTTCTGGTGCATAAATTAAGCTGGTTATTGCACTATATTGCTTTTTCTGCTTATTGCTATTTGATATGGTAAATCTTGTATGTCGTTCTT
>NC_032011.1:14253283-14253575 GCF_001865875.1 Lupinus angustifolius
TGGAAAGATTTCATATTCTGTAAAATCTGTTTTAGAACTCATGCATTATCATTTTATATGAGACTTGTGTTAGAGTTGTAGAGTAAGGTCTTAATTGTTTTAATTTGAGCATTGTAAGTGTTTTAGATTACTCTATATTTTGTGTTGTAAAAGTGTTGTAATATTGGGAATCTCTATATGTCTTACCACCAACGAGATTGAGTTGCATCGTCATTAGCTTAGAGATCTTGATATAAAGAATAGGTTCTTGGATGGGGCTACACCGCAAGAAAGGTTTTCTTGGGCGGTAGGA
>NC_032011.1:14253675-14257918 GCF_001865875.1 Lupinus angustifolius
GCATTCCTTGAAATTGCGAAGACAATGCTAAGTGAGAAAATGAGTAGTCACCCAATGCTTCGTAACCGTCAAACCCAAAAGGATGTTGTTGTTGTTGCTGAGGAGTAGGAGTTTGAGTGTATACATGCTGATAAGTATCCGTCTGAGTTTAACTGTCATAACGTTGTTGATAGTCAGGTGCAAAAGGAATTTGAAACTGTTGTGTAGGAGGAGCTTGAGAAGTAGTTGAGGAGAAGGCGGTTGGAATTAGTTGAGCAAACGCTTCCATCATCTCATTGTAGTTTTGATAGACGTCATTCAATGACTGCAACGAATTTGGAAAGACATTTGTAGGAGCACACCTATCCCGAATCATTTTGATAAATTTGTACTGAAAAAAATGGAAAAATTTAAAATATTAGAATACGTCAAGACAATTTAAAATAAAATATAATTAGAAATGTTTTTGTTATTACCGATCCGGCTGAATATGCTCCATCTGGAGAGATGTATTTCCTTGTCCTTTGTAAGTACCATTGCATGTATTGCGAGTACTGATACAAAGGCTGGTCATCGGGAAAACCATTTACCATATAGGTTTCCCGGTTATTCCAAATTTGAATCCAGTAGTTATGCTTTTGAGGCAAGTTGTAGTCATTTTTCTCACGTAGATCCATCTTGTGTTGTTTCTCCAGACTAATTGGATCTACTGGGATGGGTTGTTGTAGACCAAACAGCCTCATCACCAGATTAGCAGCATGTCACTCAACAAGTGCAAAGCAGATGAGTGGTACACGTGCTCTGGCTACATCAGGTATGGGACCCACATAAGTAATGTTGCTATATGGGGTCCACACAAACTAATATATAAAAAAGTTAGTAATTAATTAATATAAGAATAATTAGAAATAATTAGAAATATATTAATAATAATAATTTATTAATAATCAGAATTTACCGAAATTACCCGATCAATGCGCAATCGATCCAACATTAACCGTATTATGTTAGTTGCATGACCAGGAATGTTGGTGGTGATTAGATGTTGTGCCCACCTAAAATGTAATGTTATTGGTAGTTAGTATTAAATGAATAGTTTGAAATATAAACAATTATAATTTGAAGAATTTTACGAATAAAATATGAATTGTTTTTACCTTTGGACTAAAGGGAATGTTTGTGAATCATTGTTGTGTAGTCTTGGAGCAAGCATTGGGATGCAGTCATATGCCCATGACTGTAGTAGATGCAAGCATCCTCCGATTTCAATTTGGCGACTAATGATCGCCGCACGACATATTCCACAATATAGACACGCCAATACTGTTGAACAAGTCCTCCAACAATGGGAGATACATCAGGTGGACTCGTGATCCTGATATATCTGGCATGAGGAAGCCTCCAATCATGCGTAATATGAAGGCTCTTGTGTGTTGCTCGATGACAACATCATCGGCTTCTTCTGAGAGAACAACAAAAGTTGAGTCTAGCCAACTCATTTGGATCCTTTGGCCCATAATTTGTTTATCAGTAGGGATTGCACCCAACAAGTTGTGACAAATAATTTCCCAATTACCACTTGTAATGCCAATAACAGGAGCTCCATTAATGGGAAATCCAAGTTGGTACGCGACATCTTCAAGAGTTACTGTACACTCGCCAACTAGTAGATGGAACGTGTGAGTCTCCGACCTCCATCTCTCAACTAATATCGTAATGAGGTGGTTGTTGATTTCGATTGTACCAATATCCAGAATATGCCCAAATGTTGTCTTACGAATAACTTCTAACACCGGTGCAGATGGTAATTGTTGCCAAAAGTTGTATCTTGCTCTAAAAGTAACCTCTCCATCATTCCAAATGTTGGTAGAGACATGGTCTTTTTGAAGGTTGAGAAAGGAAGGGTTAATAAGACCTAGACCAATATGTTCCATTTTTTGGATGATAATTATCGGGAAATCAGAGAAATTAGGATTTTAGAAAGAATATTTCGGAAGGGTTGGTGTGAGAATGAAGGTTCAGGAGGTTTGAATTGATAGGCTTGGAAGTCATGGATGGGGTCCACGACTTCACCAAACTCGTGGATGGGGTCCATGAGTTTCTACCTGGAAATGGTACTTGTGTCGCCCTAGCTGCGCATGAGATTCCCTGGCTAAACCTAGGCTGGGCCAAAGTTGTGGCTGCTATTGTAACACCGCGAATTTTATGATTTTGAATTATAAGATTTTATTAATATTTTTATTAATTATATTTTCGAAAATGAATTTCTGGGAATTTTCAGTAAAGAATTAGACGAAACTCTAGTTGAGTTTTAGTCTTGAAATTCTATTTCCAATTTGGTGGTAAATTTTCATGATTTTCGGAGACAGTCGGTTTCGGACCGGGGCAGAATCTCACCCGATACGACTCAAAGAGTGGTTTTTGAGTTCCGTAACTCGGAGTCGAGTTCCGATCGCGCCGTTGGCTTCGTAATCACATTTCGAGTCAAGATAGACCCTAAGTAGGTCCATAACTAGTTTCTAAAGTATTTTCACTCGGAATGCCGAAATTCAATGTTCCAACCGTAAAGTAAAATCGGGCGATCATTTTTGGCTACTCGAATATTGGCCAACAATAATCGGGCATGGTTTTAATCACGTGCATTTCGCCGAAGTCGTCGCGTCGCATGAGTTACTTCACAAAATCTACCTACTAAATTATAAATTTCACTCATTAAATGCCTTGATTTACTGCCACCAAATCTCCTAAATCACTCACTTAACCCATGATTCCCTCACCCTCTTGGATTTGCTAGATTGCCTTGGGAAATGGATTTAGAAATCAGATTTCTCCCACCCCACAACTCTATAAATACCCATGTATCATCATGCTCTAACACTTTGCAAAAAGTTGGCAATTTGAAGATTTGAGAGTAAGTTACTCTCATCATCTTTTCTTCTTCTTTCAATCTTAAATCTCTTCACATTCAACCAATGGATGTTGATGATATTGAAGTATGTTATTCATGAGTGTGTCAAGAACATATTCAACCGTTGAAATTTTCTAAAACACTTTCTAACTCATTTTGGAAGCAAAACCGAAAATGAGTGTTCTTGAACTCATGAAAAATGTGTTTTTAAACTATGAACAAGTTGTTTTCAAGAAGTTATTACATTGTTTTAATATATGAATTTTTACTTGTTTAAGCATTTAACCATGGCTTTGGACAACTTGGTAAATGGATGGATGAAAGAGTTGTAAGTATTTTAATAGTAATGGGTTTTGAAATATCGGAAAACTAACGAGTTTGTATTATGGTAGTTACGAAGATTTCCGGCATTTGAACCTTGCAACCCAACCGAACCATAGTGATTTCGTAAAGCATGCTTCATTAAGGTGAGAGAGAACACATCGTGACATAGTGGTGTCTGAATATGACACCCGGATCTCCTAAACCATCTCAAAGGTTTTGGAGTTAACTTGGGTTTTAAGAAACCCAATATTTTTATGTTTGAATGCTTTTGAATATATATGATTGTTGATGAAATGTGTTGAATATGGTATATGAATGTTGTTGGGAACTTTTCTGGGTGCAGGTGTTTGAAAAACCATGTTTAAAATGTTTAAATGTGTTTTGGTTGTCGAAAAGGGCAAAATGGGTATTCTGTCCAAGTCCCTGTCGCTTGGGCGAGAAACTCTTGCCTGGGCGAGCAAAATCTCGCTTGGGCGAGGATTGGGCGAGGGGAAGTTTTTTTTCTGGGATTCCCTCGCCTGGGCGACAGAATCTCTCTTGGGCGAGTAAGGGCCTCGCTTGGGCGAGAACGCCTAGGATTGTAATGAGCCCCTGGAACTCTCTCGCTGAGGCGAGAGATGCCTCGCTTGAGCGATAGTACCTTCGCCTGGGCGAGGAAGGCTTAAGTTGATTTGAGATTAAAGATGAATTATCGCTTGGGCGAGAAACAATTATCGCTTGAGCGAGAGATGCCCAGTTTTAAAAGGGTATTGTTGATTGAATTTTCGCTTGAGCGAAAGGTCCTCGCTTAGGCGAGAGACAGTAATTGTGTTTGACTATTTGGATTGATTGGTTGAGTATGTAATAACCCTAGTATGGGTATGTGATATAAACTACTCTAGTATAACACTGTAATTGAATTAAAAAGTAAGGTATTCAAGGTATTAGAATTAAATAGTCAAACTCTGTAATTAATTTTAAAGAAAGTATTCCGATAAGGATGTATGATTTAGGGCATTGCCCAGAAAAGGATACGTGATACCATGGAGCGAG
>NC_032011.1:14258018-14260615 GCF_001865875.1 Lupinus angustifolius
TATGCACATATTATTACTTATGGTTATGATATTTGTTTATGAAATGTATGTTGATACATTATTTGATAAATGGTGGGTTATGATGTCGGTTATAGATAATATACGTGTATGTTATTATTTGGATTATGATCTTCACCTATGTGTCATTTAATTATAGTCATGATATCTTGTCGATGAATTATACATTGATAATTGGTGAATTATGATATTGTTTGGGAATAAGTGTTGTTTACCTTACATAGGTTGATTAGATAATTGTTTATGAGAACAATTGATGAGTTTGGTTATATTACTCATGTAGATTGGATAATTGTTTACGAGAATAACTGATGAGTTATAATCTGATATGTTATGTATATATGAACTGCTTTTCATATTCGAGTGTGATATTCTGAGTAAGTCCACACCGTCAATGAATTTACGTTCATTAGATGTCTTAATCTCTCTACTATATTGTTCTTGTTCTGTATATATTTGCTATGCAAATGGCCAACAACAGCACTCACATTCGAGGTTATCACTTCACGATGTCCCCGATGGGACAATGGGCTAGTGACGGGCACAGATATACATACACAGGCCTCTGCGGTTTATCGTTGCACATGGTGTGTAACGGGTCATCAATGATGATCCCTCAACCCGACACCATATTGACGCTTCCTTCACCTTGCCGCCAAAGAGGCCGATGTCTCTAGAGGTTGGACTTCAATACCCGTCATTCGGGAGTGATGGCGCTGTGGTGTTGTTCCCTCCCACGGTTATAGGACGTGGCAAGATTGTTTGGATGCTCCGTCATCCAGTAGAGCCAAGGAGGAGCAGTGGTCTTGGGGGAGGTCCCTGCAAGAAGGCTCCGGTTTTGAGAATGTCATCCCCTCCGAATTATGCCGCTGGGTTATGGCACAATGAAGTGGAGGAAGAGGAGGACGAGGTCGTTGAACTCGTAAATGTAGAGAGTTCGGTGGAAGTGATTGACCTCGTGTCTGACTCTGAAGAGGAGGAGGACCCGAGTGAGGGGTCCAACATTCCTGGAATCTTTTGAGTCAGCTTGTGGGCCAGTCGATGTCCCCTTTTTGTTTTTGGTGGGGGGCTGCATTTCCTTGGATTTGTTTATGTTAGTGGCGATGTAGTTTCCGCCTTTACTAACCTAATCCGTAAGAACTGACTATGACTTAACCCATTATATATATCTATGAAGATGTATATTCAGGAAATGTTGTATCATTTCAGTTACCGTAGGTAACCGGTTTTGATTTCCGTGTTATATGTTACTTAAAGTGATATCCCGGAAAAGAAAGGTTTTAAAAGAGAACAATTTTATTTCACCAATTCAAAAGGAAAAAAATTTACTCACTTTTCCGCATAATAAATAAAGAGTATTTTTCGGGGCGTTACAGCCATCCACGACTTCCATTGAAGTTGTGTGTGCAGTCCACGATTTCATTTAATTTTCGTACATAAAACTCGTGGACCTTATCCACGAGTTTCATTAAACCCTAGGAATATGCATCAAAGTCGTGGACCACATCCACGACTTTCATTGAATATATTGGTATACGTTTGGTTTTTTTGAATTTGTATTTATTGATGATAATTTTTTTGAAAATTGTATATCGAAAATTGAAATGGATATAATGATTGTATTTAAATGTTTGTCATTTTTTGATTGTATTTATTAATTGTATTTATGGATTGTATTTTTTTTAAATTGTATTTATTGTATTAATCATTGCATGATTTTGAAAATATATTTGTGGATTGTATTTTCTACAATTGCATTTATTTTATTAATTATTGCATGATTTTGAAAATATATTTGTGGATTGTATTTTTTTAAAATTGTATTTATTGTATTAATCATTGCATGATTTTGAAAATATATTTGTGAATTGTATTTTTTTTTTAAAATTGTATCTATTGTATTAATCATTGCATGATTTTGAAAATATATTTGTGAATTGTATTTTTTTTTTAAAATTGTATCTATTGTATTAATCATTGCATGATTTTGAAAATATATTTGTGAATTGTATTTTTTTAAAATTTTATTTATTGTATTAATAATTACATGATTTTGAAAATATATTTGTCAATTGTATTATTACATAACTTAATAGAACAAAATATATTTCTGAAAATCTTAATATACTGAATAGAACAAAATTTATTACACAAATTGTAATATTACACAACTTAGTTTTGCCTTGAACTTTGTCCGACTTCGGTACTTCTAAACGAACATTTCTTCCTATTATGTCCTTTACTCCTACAACACCCACATTTTTTAATTTGTTGGGATTGTGAATCATCCATTTCATTGTGTATACGTGTAGTTTTTGGTCTTCCAGTACGGTTCATACGCATAAGGGAATTAGGAATGAAGGTTGGACCTAAATAAGGAGGTCAATATTCTTCATTTGCAATGGGTTGAAACTCATGTCCATAAACCTTCTGTAAGTTCTCTAACCTATAAATCGGTGATATAAATTGGCCATAGTCTAAGTTCAATGATGCACAAGTAGCAATAACATGTGAACATGGCAATCTAAGTGATTGAAATTCCCCACAATCACACCAGTTGTCCATTAATCTAACTGTGT
>NC_032011.1:14260715-14305873 GCF_001865875.1 Lupinus angustifolius
TACACCACCCACATTTTTTAATTTGTTGGGATTGAGAATCATCCATTTCATTGTGTATGTGTGTAGTTTTTGGTCTTCCAGTATGGTTCCTATGCATAAGAGGATTAGGAATGAAGGTTGGACCTAAATAAGGAGGTCAATATTCTTCATTTGCAATGGGTTGAAACTTATGTCCATAAACCTTCTGCAAGTTCTCTAACCTATAAATTGGTGATATAAACTGTTCGTAGTCTTAAGTTCAATGATGCACAAGTAGCAATAACATGAGAACATGGCAATTTAAGTGACTGAAATTCCCCACAATCACACCAATTTTCGATTAATCTAACTGTGTATACTCTTGAGTGTCGACTATCATCGGTATTAGCAACTTCTACCTCCGAGATTTTTGATTTCCGCGAAAAATTTCGTACAATTTGACATGTAGCTTTTCGGTTATTTTCATTAATCACATTAGTCAATTCTTCGCAATAAACATGACCCGCCCTTATCATGTTAGTTGCTTCATTTCTATGGTGTACAAACCATGAGTTAAGTCTATGATATGTTGCTCTAACAAGTGCAGTAATTGGCAAGGCTCTTGCTCCTTTGAGAACAACATTCACACATTCTGCCAAATTCGTCGTCATATGGTCGTACCGTCTCCCATCATCATATGATTGCGTCCATTTTTATTTTGGGATTTTATCAAACCACGCTGCTGCCCTCGAGTTTTTTGACGCAATACGGCAAGCATTCGATCGAATCGAGGCCGCATCATTTCATACCCTACAACAAATTCATTATTATTCACATAATTCTAATATAGAAACAATTTCACATAAATGAGATTCATTTCAACACATACCTATTTCAATGACTTTTTCTTTCAAATCATTATCTCGGAACTCCTTGTTGAAATTGCTAGCAACATGACGAATGCAATATACAGATTGACCATCACACCATTGAGGGAGCTCAGTACGTAGTGCACCCAATAAACCTGTACCCCTATCTGATATTATGCAAATATTTGGTTGTGGAGTAACATATGTCTGAAGATTATAGAAAAATCATTCTCTGCTTATTTCGTTTCTCCTTCCACAATGGCAAATGCTACTGGAAATATACGTCTATTACCATCTTGGGAACTAACTATTAACAATGTTAACCAAATCCTTCAATGCATGACTTGAAAGCCCAAAAAACCCAATCAAGAATTAAAGTATTATGTTCTTCATGGTTAGATGTTGAATATCTTACAATGGTACCTGATGCATAATATTGAACAACATTCAACCAACGATGTAACTCCTTGTATGATCCCTCCTTGTATGATCCCTCCCAATCACCATAAATTTGGGACATTGCTATTTTTTTAGCAGTCCAAGCCCTCCTATATGTCACCGTATAACCAAAATGAGTTATCACTTCTTTAACTAATGCTTTAATTGGTATACCAGGATCTTCTAATACTAGTTGAACAATACAGTTTGCGATGAAAGATGAGTTCAACTTCGTGTGATCTTGAGAAATATTAGTGGATACACAAGTGTGTCTTCCACTAATTTTTCTAATCTGTTCTAATCTCCCAAATATCACGTTTCATACTTTTCGATGTCTGAAGTCTCCATTCACACCCAACACCATAATATTTACATTTTGCAACATATATATCTGGTCTAGACTCATCCACATAGTAATCAATAGAATTTCTAATATGAAATTTTTTTACAACATTTATTGTTGTTTCCTTTTATTCAAATTGCATACCAACAAAAAGATCATTATCTATATCAGTACTTATGTGAGTACTTCTATATGCAAAATCTTGTCTAGATTGATAATCAATGCTAACGAAAAAAGATGAAGGAGTATCATATGTTATGCTAACCGGTTCAGTAGTGGTAATCTGAACATCATCATCGTCGTCATCACAAAGCTCAATGTCCTCATCATCACTAAAATCACTAACAATATCTCTAATAATTGCCATCTACATATAAAACATAGACTAAAATATAAACAAACATGTTTACATTTAAACATAAGTAACAATACATAAAATTAACTATAAAATAAATGAACTAAAAAAATATAAAGCATTTTTAGTTACCTTAAATAGTTACAGTTCTTCAATTAGAAATTAACCTACAGATTTTTCATACATTTTCTTCCTTCAGTGTGGTTTACAACCGGGGTGAGGGGGTATAAATATTGCTTGAATGTCGTGGATGCAAGACACGACTTGGATCTCGTGTACATGATCCACGACATTGCATGGAACTCGTGTACCAGGTCCACGAGATTGTCATGAAACTCGTGTCCCTGGTCCACGACTTACAGGGACCTGACATGGTGTAAGGGAGAAGTCGTGGATATGGTCCACGACTTTGGTGAAATTGTGCATGGTGTCCACGAGATCCACTTAAAACTACATCAAACCCGTAAATAATTTAAAACATACCCCAAACGTGGGATAGTATAGTCAAACTACACTACCCACATAATTTTCCCTTTTTTAACGGACACATAGATATAGATATTTATGGAAATAATGTATGTTATCACCATGCCAAAATGAAACCCATTCTACTACTTTTTCAATGGACACAGAGATATAGATATTTATGGAAATAATGTATTACAAAGCTAAAAAGGTAAAATTATTAAGGTATGTGAATAAAAGATTTGAATGGGGTAAGTAATAATAATAATAACAATAATAATAACAATAATAACAATAACAACAGTAACAATAACAATAACAATAATAACAATAACAACAATAACAACAACAACAATAACAATAATAACAACAACAACAATAACAATAATAACAACAATAACAATAACAACAACAACAATAACAATAACAACAATAACAATAACAATAACAATAACAATAACAACAATAACAATAACAACAACAACAATAACAACAACAACAATACAACAACAACAACAACAATAACAACAACAATAACAACAACAATAACAACAACAACAATAACAATAACAAAAATAAAAATAATGGGTTGTATATTAAGATAAGAAGATTTATAGTTTATTTTGGAGAGAGAGAGGTGATAAAGTTCCTTTTGTTGTGAGTTGTTATATACTGATGGTATAATATGCTTTGCTTTCTCTATCTCTCATACGTTACTCTTTACCACGAGTCAGACTAAGTGTTCTACAAAATAAAACAAAAAGTATGACAAAAAAATATTATTGTCCTTTATTTACTTTGTAATGATACTTTTATTCTAAAACTAAGTGTAAAAATATCATTTATTTCTTCAGTAATGGAGAGGATCCCTACTCCTTTATCATCTATCTCTGGTACGTGTGGGCGGTGACTCCTTTGTTTGGAATCCCCTTGCATTTATTAATTCATGGTTCTTCCCCACTGAATCGATAGAGATCACATGTCTTAAGTCATGTCTCATTCCATGTCTCATGCTAATCAGCATACTCTATTTTATTATATTTTGTTTTTAAATTTATTTTTATCTACTTGTTAATATATATTTGGTTTGGGAGTTGGGGATATATGATCTCTATCCTACTCTTCCATTGTGATCTATAGGAAAGTTAAAATGTGTTAGAGTGAAGCAAAAAGGCTTTCAACAATTTTTTTGCTTAATCAAAACATTGAATGAAATATATATATCATAAGTTGCTACCCTTATTGATAATTGTATGGAAAAGAATAATTGATTTAAATTTGCGCCTTTGTACCTCTTATAACATTTTTATATTAGATTGATAAAACTGATTCTTTTTAATAAAACAAAATCAATGGTAACTAAAGGTTTTCTAAGTGTTAGTTAAGAACCACACAATCAAGTAAGATAAAATTGATTATGGTAGGTATAAGATAGTGTTCTATTCAAATTATTGAATATATTTTTGTATTTTCAATTTTTTTTGTAAAAATTTCGCTGACCGAACAAAATTGAGTATTCATAATCCATAAGAACACAAACTTTAAGAACATGAGCAAATTTAGTTGCCAGAGAGTGGTTGAACTGTCCACCTCAAGTCTCGGATGGCAGAAGAATATCATTAAAATCTCGGAGAAGAAACCAAGGTACACATTATGACGAAAAGAAACAAGATGATCCCATAATAAGTATCCTTCTCTATAAGAAGGACTTGCATAAACTACCGTGGAAATCCATTCACTTTGACCACGTATAAGCTTTAGGGAGATCACTTGCTAGCAAATATTAACAACTGAAGTATTGAAATTTTCATTTTTGATCGAAAGAATCCAAATCCCATTGGCGTGACCAGTAGCTTCAACAATATCACTTTCCTCATAGCTAAGAGAATTTCAGAAATGTTTTGAGTTTATAAAATAACTGAGTCTCCATCATTTTGATGTGTGAATGCTTATACTTTTTCACCAACTCCTTTTTTTTATCGGCAAAAGAAAGATTTTATTAAGAGAGGAAATAATTACAAGAAGAAATAAGCGGAAAAAGAAAAAACTAAAAGTTATTACAACATAGGATCAAGACAAAAAATGGGGTTTGCTAACCAGTCTGAAAAAGAGATTTGATCTTTGCCTCTCTTCCCATTGATCCAAAGCCAAGAAGTAACCCTAGCAGCCTCAAAAATTTTCTCGAGAGAGGGTTGCTCTGAATTAAATATAAAGTCATTCCTAGACCTCCAGATAGCCCAAATAGTAGCAAGCCAAATGATATTCCAATAATTCAAATAACGCCTATGTGGTATCATGCCCATGTGATTAGTAAAATGATGAATGGGTTAAAGAGGAAGAGCTATGTGAATTTCCAACCAATTATACAGAAGCTGCCAAACTGAATAAGTGAAGTTACATGAGGAGAGAAGGTGTTGTGAAGTTTCAGCTTGGTGGTTGCAAAAAGGACATAAGGTTCTCGCTCCAGATGCAATGGAGACTCCCCTCTTGAGAAGAGCATCAACAGTGGGGATCCGATCCTGGAAAAGTCTCCATGCGAAAGCTTTTACTTTTAAGGGAGCTTTTGACTTCCAAAGTATACAAATATGGTTATTATCATTAGTCGAAGGTTGATGATGATGTTGAAAGAGAAGATCATAAGCAGATTTGACGGAGTATCGGTTGGATTTGTCGTGGCGCCACTCCCAAGAATCAAGAACGTTTTCTCGGACAACAGCATTTTGAATTACCTGCAAAAAAGTTTCAGTTAGATCAGTTTCCCAAATAAAAAGATTACGTCTCCAACAAATGTTCCAAACCTAGTTTCCTTCGACCCAACTTCCTAACTCACTAATGTGAGCGTTCGGATTAACACTGAGAGAGTAAAGTCTTCTAAACCTGGATAACAAATTAATAGGGCCCACCTAGTTGTCATGCCAGAATCTGGTCGAAGACCCATCTCCAATACGACGAGTAATACCTTCCCAAAACCAAAGATTATTATCAGACCCAATAGGGTAAAGATTTCCAATATCCCTAGCCCAAAGAGATTTGATAGTAGAAGAAGACCTAGGCTCAATCTCATTAACATTAGCAAAATTCTGACCATACTTAGAACACAAAACTTTACACCATAAACTATCTTTCTCAGTGAGCATACGCCAGTTCCATTTCCCAAGAAGGGCAAGATTGAAGAGATGAATATCTTTGACGCCTAACCCACCCATTGATTTAGGCGTACACACCTTGTCCCATTTAACCCAAGGGATCTTTCTATGACTCTCAGTCCTACCCCAAAGAAAATCCCTATGAATTTTTTGGATCGAACGAATAACACCAACAGGAGCTTTGTAGAAGGACAAATAGTAAACAAGAAGAGCTGAGAGGACAGCATTAACCAAGATGAGGCGACCCCCGAAAGAGATCTGATTCAAATTCCACGAAGAAAGTCTGGATCGAATCCTGTCAATAAGAGGTTTCCAAGTTGCACCACGATGATGATTCACACCCACATGAATCCCTAAATAAGTGAAAGAGTTAGGGGAGAGCTTGCAATGAAGGGAATTAGCCAGACTTTGAATATGGTTCTCAGTCACGTTTATGCCAAGTAATTTGCTTTTGTTGAAGTTAATTTTAAGACCAGAAGAAAGCTCAAATAATTGCAAAATACTTTTCATAACCCAAATATTCTGATCAGTACAGTCACCAATTAGAATTGCATCATCAACAAATTGGATCATAGGGACATCAATATGATGAAGGCCCACCTTATAGGGAGTGAAGAGACCTTGAGAGCTAGCTTCGCACATGAGACCAGACAAACCTTCGGCCACATTAAGGAAGAGAAAAGGGGAAAGAGGGTCTCCTTGGCGCAGGCCACGTTGGAGATGGATCTCCTCCGTAGGGCTACCATTGACCAGAATAGAAGTTGTTGCAGTAGTCAAACATTCCATTATCCAATCACTCCACTTCTGATAGAACCCTAAGCGAGACATCATATGATCAATGAAACTCCACGAAACAAAGTCAAAAGCTTTTTCAAAATCGATTTTAAAGATGGCATACTGCTGGCCAGATTTTTTAGCATCATGGATGATTTCATTGAGAATCACGACCCCATCCAAAATATGTCTTCCTTTCAGAAAGGCAGATTGGGAATCACTAATGACCTTACCAAGCACATGCCGTAATCTGTTAGCGAGCAACTTGGCCGGAATTTTGTATAAGCAACCAATGAGAGAAATTGGTCTGTAATCCCCAATTAGCTGAGGACTAGATATTTTAGGGATTAAACATATGAATGAGGAATTGATACCCATAGTAATTTTACCATTAGCATGAAAATCGTGAACCATTTTGATGATGTCATCCTTCATGATATGCCAGAAAGCTTTGATAAATTTGAAATTAAACCCATCAGGTCCAGGACTCTTACCGCCCTCACAGTCCCAAATGGCGTTTTTAATCTCCTCCTCGTCAAAATTAGCTATAAGCAGAACATTATACGAAGGATCTAATTGGTTAAACGAGATGTCAGATAAGGTCGGACGATTCCTGTTGTGCTCATTAAAAAGGTTCTCAAAGTGATTACGGATCCCCTGTCTGACACCATGAACATTTTCAATCCATTGCCCGTGAATATTTAGCCCGTGAATAGAGTTTTGCCTCTTCCTATGGTTCATGAGCCCGTGAAAAAATTTAGAGTTAGTGTCGCCTTCCTTGAGCCATTTAGATCTAGATTTTTGGGAATTAAGGTTTTGTTGAAGAGACCGAGCACGCCAAAGATCCGCCCACAACTTCGATCTATTCCTGAGATCCTCTTCAGAAAGGTTCATAGTTTCACTCTTAAGGTCAAGGTCATGAATCCCCGTAACAACCGAATCAATTTTATTGTTGATGTCCCCAAAGTGCTCTTTGTTCCACTTCTTCAAAATGGCCTTTAAGTGTTTGAGTTTCTCTTTAAGAAAAAACATACTCCAACCAGAGGGAGAGAACTCATTCCAGTTTTGCTCAACAAAAGAAACAAAGTCTTTATCTTCAAACCAAGCATCAATAACCCTAAAAGGCTTTGGCCCCCAGTCTTGATAATTGTCATAAAGGAAAACATGGCAGTGATCAGAGACCTAGCGCTTTAACCCTTTCTGGACCAGGGAAGGCCATTTAGAAGCCCAAGAGGGAGATATCAGAAATCTGTCAAGGCGACTCATAGTTTTACCATCGCTTTTAACCCATGTGAATTTTCTTCCAGCAATGGGAAGGTCCAAGAGATTCATGTTAGATATGAAAGTGTTAAAATCTTAAATTTCCTTAAGACGCCTATGGTGAACACTTCCTTTTCGCTCCTCGGGTAACTTAACCGAATTAAAATCACCAGTGAGACACCATAAATCTATGTTAGAGTTAAGCTTTCATTGTTCAAGCTCGTACCAAACTTCTTTCTTCTCAATATTAGAACAATGACAATAAATATTAACAAGAGCACAATTCTCATTTGAATCAAAACACTTTCCGGTAAACCCCAGGAAACCTTTCCCATTTTTAATAGAAGTTATCTGAAATTTATCCTTCCTCCAAATACTAAGAATACCACCAGAATTCTCAATCGAAGGTTGAAAAATCCAACCAAAATCATATCCATCCCAAAGTTTTTTGCAAAGATTAAAGTCAATTAGTTCCATCTTTGTTTCCTGAATACAAAGAAAATCAATTTTCTCCCGCCGGACCAAAGAGCTAACAACCCTCTTTTTAACAGCTCCACCCATTCCTCTCACATTCAAGGTTACAAGCTTCATGGAGAAACTTGATTATTTTCCATCCCAATTTGTTCAATGCCAGGATTTCTATTTGATGTGCATTCTAAAGCAATGGTCTGGGCACTAGCATGGTCTTACTAGATACGCCTTACTGGGTTGAACATGCTTTTTTATCACATGGACCCCATCCATATTAATTTCAGCCGAATTTTTTGGGCCTGAATTAATGTCAACCGGCTGCATTAAATCCGTATTTTCCACTAGCATGGTCTGGGCATTTAATGCAGGTAGGGAACAGTTCCCACACAGTTTGGCCAACCTGTGCTGGGTCTCGGGATAAACCAGTCAGGTCGGGTCAGCACGGTTCTACGTCGTCTGGTCTGGACTTCTGGTTGTCTCATCTTCGTCTTCAACCTCTACCTCCCAACCTTCTTCTTTCTCGTCCAGAAGCTGATCGAACCAAGAGAATCCAGATTCGAAGGAGGAACTGATGTCAGACGACTGGTTTGGAGATGGAGTTTTATTCGTATGCCAACATGGTTCTCGTTCTTCAATGACATGTATATCAAATAGAACTCCATTAATCTTCACATTAATCACCTTGTCCACCATGGTTCGGGATGAAGAAGTTATGAGTACGCGACCAAATTCCAAGCACTGCTTATATCTAGTCCCGTCATCGATGCCAAGAAATTTTCCGAAAAGAGAAGCTATGTTCTGAAAAAATGTCTCCTCCCACGCATGGAGGGGAACACCATAACACCTGAGCCAAAGAAATCTTTCATGAGCCACATCTGACGGTTGCCATTTGCGAATGGTGACAAAGCGACTCTCAAACCAGGCATGCTCATCCTGGAGGATAGTCTCCATTTCACCTTCCGCGTCTGCTCGAAGGAGAACTAAACGTCCTCCAAGAGGTATGAGATGAATCGAATAAAACCCATCAAGGTGCAATTTTTCCCGAAGACGTTCGCAATCCAGATTGTCAGAGATGGTCCCAATGTAGCTATCCCGAAGCCATTGAGGATGCTCCTCAGATGTGTTAAATTCGAAATCTGGGGCAGGGTGAGAGCAGCTCACACTCCTAGCAATGATAATATGAGGTTGTTTCAATGTTTTAGAAGTTGTTAGCCCATTTTTTACTACTTCTGCAAAATTGCGTCCATCCCGAAGTTTGATTGGCAGTCTGGTTTCCTTTGTGGTAGTTGGTCTTTCCAATGGCTGAGTTCTAGTTGTTCCTTGTCTCCTCTAGAACTTGGGAAGATTGACCCAAATTTTGTAATGGCCAATCCAGATCCTGTCCAGTTTCTCCACCATAAGTTTACTGTTTTGTACGTTTTGGAAACGAACAAAACCGAATTTCTTGCCATACTTGTCGAGCCTGGGAGGGATGACGACATCCACCACCTTTCCCCACTTCTGGAAAATTTCCCACATTTCCTTAGCCCCATGATCTGTGGGAAAGTTGGTGAAATAAAAAGTCATAGTGTTTTGGGGGAAAACTGTTTTGATTTGATCCATCTACTCTCAGACTCTCTACCATGCCCTCTCTCTATGTGTTGAAACCTCTCTCTCTTATGTTGGATTTTTTATTATTATAATTGTTAACTCGTGTACTTATACTTAATTCCATTTCACCAACTCCTTAGCATGATGACAACCCACTTTATTGACTGCACCACCAATATTCCACAATAAAATATCAAAATCTTGATACTCCATCATGATAAATAGAAGATAGACAAATGAAGCAAAACAGTATAGAACAATAGCAACATTCCATAGTGTTAACATACACTATGATCCTTATCCTGATTGGTAGCCACCATATCATTCATAGAAAATTCCCTAGCTTGTTGTTTACTAGGACTCTCATTGTCATTATGTTTCAACCAGGAAATTCTTTGCAATCAAAGAAACCCCCTCATCTTCACTTATAAAAGAAGAAGATGGCACATTAAAGATAGAATTATCATCACCCTTAGTATTCAAGGTCGTGCAGTGCAAGTGATTTAATGGCAATTGCATAAATTCACCATGTGTACATGCATCTAGGGACGTGTTTTGCATGCATGAAGTTGATGGCACATAATTTCTACCCACTTTCAAATGCTGACCAGAATTTTGAGAAATACCATCATCATTAATACCCTCTTCAATTAATTCCACGGTTAGAGCCTTGACATAAATACCCATATTCATTTTTTCCATAACTGACTGTGCTCACATTGGTACTCTTGTAACTGTGATTATTGCCAAAAAATGAGGAAGTCATTGTAACTGGATTAGTGCATTAAACCTATTAGCATTTGTATCTGCAATTACTCCAGCCTTAAACATTGAGCCCTTATTCAGTTGCATTTCTAAAATTGTGGTTTCACTATTAATTGCACCATTAATACCTGCATTATGAGGCATATTCCCTGTTTTCACCCCCAAACTAGGGCTTCCCTTATCTGCTAAATTGCCACCAGCTTGGGTAGTAACTAACGTGGGGGGTGGGGCCTTGGTGCGTGCCACATGCCCATAGCATCCACATGAACTGCAAATGACATGAAGCCCCTCATATTCAACCTTGTTTCAGTTCCCTTGGACACAAACCTTTCTAACTACCCGCTGATTTAGATCAATTTCCACACAGATTCTTGCAAATCTTCCTCTTGCAAAGCTCAAGGTGTTGGAGTCAATCTTAAAAGGCCTACCAATTGGTGAAGCAATAGGGATGAAAAAGTTTTTATTATAAAAAAGCATGTTCAACCCGGTAAGGCGTACCCATACTAGAGTCTTAGATATTGTGGCTGTGATGGAGTCAAAATATGGGGTCCATGTGATAATAACCACATAAGGATCAAATATTATCCAAGGTCCCCCTTGCATAAGTTTCTCCGTATCTTGGATGTGACGGAACTTTACTATAAAGTAGCCATTTTCAATATCCATCATATCAAAATCACCAACAAACTTCCAAGCATACTTTAGCCTCTCCCGCATAACCTTGAAGCCCTACTCATCAATGGTGATATTCTATAATTAGGGGTCAACATTGATCTAAAATTACAAGGTTTATTAAAAGTAAACAAAATATCTTTTCAGTAATAGCAGCAACAACAAAATATATGTGAATAAATACAAGAGTAGATTATCAAATCAGTCAATTTAGTCCCTAATATTATAAGAAACAAATCTTGTCCACCATCTTAATAAGTATAAATCCATTAGTCCTATATGTAGTCATTATTTTAGATCCTAAACTTTGGTTCACATGATCATTTTCATTTTAAAATTTTTGCACACTCGTCAATTTTGTCCTTGAAAATTTGTTCAATTAGCCAATTTCATACTTGTAGATTGCAATTTCTGATTTCAAACTTACTTTTATTCAAAGATTAAACAATTTGTTATGAGGGTTTGCCTCATATGTATAATGTGTCACGTGAGTCACTCTTACAATTATCTAATATGCACTCATTTGAAATACTAAATTGATTCATATTTAATACATTTAAGATTAAATTTCTTTAATAGTGAGAATTCTATATGTGAAGATGATATCTTACTTCAATAAAAAAAATGAGATTCTACAATTTTCTAATATAGGTTTTACCTTTTATCTTCCAGGTTGAGAAGTGTTTTTAAGGACAATGATAAAGATAACATAAATTAAGTTTTTCATTTTTTTAATATGTTAAATTTTCAATTTTTAATATAAATTTATATTTTATCTTATATTTTTTAGCTTTTATTCATTTTTTCCATGCCCTTCTTACTTACAATCAAACAAAGATGTAATATGTATAAATTTATAGTATAAGTGTTTTTTACACTATCAGCAAATCATACAATATTGATTTATTAACTATCACTAATTCTAAAAAAAAGTAATACAAATCAATGGTGGATGATGTGATGACAATATAAAAAAATTTACATTGTCCATGTACAAATTTTAAACTCATCAAACAATCTAAGATTATAATACTAACATGTGACAATTCTAGACCCATGAATTTATTGAGTATACCACTCTTTTAATATAAATATCTCATACAATATTTTACTTTCCTATAGGAGCCTCCTGTAACTTGAACAGGAGACTTCATATATTTATAGTAAAAAAGTCCAATAAGTCACTACCACTTTTATACAAATGACAAACATTCAAATAAGAGGAAGGGAATAATGCTTGACCACTTATATTTGTGGCAAGTGCTAACAAGTCATTGGTTAAAGGATAAAAAAGTTAGTTTGTATTGGAAATACGTCAAGATATAATGTATTTAGTTTTCCAAAACAAAGATTTAAACTGATTTGCTTTCATGAAAATGTCTCTACTTTAGTGACACTCAACTAACAAAGGTACCAGCATGAATATTCATATTTTTTTGGGCTAAGTTGGTATGTTGAAAAATCTTGAAGTATCAAAATTGGTATTTACTCATCATAAAATAATTGAGCAAACATTAATATAAGATAAAGATAATATAGGGTAGAGCATGATAAATATAGATGACAATTGACACAAGTAGTAGCTACTCGTTTTGCAAATCGGAAATTTTACTTACATTGCCCACACTTTTAGGTTTTTGTTTGTGTCCATGGATATAAAGATTATATGTTAAGTGCTTTAAATTTTGAAAAAAAAAATTAGTAGGGTTATGTTTTGGACATTTTGTTTGTGAGGTACCTACTATATGTGGAAAAGAGATGATGAAAATAACATTGCTTAAACAATGAAGCTACTCACATGTTATTAACTTCTTTGTCAAAAAATGATGACCAATTCAACCCAAAAAAAATCATACTTAACCATAGAGGATGCAACACCAAATTTAAAAATCCAAATTCAACAACTATATTTACAACATTCAAGAGTTCTCATGGAAATTCGACAAATTCATACAAATTTCTACATTTAAACGTCTTTCCAAATATTAAAGTCTTTAATAAAATGAAAATTCATCATAAGTCAAATCAAGATACATCTCACGTCACATCTTCAAATCACCTTAAATAATTAACAACATTCTCTTCAATTTTGTATGCTTAGTTCCTAAAAAATAAAATCACAAATTAAAATCCAACAAACATTACTATTTTTCAATCAGTTTCAAATCACAACTTAAGAATCATCGCTAACATCAAAATCCTCCAATTTATATCACATTCAACGGTGTCCAACTTTAAATTTGAAGAGCTTGCAAAAAAATAAAATAACTCAATTGAGTCAATTTAAAATATCTAATTACAAGAAACAAACATTAATATCTTGCATGTCACCCCTTAGCCAATAATCAATGCATATACATGACATAGACACAATATATTATGGTGAGGATTGAGATTTGAGCCTCAAGTACAAAATGAAGATTCTAAAGCAATAGTCGAGATATGAATTTTTAGTAAATCCCTTGCAATTCTTTGAAAGGTTGGATTTTTATCTCACTTATCTTCCACCAAACTAATATATTAAACGCCTTCAGCTTATAATATTTCATCTTCTAAATATATGTTTAGTTTTGACCTACCGTGTACTCTAACAATATTTTGTTCAAAAGTAGAACTTTGATATTTTGCTCTCCAATCAATATTCATTCTATCAACCCCACATCTACTAAATCTAACGTCTGAATATTGCATGAAGATGAAAAAACACCATTTTCACCATTCATTTCAATCTATACTTTTTTTTACAAATCTTTGCAAATAATTTTCATCTTCCCCGTTACAGAACCATACATTTGTTTTCCAAAAATTATGGGGAAAAACATTGTAAGAAATATCGTTTATATGTAAGATCTTAATAAAAGTGACTTTAACTTTTAACAAATTTCATTGGTCATCTCCAATCATCTTCACTATGCAATATTTTATATTGACTTTCTCTTGGTGGTAATATTTGAAAGTCACAATTGAATACTAGTGCAACATGAATCATTGAGAATGTAGAGTTCTACATAGTTTTACGATCAAGTTTCAACTTTTTTTATCATATGAAATGTTTAGTTGTTAACACTTATCTTGAAAATTCTCCTCCCCCTTTAGCATTATTGTCCAAAAGTTAACAGTACCCCTAACCCTCTTTACGTAACTAGATATAATGAACAAACTGTCATTCACAATCAAATTCAATATATAAGCACAACAACACTTGTGAAATAATTCCCGCCCAAAATAAATGATATAGGCCAAATCCTGCCCAATATACATTCATTTGTTTTATTCATTTGTAGTGCAATTATCAACCCTCATAGTAGACATGTTTCTACCTAGGTTTTAATCCAATATGCATTGATACAAACAATCACTAAGAACATTGATAGTAAGAAGAACGAACACAAAAAGGAACATATCATTTAATGAAAGTTATAATAATATCACCAAAACGAGAAAAAAATAATATATATTGTCCATATACTAAGAAATTTACTATTAATACCCCACAAGTCAACTTTGTGGAACCCGTGATTCATTAATGAAGTAGGTCGTGACAATCATATAATCTTTATTTTGGTTATTAGCAGTCCACATACCGGTAATAATAACAAACCCAGATTGACTCTTTGAAGTCAACATCATGTTATTCACTTTATCTTTAGTATACATCATTAATATATCACTCTTGATTGTATTGTGAGAAATCTCTTTAAATAAAGGTAGTACAATAGTATAAAATTCCTTAAATAAGATGTGATAGACATTGGGTACTTATGAAAAAATATCATCTTGGTATGTGTATGCATTGGAGCATCCTAGCTGAATGCATAAGATTCAACTAAAATTGATTCACTACCCTTTTTTTACAGTTTACATAAATGTATTCTGTACATCTTAATTTGATTATTCTTTACATCTTAATTTGATTGACATAAACAACCTTTAAGGTAATTATGTGAGTTTTTTTGTCATTGACTTGGATTTCTAAAAAGTTGTTAGAATATGTGAGATTCTGTAAGAGTTTATCAATTAACTACATTATTAATTGATTAACTCTTATAGGATCTCGCATATTCTAATATTCCTCTACAATCTGGAATATATCAAGTATTCCAAGTTTGAAATGATTGTGTTGAACATCATATATACTTTAATACCTCTTTTTGCTAGTAAGCGAATCTTAATCTCTCAGACTTGAAAACAAAATATGAAGCAATACTGACACTTAACCACCATAGGCAAAAGCAACTTCATCCAAAGTTTAACTATTTATCTCGACAAAAGTTTAACCAACCAAACCAACCATGATAGATGAAAGAGAGAAAATAAATAAACCTTAATCTTGATCCTTATATGTTGCTTCAATAAGGAAAAATTACACACTATAATGTTGTGTGTTTAATGAGAGAGGGGTAAAAAAAATAGAGTAGTAAAGAAAAGAAATGATTGAGAATAAATGATAAAGAATAAGAAAAGAAACTAAACGAATCGTCTAAGAATTATTTTCACGGTTGCAAAATTTTGAAGATAGTTGTACAAAAATGCATTGAAGCTTATTCATTTATTGCTGGAAGAAATTTCAAGCACCCAAAAGACCCATGTACATGAACTTGGGCTGAATTTATTTCTTCTACAACTACTAAAATACAAAGCTCAAAGGCATTGAATCTTACAAATAAAGAACAAAGACCAAAGTGATGGAAAAATACCTAACGTAGCATCTCTTTCCCCATCTCCATGCGTTTAAAGCGTAAGCGATCAAAAGAAATAATTATGCTCTTATACCATGTTAAAGTTTGGTAAGAGCTGTGGATAAAGAAAACTTCTTGATGAATCAAGAAGTATATGAAAGAAAGCTTAAAAAAAACTTAAAGAAAGAAGAATGAGAAACAAAAAGTGCCAAAACTGAATAACATTTCTCATTATTGAATTGATTTCTCATTACTGATTTGATTGAATTGAATTATAGTGATTATGGGAATACTCCTTTATATACAACAATTACTAAAACAAAAAACAAAATTTGTTAACCAAATAATTGATAACTATGTTTGTAATCGATTATCATATACAATACTCAACTTAACAAACTGAAAGAAGTACCTAATTAACTGATTAACTATAGTGTTAATCAATTAATTCTTACACAATTAATCAATTAAATATAGTGTTAATTGATTAACTCTTACGAAATCTCATATATTCTAACAAAAGTCATTGGCT
This sequence comes from Lupinus angustifolius, assembly GCF_001865875.1. NCBI lineage: Eukaryota > Viridiplantae > Streptophyta > Magnoliopsida > Fabales > Fabaceae > Lupinus > Lupinus angustifolius. Next base: position 14,277,033 of record NC_032011.1, read on the forward strand.
ATAGTAATTACAAATCACGTTCCACTTTTCGTTTACTATTTGTCGCTCAAAATGATTCCAGATAAATGATCTTTGTCGTGATTGAGCTTCTTCAATATCATTTGGACTTGAACACTAAGTTTCGTCTTGAATTGGAGGATCATATTCATGTGAATTGAGTTTGATTCATCCATATTAAAGGTATTATAATCTCGATCTTGCCCAATAGGGTTTGCTCAATAGACTTAGTAATGCAAAGTTAATTTATGAAAGTTTTTAATAGATATAAAGTTTGACTCTAAGTAAAACAGAAAAACTAACATGTATGAATAACAATGAAATCTCCACAATATCACAAGCAAATTAGGTATACAAAAACTTAAAAAAATGAGAAAGATAAATTAGAATAAAAAACAAGGAAAATTAAACATTAGAATTAAAAACGATTATGAATTTTTAACAAAATTTCTCAAAATCCACAAAACCATGAAATCCACACAGAAAACCATGAGAACAAATAAAAAAGGAACCTTTTAAGTTGAGAGGTATTGTCATTGTCGACAAAGGGAGTCAATCGCTTGAGAGTCACTAATGGCTCACTCACACACTGTATAGATATATAGTCGACATTGACTTGCCCTATGTGGAAGGAGTCATCACCGTGTTGTTGTGTCGTAATAGCGCCTCGTGTGGTCGATGGACGCTCGCTTGGGGTCGCCAACTCATAGTGTTAAAGGGAGGGAACCAATTATGCACTTTGCATCTTTGTCTGTTGCATGGTGACTTGTGAGATTGAAAATTGAGAAATGAATTAGGGTTAGAGATTTAGGTATGTTATTATGTGTAAACAATCGTGGTAAAGTAATTTTATATATTGTGAGTATATGTGGGCATGAGTACTATTATACTCGTGCCTATCCATATATATTATGAGTAGTTGGAAGAATTTGTTTCTAAAATCCCCAAGTACCCATCTATGGCTCATGCCCGTATAGTCATGAGTACTCACAAGTCTAAATTTTTTGTCATCCCTAATAATAAATTGTGATCTAATCTGATGTTTGGTGCATACTGGATAACTATAACATTAATATGGTGATAGTGATAATCAGGTGCGATGATATGAGGGAAACACAACACTGTCAAATATTTTTATCTCTAAGTTCCCTCTTAGAATAAAACATATTACATGAAAAATGATAGCATATCATAACATTTTAGTATAAATCTATCACGTTCTTAAATTAAACTCTAAACTGTAACATAGAATGAAAATTTGTTAATGAGGATTCATCACCACATATACCCATATATGAATTAGGGTTAGAGATTTAGGTATGTTATTATGTGTAAAAAATCGTGGTAAAGTAATTTTATATATTGTGAGTATCTATGGGCATGAGTACTATTATACTCGTGCCTGTCCATAATATTATGAGTAGTTGGAAGAATTTGTTTCTAAAATCCACAAGTACTCATCTATGGCTCATGCTCGTACATCCGCGAGGACCTACATGTCTAAATTTTTTGTCATCCCTAATAATAAACTATGATCTAATCTGATGTTTGGTGCACAATGAATAACTATAACATTGATATGGTGACAGTGATGATCAGGTGTGATGATATGAGGGAAAAACAACACTATCATATATTTTTATCTCCAACTAAGTTCCCTCTTAGAATAAAATATATTACATGAAAAATGATATCATATCATAACATTACAGTATAAATCTATCATGTTCTTACATCAAACTGTAACATAGAATGAGAAATTGTTAATAAAGATCTATCACCACATATACCCAATATAGAAGCATTGAAAATCATTATGACGAATGCAAGGGCTCACCTAGTAGTAACCGGATACTATAGTTCAATACGCATTTACTTTATCTATACAAAATATTAAGGCAAAATGTGGTGTAGTTATCACTATAATATAATTTGTACTTCCTTATTTTGACATTCACATTATTTAATTTCTACAACAAATCATATAATTCTAGGTAACCATGAACACATTAATTACATCACTCAATTGAACTTTATTATATTATATTATAATATTTATAATAATATAATAATAATAATAATAATAATATAATAATGATAGAACTTCTTTGGGCCTATTCTTAGAACTTTCTACACTGTTCATATTCAAATCCTACTTTGTTTTTTATTAATTTCAAGATTCTAATTTATTACATTTCTTGTGTGAAAGTGAGATTTTGGGATATTGGGTTTCATCGAAGACGCCAATTGAATTGTTAGAAGACTCCATTTTCGATTCTTCTTCATTCGATTCACTTTCCCGCTCTTACCTTTCATTTCTTCTTCTCCCAACTCCTTATAAAAAAACCCTAATTCCCTTTCTCTCTTTTCTAGGGTTTCATAATCCGTAACCCTATCATCACCAATTTAGAGTACTTACCTGCTGCAGTGCGTCCACCTTTTCAAGAAATCATCTCTGTCTTTCATAAATTCGCGGTGTTGATTCTGCTATTGAGAAGAAGACGGTGTTGTTGGTGATATGGAAGGTTTTGGTGGGAGAAGGATTACGGTGAGTCCAAGACCTTGTTCTGGCAGGAGAATCCTTGCGAAGAAGGGGCATTGTCACGGTGGTGGCGTTGATGGATTTGTGAACAGTGTTAAGAAGCTTCAGCGGCGAGAAATCTGTTCTAAACGTGATCGTGGGTTTAGCATGAGTGATGCTCAGGAACGATTTCGCAATATTCGTTTGCAGGTCCGATTTTTCTATGTGATTACAGGATCAAGGTTTTGGTTTATAGCCTAAAAATATTATTTTTCCTAGTTGTTACTTGTTATCATGAAATAGAACCTAGGGTTTGGGAATTATTGATGAAATGAACAATGAAACATTCTGTCTCCTTTCTTGGTGTTTTGTTTTGGATACGGAGTATAGGATTTAATGGTTGTAGTTCCAAGGCTCTGTGTTTGTCATAAAAATAAAGTATCATCAGGCTATGATTTTGTAGATGTCAACATGTTTGAAGATATCATGCAGAATATGGATTAGAGAATTTTGGTTTCTTGTATTAATGCCAACTCCTTAAGTATTATTTTGTCCATAGCGTTTCTACGGGTATGTGTTTAACTAATTCTTGTCATATAACATGATGCTTGCATTATTTGAAATCTGAAACCGTTACTTCCTGTCGCATAATATGAAGCTTGCATTATTTGAAATCATTGAATGTGGAAGAATATCCTGTTCCTCCTGGTTTGCTAGTGAATTGATTACTTTTTCTATGTGGAAGAAACCGTTACTTCCTGTCGCGTAATATGAAGCTTGCATGCTCACTCCCTCACTCATTGTGATGCCTGATGAATCTATATATAGGAAGAATATGACACACATGATCCAAAAGATCCTTCAGCTGCGGTGTTGCCATTTTTGGGGAAAAGATCAATGATTGTCGAGATTGTAGCAACCCAGGACATTGTTTTTGCTCTTGCACAATCTGGCGTTTGTGCGGCATTTAGCCGAGGTAGTATTACTGACTGGTATTGTTATACTACTTGGTTCAATTTGAAGCAAAATAGATATATGGTATATGTTACATGTTTCAACTTTTTGTTGCAGAGACCAATCAAATAATATGCTTTTTGAATGTCAATCCTGTTGAAGTTATAAGAAGTCTGTTTTATAACAAGAATAACAACTCGCTTATCACAGTTTCTGTCTATGCTTCTGACCGCTACAGTTCTCTGACATGCAGAAGCATTGGGATTGAGTATGTATAGCTCTTTGTTGTTTTCTAACTTCTACCATTGCTCGCTATGTACAGCAACGAGATAAAAAACAAAACTATCTCATTCGCACAACGGAGGCAGTACTAGAATTGAAGGTTTTTCGGGGGCAGGATGCCTAAAGTTAATATTATATAAAAAATAAGGCAAATGATTTCCTTGCAATAAATTTTTTTGGGTAGGGGAGTAGGGGATTCACTCTCCTGTGGTTGTATGTAGTTCCACCCCTGATGCGTGGTAACTAAAAGTTAAGTGGTTACTACTTACTAGCAATATTTGCTTGTCCAGTTGTTTGTGTTGTTTCATGTGCTCAATCTTTTATGACTGCCAGATACATAAGGAGGGGTCAACCAGATGCCGCTTTTGCTCTTTTTGAATCTGAATCTCTGAAGTGGCCAGGTTTCGTAGAGTTTGATAATGTAAATGCGAAGGTACTGACATATTCAGCTCAGGATAGGTAAATATTTCACTACTAACGATAATTTTATGTGGGGATATGATTATGTAACATATCATCAAGACTTCTTGATTGTGATACTTGTAATTTTGTGATCCTATAGCGTATACAAGGTATTTGACCTGAAAAACTATACAATGCTGTACTCCATCTCTGATAAGAATGTCCAAGAAATTAAGATCAGGTAATGTCTCTTGTTTTATGAATTCTACTTTCACATATACAAAATATTATAGATGTGGTGTATGATCAAGCATAATTTTCTCAAATTACATCACATCAGTTTTCTTTTTCACATTTCTATGGGTATAATATCAAATTGGCTTTATATTCTTAATAGCAGTATTTATTTAATTTTAGTTTCTTGGTTGGTCTTAATCTGTTTATGCTACCATGCTCTTGTTTGATTAGTCCTGGGATCATGTTGCTGATTTTTTCCAAAGCAAGTAGTCATGTACCACTTAAAATCCTCTCAATAGAAGATGGCACTGTTTTGAAATCATTCAACCATCTTCTTTATCGGAATAAGAAGGTGGACTTTATTGAACAGTTCAATGAAAAGCTGCTTGTCAAGCAAGAAAATGAGAACCTGCAAATTCTTGATGTAAGTAATTTTCTCCTTTGCATGCATTGATTACTAAATGTTTCTCTATCCAGAAATCTAACCTTTAATTAATTATAGGTGCGGACTTTTGAGCTTACAGAAGTCAGCAGAAGTGAATTTATGACGCCGTCTGCATTTATTTTTCTATATGAGAACCAGTTATTCCTTACATTTCGAAATCGGTCTGTGGCTGTGTGGAATTTCCGTGGAGAGCTTGTCACTTCTTTCGAAGATCACCTTTTATGGCATCCTGATTGCAATACGAACAACATATACATAACCAATGACCAGGATCTCATCATATCTTACTGCAAAGCTGATTCTGATGATTCGTTGTCTGAAGGAAGTGGTACTTTTCTTCCTTTTCCCCCTCTCCCTCCTCTTTATGTCCTTTGTAATGCACTTTGTGTGATGTTGTACATTGTAAGAGATATTTTTTGAAAGAAGTACACATGTAACTCTTCAACAGATGCAAGAGTTGATTTAGCAATGTTTCACATTTTGACTTGATATGCTAAAATGTAAACTAGGATAGAAAACATATATTTTGAGTTAGTTTGTGATCAATTAACTGTATATTCCATTATTTTGCGGCAAGGAGTGCCCATCTTCTAAAGCACATTTCTAAGACTCTGCTTCCTTTGTGCAGTAGGTTCCATCAATGTCAGCAACATTTTAAGTGGAAAATGTCTTGCGAAAATAACAGCAAGCAACAGCTTCCCAGTGGAAGAAGAATGCAGTTGTGCTGACAATTGTTCGGGTAGCGGTTGTAATTCAAGGAAGCGAAAACATGTCTCAAAAATTAGTAGCACAGTCGCAGAAGCCTTGGAAGACATTACCGCCCTCTATTATGATGAAGAGCGCAATGAGATCTATACAGGCAATGGTCATGGTCTAGTTCATGTCTGGTCTAACTGATGGTAATGCTGAATTTATTGCTGTTTTTTGTTAGCTTTTCTTCAAGTGTAAGTTGATTGGCATGATCTTCTCACTGAACCTTTGGAAGGGTAACCATAAAGTGAATCTTGTATCATTTTTTCTTCTTCTCATCTAAAACCTTAGTCATGTTTGTTATATAGTTATCTGCTGGTGATAGATATCTAAGAAAATTCTGCTGGTAACTCACCTAATGTTGCTTTTGCTGTAATCTATATTTTACATTAAAGTAGCGGATTTGATGAACAGTGAAGTATGTGTGAATAATTGTAGCCCTTTCCCCTACATTTCTCTGTATATTTCTCCTTTTTGCTTTGTGGCATATTATGGGGTCATCCATTAGAAGATCACATGGTAAGGTACAAAGATATTTTAACCTTCACCTCTCAGATTATTTTACTCATCAATAATCAATTCACTTTTTTAGGTACTTCGAAGTAGAGTTGAGCAGGACACTAGGACCCGACCCTACCCCTTGTTAGTATGACATAATCATAATTGGGCTTGAATAGGGTTGGGTTTGGATTCAAAAATTAGATTCGATCAATATTTAAGACTAGGTAAGGATCGGTATGGTCTGGCCCGACCTGTCCTATGACTACTCACTCATATTTGTATATGTCTTTATTCAAATGTGTACGTAATAATGACACTTTTTATAGTAAGTATCATTGATTCTTTAATTTTTAATCATATATACACAATTAATAATATATAAATACATATATGATTTTATCTAAAATGAGTATGCATTATATTTAATTAGGTCTAGGGTCAGGGTTAGTTTTAAAAGCTATCCCACATTTGACCTTTTAGTCTACCCAAGGATCTGATAGAGTTAGGAGTGTAAGCGGTTTCGGTTTGGTTTATGGTTTTAGAAATTTAGGAACCGTTGGAACTGAACCGAATTGCATATTAAAGAAATATATACTAGGGATTAGAGAACAATGTTTTATTATTGTTTAAATTTTTCAAACCATTTTTCTAGCTTAAATTATTAATTTTTGTGTGAATTGTAGTGTTATATATGTTAGTAAATTGTTATTAAGTTAATATTATATATGTTATTAGTTACTAAATTGTTTCCTAGTGTTATGTCTTATGATTTGGAATATATTTTCCAACTTATGTGATAGAGTTTGAAATTAACATATATCAATATTGTTATATATGTATTGTTACATATATTACTAATTATGAAATGTAAGGTTATAAATGTAACTATTATATATTTTACTAATTGATGTATATATTACTAATCATGAATTGTATTGTTATATATGATTCATAATTTTTTATAATAATAGTAGTAATATTTATCCATTTATGGATAAACAATATATCTTGTAATACATTTTGAATTTTCAATTGATGTAAGATTTTTTATAAAAAATAAATGGAAAAACTGTGGAATCGAACCGAACCATTCAAGAATGGTTCGGTTCGACTCTTATAGTTAAATTTGCGGTTAATTGGGTAAAACTGAACCATATGTTTTTTATCGGTTCGGTCTCTAAAATCGCCAAAAGTTGTACTGAACTGGATTTTTACACCCTTAGATAAAGTTTTATACTACTAAGCCAACATCTTCTTATAATCAATTTACTTTTAGTGTCCCTATTTTATTTTCATACTTTTTCTCATGGCTTTTGTGCTACATGCTATTCAGTCTAGGGATGGCAAAAAAAATCTGACCCGTGAGTACACGTGGAAATACCTGCAACGGGTACCGTAATAATAGCTTATGGGCGGGAGCGAGTTTTGTGATACACGCCCCGTAGGTACCCACAAATTTTTATATTTAGTTAAATTTTTATATTTAGTTAAATTTTTATATATATTTATTATCATTTTAAAATTATATATCATATACTTTATTATTATTTCATAATAAATTACACATATTTGACTATGATAATAAACTTATCATATAAATATCATATTATTCATGTAATAATTATTTTTACATATTGATTATTACAAATTATATAAATATATAATTAAAATTAAAAACCAGATGGGTACCCGTAAATTTTAACCGCTACCTGCACGGATTCCTGCAAATATTGTGGATTTGGACAGGGAAAACACTACCCGTACCCGTTGCCATCCCTAATTCAGTCTCACCGCAAAAGCTTACTTGGAAGCTTGGCTTTCACTAAATGATGTGAAATGAAGTGTGCTTAGAAAGTTTATAGAATTAATTAAAGAGAATAAAGTATCTCCTTACATTAGATAATTTATCTCCTTGAGTTAACTTATTGTCTAACATATGTCCTTATTTTTTATAATATTTTTAAATGAAAACTTGTAGAAGAAAGAGGAATATAACACATGTCAAATAATTAATGGATTTAAGGAAATAAACTATCTTCTGTATAAAGATATACTTTATTCTCATAAATAAACTAGTTAATTTGTTACTTTTATTGTTTTATTTTATTTGTTTTCTGAACATTTCTGCGACTGTGTTTTTTGTTTTTATATTTATTTTATTTGTCCCCTTTGGTTTTATAATGAGTTTAAAATTAAAAAGAAGAGTAATTATTCATTATGGTCTTTGATCTTTTTCGTGGATATCAATGTAGTCCCTGAAAATTTTTATGTGATATTTTCGTCCCCAACAAATTCAACGTTGAGTCACGTTAGTCCTTCCGTCATCTAGGCTCCGTTAATTGTAACAGATTTGTTTGCGTGTCACGTTAAATGTTAACATGGCTCTGCTGGATGATCCTATTATACAAGTTGCCATGTCATCAACCGATTTTTTCTCACAAATCGAGCATTTTGAATGTTGGTTCAAAGATTGAGGAACATGTTGTATCCATCTACACTAGAAATATTTTTGGAAAGTTTGATAATGAACTTACAAGTGTTAGCCAATTTACAAAGGAAAAAATTGAGAAAGATGATTAACAATATAAGTATCGAGTAAGTAATTATTTTAATGCTTAAGATTCATTCATTGTTGATGTAAACTTAGATTCAAAAAATGTTACATGTGGCTGTCAAATTTATGAATTTATGGGAAAACTATGTAGGCACATTTTGGTAATTTTTCAAGCAAAAAATATTATTCAAAGTATATTTTTTAGCGTTTGTCAAAAGAACCAGTAAATATGTTGGTGACATTGATATTCAGAATTGTAATCATATATTTTGAAAAGTATGTATCTGCATAATCAATTTAATTTTTTTTTTGCTGATTTGGCTAAAATATCGGAAGATGCATACAAGTTTATTATCATAGAACTTAATCGTGTTTATGGATTGCTACTACAATGGAAAAGGCAGCGTCTGATGTTAGTGAAACATTTCCAATGTTTAGCCAACCTAATTTAATGTGTAACACATTTCATGAGTTTTCAAGTTTCAGTATAAAGGACCCAAATGTTTCACAAACAAAGGGTAGAAAAAAGGATTCATGCAAAACGATTCCGGAAAGAAGGTCTAAAAGTGGTCTTGAATTAATGGTAAATAAGTCAATAATTAAGAAGAAAAGATGACAATTTTGTGGAGAACATGATCAATATCAATCAACATGCAAACATAAGAAATTTAATATAAGATTTGCTTGTTTCTGTTATGTTATATCTATTTTGTATATGGGTTCACTATTTTATCAAAAGATGATGATTTTTATTATTGGTAATGATATTAGGTGTAGAACAGAGTTGAAGCTCCTTAGAGGATTAAGGTGAAACTAATTTTTACATCTGGAAGCTCTAGAGTGCTGACAAGAGTAGTAAGTGATCTTTTAGATTGATAGGTGCTCAATGGGGTCTGTTAGATTGAAATTCATAGTAGAACTTTATCTAAGAGGAATAAGTACAATTTGTTTTTGGTTTGATGATTTTTGAAATTATAATATATTTTTTGTGAAATTGACTTTCATATGTTTTTAGCATTGTAATTATCAATGAGGTATTTAGTCACTCTGATATGAAAATTTTATGTGGATAATGTAGTCAAATTACACTATCACACGTTTAGTGTATGTTTCAAAATAATTACGGGACTAGTATAGGTTTGATGGAACTCGTGGATGAGGTCCACGACTTTGTGGAAGTCGTAGACTAGCAATACAATATAACTCTAATGTCGTGCATTAGGAGCGCAAGATTTTGGCTTTTTCTCTCTTCTCAAGTGATATCGTGGAAGATAAGCACGACTTCCATAGTCATGTACCTGAAACACGACTTTGGATGAAACATGGTGAATTTAAAATATTCATTTTAGAGGTATTGTACAGTTATTTATTGTTTTAGGGGTTAGTTTTATTGAATATAGTAAGAGTTTTTAAAATAAGCTAAGATTTTTTATTTTTTTAGTGTATAAAAATAATATGTTTAAATTAAAATAGTGATATTAAATTGAATTCGATAATTTTATTAAAGTGTTAGTTTTAGGAATTTTAGTTAAAGTATTTTATTTTATTTAAGATTTGTTATTTTAGTTGTTTAAAATTTAGATGCATAAATTAAAATAATAAGACTAAATTATGGAAATAAAATTGGTAATTGTAGTACGAATTGGAAAATTATTACATTTAAAAAAGAAAAGAACGAGAATACAAATTCCTAACGGCGTGTATGAGATAATGTTTCACATCCAGGTGGTTGAACTCTTAGTTTTTGTTGTTGTGATTGATGTTGTCTTGCTTGTCCACTTCCACCTCTAACCAGTTATACCTCCTCCTCATCTTCGTCATCATCATCTTCGTGAGGTTGTGAAGACATTGTCAGATGATAATATTGTTGAGAGTTGAATGTTGATATGGGGTATTTGAAGTTGTGCAAAATATTGATGGCATTCCTTGAAATTATTAAGAAGATGCGAAGTGAGAGTAAGAGTACTCACCCATTGCTCCAAAACCTTCAAACTTGAAGGGTTGTTGATGTTGTTGTCGAGGAGCAGGAGTTTGAGTGTATGCATATGGATAAGTATTCGTCTGAGTTTGATTTTCATAATGATGCTAACAAACGCTTCCATCATCTCATTGCAGTTTAGGTAGAAGTCATTCAGTGTCTACATCGAATTTGGAAACACGTTTGTAGGAGTACATCGATCCCGAATTGTTCTAATAAAATTGTACTGAAAAAGTGGAATAATGAATATGTGACTACAATTTAATATAAATTAGAAATTGTAAAATTAAAATTCTTACCGATCCAGTTGAATATGCTTCGTGTAGAGAGATGCATTTCCTAGACATTTGTAAGTACCACTACATATACTGCGAATAGTGGTACAAAGGCTGGTTATCGGGAAAACCATTTACGACATAGTTTTTCCAGCTATTCCATATCTGAATCCACTAGTCATGCATTTGTGGTCAGTTGTAGTCATTTTTCTCACGTAGATCCATCTTGTGTTGGTTCTCTAGGATGATTGAATCTTGTGGCATAGGTTGTTGTAGATCAAACTGCCTCATAACGCGATCGGTAACATGCTACTCAACAACTACAAAGCAGATGAGTGGCAAATGTGCTCGGGCGATATCTGATATTGGGCCCACAAAGGTAATGTTCCTATACGGTGTCCAGACAAACTAATATATAAAAATAAATTGGTAATAAATTAATAACATAAAATAATATATAAATAATAAAAAATAAATTACAAATGACAAATTACATAAATTACCTGATCAATGCGCAAGCAACCGAACATTGATCTTATTATGTTGGTTGCATGACCAGGAATGTTGGTGGTGATTAGATTTTGCGACCACCTAAAATGTAATGTTATATGAAGTTAGTATGTAAGTTGAAATAAATAATTTGAAATGTAAACTTATATAATTTGAAAGAAATTGAAAATAATATTTACCTTTGGACTAAAGTGAATATTTGTTATCCGTCGTCGTGTAGTCTTCGAGCCATAATTGGGATGCGGTCATATACCCATGACTGTAGAAGTAGCAAGCATCCTCCAATTTCAATATGATGACTTATCAACGTTGTACGACAAAATCCTCGATATAGACATGTCAATACAGCTGAACCCCAACTATATTGGTATGTATGTGTTAAGTCCTCTAGCAAAGGGAGATACATCAGGTGGATTCGTGACTCAGGTGTATCTGGCATGAGGAACACTCCAATCATGCACATTATGAAGGCTCTTCCATGTTGTTCAATAACAACATCATCAACACCTATCGGGAGCACTTTAAATGTGGAGTCTAGTCAACTCATTTGGAACCTTTGGCCCATTATATTTTTACCGATTTGGATAGCACCCAACAAGTTGAGACAAAACATTTCCAAATTTGTGCTCATCGTACTACTAACAACAACTCCATTAATAGGTAGACCAAACTGGTATGCGACGTCTTCTAGTGTAATAGTGCATTCCACAATAGGTGAATGGAAAATATGAGTCTCTAGCCTCCATTTCTCAACTAATATGGTAATGAGGTGGTTGTTAATATCAGATGCTCCAATATCTAGGATGTGGCCAAACGTTGTGTCACAAATAACTTGTAATACTAGTTTCGATTATAAATGTTGCCAAAAATTGTATCTTGCACGAAAAGTAATCTCTCCACCATTCTATATGTTGGTGGAGACATGGTCTTTTTGAAGGGTGAGTAGAGTAGGGTTAATAGGACCTGGACTAATATGTTCCATTTTTTGGATTAAATAAATTGGGAAATCGAGAAGGGTTTGGAAGAATTTCGGATTAGAGGATTAGGGAATTCGGTTAGTGTGAAAATGAAGAGTGAGGGCCAACGTATTTATAGTCTGTAGTCATGTATGGGGTCCATGACTTTGGTTGAAGTCGTGTATGGGGTCCACGACTTTAAAGCAAATAGTGGAAGTTGTGTCTTAGACCTGCTTGACTCCCTAGCCCGTGCCCTAGCCTGAGAGAATATCGTGGATGGGGTGTACGACTTCAACTGAAGTCTGTGTATGGGGTGACCACTTAACCGTTCAGAAAAGCAATAAAGAACCAGCGGTGGAAGTCGTGGATGAGAACCACAAGTTTCATTTAAACTGCGCCAATCTCGTGAATGAAGACCATAAGATTCATTTAACATGTGCGAATCTTGTGGATTGGGTCCATGACTTCGGCCTTGGTAAACAAAAAACCAGAATTTTCTGGTGGGAAATGAATGGTTTATATTTATTGATAAAATTGAATTGTTTGGTGGGATTTGATGTTGAATAGGTTATTGTATTTAATTAGAGTTTATGGAATGTAATTACGATTTGTTATATTTAATTAGGGTTAGAGTATTTAATCAGGGTTAGGTTTTATAGAATATAATTAGGATTTATTGTATTTAATTAGGGTTATGGTACTTAATTAGGGTTATGCAGTATGTAGTTACAAAACTTAGAATTTTAATATATTACACAACTTAATGTTACATAGTTAGAATTTCAATACATTACACAAATTCTAATATATTACATAATTAGGTTTGCCTTGAACTTTGATCGACTTCCGTACTTCTGAATGAACATTTCTTCATATTGTGTCCTTCAGTCCTACATAACCCACATTTTTTAATTTGTTGGGATTGAGAATTATCCATCTCATAGTGAATGTGTGTAGTTTTTGGTCTTCCGGTACGATTCCTACGCATAAGCAGATTAGGAATGATGGTTGCACCTGAATAAGGAGGCATATATTCTTCATTACCAATGAGTTGAAACTCATGTGTAAGAACAGGATTGCAACTAAGAGTGGGGTGAATTAGTTGACTTAAAATTATAGTAACTTTTTCTGCAAAATGTAAGAGTTAATGTGCAGCGGATAATATTGCAAAAAATAAACAAGTAAAAAGTAAAGAGGAAAGGGAAAAGAGAGTACACAAGTATTTTATACTAGTTCACCTTCTTGTCCACCAAAGACTACGTCCACTACTCTTGCAGCACAAGAGGTTTTCCACTAAATATTAGGAGTTGTAATTACAGTATCTCACCCTGAGATCTCTCTGTACCTTACACACTCACTAATATTTATACCTTGGAAAATACTTTTCCAAGTCACTCTATCCACTTTCTGTTCACACCCTGTGAAAGAAAGATTGTTTGCAATGCATGAAGAATTACAACAATGGCTTTGAATTGCCTTTACAAGTATGAAATATTACATCACTTACAATCCAATCAACTCTCTTTATATGCTTAGTAATAATGCTCAATATATTTGTGAACATTTTTGAAGCAATTACTCAGAATAAATTCTCTATTGAAAGTTTAAGAGCTTAGTACAAAAGTGCAAAAAAACAGTAAGAGAATTTATGAGAGTTGTATGAAAGTTGTGTATTAATGTTGTGAGAGTTAGAGTCTTTATATAGGCTTTCCAAGCACCCAATGTGTCTTTCTGAAAGTGTAGGAGTTGTTTGTAGTGAAGAGATTTTGTTTGGAGTGAAACCATTTCGTTTTGAAATCTGAAATCTCATTCAAAAGTCTTTAGTAATCGATTACTGACATTGGGTAATCGATTACCAAAACATATTGTCCAATTAATTTTTAAATTCGATTTTGAGTAATCGATTACACCATTTGGGTAATCGGTTACTCAACTTTCATAAAACTGATAATTTGTTACTCAAATGCAGTAATAGATTACTCAGAACAGTTTTAAGTTGGATAACTCTTTTTCTCTCACATGTAACTTGTTACTTGAATGAAGTAGCCCGCTACACATCTTTTCAAAAATTGTTTTAAGTATTTTCAAAGTGTTTCATTATTCTTTAAAAATAGTTTGAGCATTACTATTTTACATAAATAAGAGTTTTAGGATAGAAGTACCTATCTTCTTGAAGTTTTGTTCTTCTTTCTCTTCATAAGTATTCTTCATTTTCTTCTTTTTGGTGATGTTGGTGTCTTCATCAAAACCTTGCCAAGGTCAGGAGCAAAGATCTTCTTCAGATCATGTTCATAAACCTTCAATAAGTTCTCTAATCGATAAATTGATGAGATTAATTGCCCATAATTTCAATGATGCACATGTAGCAACAACATGAGAGCATGACAATATAAGTGATTGAAATTCTCCACAATTACATAAATTTTCGATTAGTCTCACTGTGTATACCTTTGAGTATCGACTAATTGACACGTGGCTTTTTGGTTATTTTCAACCTCTGAGACTCCTAATTACCGTGAAAAACTACGAACTAATTGACACGTGGCTTTTCGGTTATTTTCATTGATCACCTTAGTCAATTCTTCGCAATATATATGACATGCCCTTATCATGTTACTTGCTTCATATATATGGTGTAGAAACTATGAAATTAGCCTATGATATGTTGCTCTAACAATGGCAGTAATAAACAATGTTCTTGATCCTTTCAGAACGACGTTAACACATTCTTCCAAGTTCGTCGTCATATGATCGTATCGTCTTCCATCATCATAACATTGCGTCCATTTTTATTTTGGGATGTTGTCTAACCAAGCAGCTACCCGTAGATTTTTTTGATGCAACATAGCAAGCATTCTCTCAAATAGAGGCCGCATCAACTCATACCCTACAACAAGTTTACCAATATTAACATACATCACAAAAATAAATAACTTAACATAAATCACATAAAGTTCAATACATACCCATTTCGATGACTTTTTCTTTCATATCATTATCTCATAACTCCTTGTTGAAATTGCTAGCAACATGACGAATACAATATACAGATTGTGTATTACTCCATTGTGGGAGCTCAATACGAAGTGCACCCAATAAACCTGTACCCATATCTAATATTATACAAATTTTTTATTGTGGGGTAACATATGTCCCAAGATTATAGAAAAACCATTTTTATGCTTCTTTGGTCTCTCCTTCCATAATGACAAATGCTACTGGAAATATATGTCTATTATCATCTTGTGAACTAGCTATTAGCAACGTTCTAGTATATTTTTTAGTCAAGAATGTGTCATCCACTTGAAGAATTGGTTTGCAAAAAGCAAATCCTTCAATGGCTTTAAAGCCCAAAATACCATATCAAGAATTAAAGTAATATGTTCTTCATGGTTAGATGTTGAATATCTTACAATTATATATGATGCATAATATTGGACGATATTCAACCAACGAGGTAATTCATCGTACAATCTCTCCCAATCACCATAAATTTGGGACATTGCTATTTGTTTAGCAGTCAAAACCTTCCTATATGTCATTGTACTATCATCTTGTGAACTAGCTATTAGCAACGTTCCAATATATTTTCCAGTCAAGAATGAGCCATCTACTTGAAGGATTGGTTTGCAAAAAACAAATCCTTCAATGCATATTTTGAAAGCCCAAAATACCCTATTAAGAGTTAAAGTAACATGTTCTACATTGTTAGATATTGAATATCTTACAGTTGTATCTGATGCCATAATATTGACAACATTCAACCAATGAGATAATTCCTTGTACGATTCCTCCCAAACACCATAAATTTGGGACATTGCTATTTGTTTAGCAGTCCAAGCCTTCCTATATGTCAACGTATAACCAAAATGAGTGACTACCTCTTTCATTAATGCTTTAATTGGTATACCAAGATTTTCAGATACTAATTGAATAATACAATTTGTGATGAATAACGAGTTCAATTCCGTGTGATCTTGAGAATACACAAATGTGTCTTCCACTAATTTTTTTAATCTCCTAAATATCACGCTTCACACTTTTCGATGCTCGAGTTCTCCATTCACACCCAACACCATAATATTTACATTTTGCAACATATTTATCTGCCTAGACTTATCCACATGGTAATCAACCAAATTCCTAATATGAAATTGTTTTACAACATTTATTGTTACTTCCTTTGAATCAAATTACATACCAACAAAAAGGTCATTATCAAAATCATTACTTATGTCACTACTTCTACCTTGAAAATCTTGTCCATACTGATAATCCATGTTAACGAAAAAAATGAAGGGGTAGCATATGTTATGTTAACCGATTCACTAGTGGCAATCTGAACATCATCACCATCACATAGTTCAATGTCCTCTTCATCACTACACTCACTAAAATGAAGAGTCAACATTGATTGCTTACCCTCTACCCACTTCGATAGATAGTAGACACGGTACAAGTGACTGCGACCAATTCTCAACTCGAAGCGAAGAGAAAGATGCAATACGTGTTGTAACCTCGCTATTGAATTCTAAAACAATTAAAACTTATTATTTTTATAAAGTAAAGCTTATAAATTTGTTTGAGCTTAGTTGAAGTGGAATTTAATAGACGAAGAGTCAACATTGATTGTTTATCCTCTTCTCACTTCGATAGATAGCAGACGCAGTACAAGTGACCGCAACCAATTGTCAGCTCGAAGCGAAGAGAAAGATGCAATACGAGTTGTAACCTCGCTATTGAATTCTAAAGTAATTTTACTTTTAGATTAAAGAGAAAAATTATTTGATTTTTGTTATAAAAGATGGATTCCGATCACTTATCGTAACAAAGGTAATATACATAATTCAATAATTTTTAGCTATTAGATGCAAAAAGTTACCAAAACAAATATATCAAGTATTAAAATAGATTATAATAATAAAATAATATAACAAACAATAAATAAATAAATAAAAGAATTAAAAATGGAATGAATGAAAATAAAGGGAGTGGGAATTAAAGGGGTAACAATACGTTACCCCTGTCCAGGAAGAAAAGAAAGAACCAAATGGATAGAAATCACTAAATCATAAATTTCATGTAGCGGCACCTATAGCCAGAACTGGCAGCGGCAACCGGCTAGAATAGCGGTGTAAATCGCGCCACTCATGGTGGTCATCTCGAAAATCCTTTGTTTAGTATAGTCGGTTCTGCATAGAACGAGTTGCACCGGTGGAGGGCGTCACCTCCGCGAGCAAGGTCGCGAAGGAGGAGTCTTTCGCTCGGTCGTTCACGCCGATTACGGCTTCCGGTTCGGTGTCTTCTTCCTTTCGAGTAATAGCGGGTTTTGAGTATGTCTTCGGCGAAGCTTATGGATTTTCTTGGTGGTGGTAATGGAGGACAAGGATGGTTGTTCTAGCGTTGCAGCGTTAGGGGAGGTTATGAAAATGTTTATGGATGGTGTTTGTTTTACCAATTAGCTTAATTTTTATTTACCAATTAGCTTAATGTTTTTGGATGGTGTTGGCTTTGATTTAGTAATGAAAATGGTGGTTATGTAGATGATATTATAATATGTATGTTATAAGCAATGAATACAGATGCATTCCAGTTTAAGAATGTTTGTAACATGTGATGTGTTACTAACCTGATGGTTTGCCTATAATTGGTCTTTCTCCTTATCCTTGGAATCACAATATTATCACCTTCTCTCCTTAGCCCCTCTTCTTTGTTTTTTGTGTGTATTCACCTTGTTGGCTCTCTGCTTATAAGATTAGCTTGTGTATAGAAATTCTAGTTATTTAGGATTCGCTTTAGTGGATGATTGTGTGAGGGAGGTATTAGATGATTTGGGTATTATCTTTTGATATTGGAATCCCTCGGATTGTTGTGTCTCCCTCTTTTTATAAATATGGTAATCTATCTTCAAGGGATAAACTGAACCACTTCCCTAAAAAACTGGCAAACCACTCTCCACTAACAATGATTTGTTACAAGTCAGTTTATGATTCCATCCTTTTTGCCATTTTTTATTCTTTGTTTTTTTGCATATATATTTATTTTACTTTGATGAAGTACCTGATGCTAAAATTATTATTTTTTGTATTTTTTATGGGCCAGACAAAAATAGGTATTCACAAATGCCCCTCTTTACTTGTTGCTTACTTGATAGCAAACAAACTGAGGTTTGAGAGATATCATGGTAGGTAACTAGTAAAGAAATGAATACTAATTTTGTTAAGGTCCATAAAAACTTATTTGACAACTTCTTAGTACCTGAAAGTATCTATTGTTTTGTGAGCTGAGTTGTCTCTAAGATGACTCGAGTTTGTTCTTAAGATGCGTGATAGAAAGTTAGAGTGAATCCAAGATGCTAGTCGGTATACTTCCGGAACTTGAGGTAAATAGGTGAAACAAAAAACGCATGTGGGTGTACTGCTAGAATTTAGAGTGAAAAAGTTGAAACCAAAAACGCAGGTTGGTGTACTGCCAGAATTTGGAGACATAAGGGTCAAAGCCAAGAACGCAAGTTGGTGTACTTCCAGAACCTGGAGTGACAAGTTAAAACCAAAGACGCGGATTGGTGCCTTGGAATGGTAGACTTCGAGGTATAGGACCCGAAAAACTTAGTTTTGAATGCTCATCGAGGTACAGGATCCGGAAAGTTTAAATTTTCACATCGAGGTACACGATCCGGAAAGCTTGAATTTTACAACGAAGTACAGGACCCGGAAAGTCTTAAATTTTCACAACGAGGTACAAGACTCGGAAAGTTTAAGTTGCTCGTCGAGGTACAAGACTCGAAAAGTTTGAATTACACATTGAGGTACAGGATCCGGAAAGTTTAAATTTTCACATCGAGGTACAAGACCCAAAAAGTTTGATTTACACGTCGAGGTACAGGACCCGGAAAGCTTAAAATTCACGTCGAGGTACATGACCTAGAAAGCTTGATTTTGAATGCTCATCGAGGTACAAGACCCGGAAAACGTAAAATTCACGTCGAGGTACAGGACCTGGAAAGCTTGATTTTGAATGCTCATCGAGGTACGGGACCCGGAAAGCGTAAAATTCACGTCGAGGTACAAGACACGGAAAGTCTTAAATTTTCACATCGAGGTATAGGACCCGAAAAGTTTAAGTTGTTCGTCGAGGTACAGGACTCGGAAAGTTTGAATTTCACATCGAGGTACAGGACCCGGAAAGTCTTAAATTTTCACATCGAGGTACATGACCCGTCAAGTTTAAGTTGCTCGTCGAGGTACAGGACCCGAAAAGCTTAAAATTTGAATGCTCATCGAGGTACAGGACTCGAAAAGCTTAAAATTTACGTCGAGGTACTGGACCCGGAAAGTTTGAATTACACATCGAGGTACAGGACCCGGAAAGCTTAAAATTCACGTCGAGGTACAGGACCCGGAAAGTCTTAAATTTTCACATCAAGGTACGGGACCCGGAAAGTTTAAGTTGCTCGTCGAGGTACAGGACCTAGAAAGCTTAAGTTGTTCGTCGAGGTACAGGACCCGGAAAGCTTAAAATTTGATTAATTTAAAGTAATGAATGAGTGTTTGAGAGTATGTTATGTGTGATATTTGTCATGATGTCATGCATGAGTTGTGAATGTAATGAATGAAATAAAATGAGAGGTAGAAATCATGCACCAATGTTCTAGTACGCTCATGAATTATCTTTGGTATATAAATTTGTCTCATTTTGTTGAGCTTGACTGAAGTGTGAACCCATTTTTAACTACTACGGACTGGGATGATCTGTTGATGGTTTGATGTCCCAATGTTGTATTGATAAGAACAATTAATCTCAATAATGTTGCCCCAACATAAGTTGTTTGGAAATTCATCCTTGAGAGATGGAAGTGTGATTGCTTATTTTCCTTCGGAGGAAATAATTTGATTACCCCAATTTGCTTAAACTATACTGGACATTTGCATAAGGGTGTTCCTTTAACTTTCCCAAATTTTTGCCCAGAATACCTAATGTAGGTATCTGTCAGGAATTCTCTCTTTTTTTGTAATGATACTAAATCGCCTTTTCAGGTTTTCGACTTAGTGTCGCTCTCTTTTCTTAGGTCGCCCATGCGAGTTTTCAACCTAGTGTCACTTTTTTTTTTAACACCCTTATGTAAAATTGTCCCCATTTTGGACTTCATGAAACTTTTTGATTCGAGAAAATGGGATCCACCCAAAAAATTGCCCCAGTATGAGATAATAGGGGTTATCCTTCTATTTACATTGTTCTGATATGCTTCAATTCGATAGAACTTCCACAAGAATCATCTCGAAATTGCCCCAGTTTGGGTGACTATTCCTCCTTTGGTCTAATGTTTTTTTTACTTCATGCACAACTCTTTAAAAAGAAATACTAAAATAATGATCATGCAAACTTGGCTAAGTGTTTGTGTTATAAGTGGTGATGGGAATTGAAGTCGTATTTGGGGTTTGAGTATTGATGTGGTGATTATGACGGTGATATTCAAAAGAAAATGTATTTCATGCATTAAATATGATATATTTTTTATCAAAATTTCACTTTAGTGGAGTCAGCGTTTCTTTGCCATGGTGTGAATCTTAGACTAATCGATCATCAACAAGGTATTTTTAAGCTTGTATCGTGATCTGGCTAAGGGTTTCCAAGAAAAGATATAAGGTCCAAATATGTGTTTCCCATACCCATTTCTCCTTTCTCCTATCTCCTTTGTCTTATTTTCAATAGTTTTCTAACATGGCATTCAATTACTAGGATTCTATCAGATTTTTTGTAATGTGATAGGTCAACATCGTAACCTTACCCGATAGGATGTGAATATTTCTTTTGTAGGTCTTTAATAGTGATTTCATTTGCCCTAACTTTTGCCTGAGATATTGAAGGTTCTCAGCGAGCTTTTATTTTTTGCACTTTATTTTGCACTTGGACCAAATGAACAATTTTGTGTGACTTGGATTTTGACCTTTTTTAACCTTCGAGTAAGATGTGGTGAATGATGTATGTAAAATTTATTTATTTCCTAATAACTAAATGTCATGAAAAAATGAAGAAAATCTACCATCCCCATGTTATCGATGTTTTATGAGTTAATCAAAAGAGATCTCCTTTCATAATGTCTATGGCTCAAATTGGTTACTATGGATATCTTCTTAGTGTTTGGGAATTATCAAAGAAGCCTTGTGTCATTGAAAAAAAATCTGCCTAAGGATCCACACCACTTTGGTCTTACATTTGCATCATCCTCCAATTTTTTTTTATTTTTTAAATCTTATATCTCATTTTAGTGCATGAATTTGTTTTTTTAATTGGGTGAATATGATTTGTGAGATGGATTATGGGATGGTACATTTTCAAGATCAATGCACTAGTATATACTTGTTAAAAAGACATGCAATGAAAAATAACTTATTTATTCATAAGAAGAAAACATGACACCCTTTATTTTGCAACCCTAAAGCCCTAGGGTGGAGCCAAGAGGGTGTAATACAATATAGTTCTAAAGAAATAACACTTGGTTGGGGTGAGTTCCTCACGAATGGAGTTTGTTTCATGTCTTCCTCATATCAAATCATCTCCTTGAAACTTGATCAGCCCTTCATTAATCAGGTTTGGTGTCTTGCCCTTTAATTGATTGCAACCCTCTGTCAGATGTCCTGATGTCCCTCCATGATACATACAACGAGCATTTGGATTGAAACCCTTTGGATATGGAGGCACCACCTCCTTAAAGGGAAGGATAGTTAACAAACCCCTCTGAACATGTTGTGGCAACAACTCAGAGTAAGCCATGGGGATCACGTCATAAAGACTTTTTCTCTTTCGTTTTCGAGATGGTCTTACTTGATTGTGAGTTGAAATATAGTTTTGTTGGAGATGATGATGTCATTGAGGTTGGTTGAAGGTTTCGATGAATGATGAATCACCTTTTATCCCTTCACCTGCAGTTTGATATCGGATTATGTGTTGAGTTGGATCTTTCACGCCTCTGTCACTTCTCAGACGACTTTCTATCTTTTCCCCTATGGTCATCAGTTGATGGAATCCCAGAGATACGCATCCCAACATCATATTATAGAATGGTGGTTGGAGAGTGGCGATGAACATTGAAACACTATCTTCATCAGATATCTTGGGCTTATCCTGCACGACCACTTCTGCCCACCTTTGGACATACTCACTGAAAGTTTCATCATCTTTTTTTATCATATTTTTGAGTTGTGTCATATCAGGAGCTATATCAATGTTGTAATCATATTGCTTGACGAAGGCATCATATAAATCCTTGAAACACTGAATTTGTGAACATTCAAGTCTCAAGTACCAAGTGGTGGCAGCTCCAGTTAGGCTTTCTTGAAAGAAATGGATCAACAACTTGTCATCTCTAATATAAGGAGTCATCTTCCTAGCATACATAGTCAGGTGGTCTTTAGGGCAAGAAGTTCCTTGATATTTGTCAAACGCTGGCACTTTGAACTTTGGTGGCACAACCAAACCCAAGACTAAACATATGTCGTTGACATCCTTCAAACATATGAATTGGCTTCTTCCATGATTCTGATTCTTTTCTCTATGTCATTTATTTCCTCTCGATCATAGGGAGTGCTAGGGTGATTGGGCTTGTCTCGGTCAACTGGGATATCCATATGAAAAAAAATTCGCAAACTAGCTTCTGAGGTTGGTGTATCAATTTAAGCCACTGATTTATTTCCTCTTTTCAGATCGCTTCAGCCAGGTCCAATTATATCACCTTTGAAATCAATTTTAATTCATGAGCGCCCTTTGCAATGGCTAATGAAATGCATGTTACAATTTTGGGTATGAAGTGTATGGAGGAATGGGAGGATGGTGCGTGAATAATGTATGTATGTTTTTTTGTGAATGAATAGACTTATTTTCAATAATGCATGGTATATACAATTTATGGTGTAATGATGTGTGGAATGTAATGTTTGAATGATTATTTTTTGTTTAAGTATATGAATGTATGAATTCATGAATGAATGACGTGTTTTTTCTTTTTTACATGAATGAATGATGAATGTATTATAAATGTTTGGATGTTTTATGAATGTTTGAATTATAATTTTTTTATGAATATCTAGATAATATATATTTCACATGGATGTTTGAATGATTAGCTTTTCCAAATGAATGCATGAACAAGAGTTAAACGTTTAAACTCCAAACTCATTAAGATGCTAGAAAAGTTATCCCTAGGGCGTTGAGCCTATCGAAGGGGAAAGAGAATTATCTCTAGGGTGTTGAGCCCATCGAAGGGAAGTGAGAAATACCCCTAAGGCGTTGAGCCTATCGAAAGGAATGAAAATTATCCCTAGGGCGTTGAACCCACAGAAGGGAATGTAGATTAAGCCGTCCTTGTGACACAAGGACATCAAAGTGCAATGATATCCTCATAACACTTAGGCATGAACACATTTTTAGGGCCAAAAGTCCTTATTCATAATGATAATAGAGATAATCAAGTTAAGCTTCTCGTGTACCAAATAAGGTATACTTATAAGGTTTTTGAAAATTCTAAAAGGCGCAACCCTATGGCGAAGTGCTAGGTCTTGTCTAAAGTGGACTTGATAAAGCTCTAGACATCTAAAGGTCACTAGATTGCATCTAATCTTAAAAAGAAAGGAAACCACATATCATGGGCTAGTTACGAGAAGAGACTAGCTCCCCAAGCGGCCAACTCACAATATATGGGAACAATCTGGGTGGTTCATCATGCCAATACCCGATGTGACACAAGGTCACTTACCGGTAAAGCATATGCCCCCTATCTTAATCTTAATCTCTAACACCTAGGTGTAGGGCGTGTGCAACTCAAGTGTACCAAGTGAGTGTGTGAGGAAGCACATAAACATTAAAATAAATCCATCCCAAAAGCAACATAGGAAATAGGTGAGTACATGCAAAGTAATTAACTGAATCGAAAAACAACAAAAATAAATAAATACATAAACAAATAAATAAATAAGTAAAGATGCACACAAATATTTGCGTAAACAAAGAGGGAATAAGGGTAAAAAACAAACATGCAAAAAGTGGTATTGGGCCTGACCCTCTTAAAAAAATGTCCCCAGCAGAGTCGCCAGCTGTCGCGCCCCGATTTTTGGCTACGCGACCTCTTAGAGTCGCCACTACATTTTATGGTTAAAAATGTAGAAAAATCTTTAGAGCCCAATCACATTGGGCTTTTGGATTTTTGATATCCAGGTTCGGGAGTCGATTACGAATTGGGGAAGGTATTAGCACCTCGTTCGCCCGTAATAAACGGTACCCTGACTAATTGCATAAATTGAATACCCTTCATTTATTTAAATTAAATTACTTAAACAAAATTTTATTTTTATTTTTATTTGTGTCTGACAATTTCATATTGCTCCTACATATCCCCGGGTGCAATGGGGAAATCAAGACTACGTAGTTCTTTTTTGAAAATTGGTAAGTTGGTTTGATTAAAAGATTTAGAAATTGGTTTGAATTTAATTGAAGTGGAACTAATAGACGAAGAGTCAACATTGATTGCTTACTCTCTTCCCATTTCGATAGATAGCAGACGCAGTACAAGTGACCGCGACCGATTCTCGGCTCGAAGCGAAGAGAAAGATGCAATATGAGTTATAAAATCGCTATTGAATTCTAAAACAATTAAAACTTATTATTTTTATAAAGTAAAGCTTATAAGTTAGTTTGAGTTTAATTGAAGTGGAATTAATAGACGAAGAGTCATCATTGATTGCTTACCTTCTACCCACTTCGATAGATAGCAGACACAGTACAAGTGACCACGACCAATTCTCAGCTCGAAGCGAAGAGAAAGATGCAATACGAGTTGTAACATCGCTATTGAATTCTAAAACAATTAAAACTTATTATTTTTATAAAGTAAAGCTTATAAATTTGTTTGAGCTTAGTTGAAGTGGAATTTAATAGACGAAGAGTCAACATTGATTGTTTATCCTCTTCTCACTTCGATAGATAGCAGAAGTAGTGCAAGTGATGGCGACCAATTCTCGGCTCGAAGCGAGGAGAAAGATACATACTGGTTGTAATCTCGCTATTCGCAGTACAAGTGACCGCAACCAATTGTCAGCTCGAAGCGAAGAGAAAGATGCAATACGAGTTGTAACCTCGCTATTGAATTCTAAAGTAATTTTACTTTTAGATTAAAGAGACAAATTATTTGATTTTTGTTATAAAAGATGGATTCCGATCACTTATCGTAACAAAGGTAATATACATAATTCAATAATTTTTAGCTATTAGATGCAAAAAGTTACCAAAACAAATATATCAAGTATTAAAATAGATTATAATAATAAAATAATATAACAAACAATAAATAAATAAATAAAAGAATTAAAAATGGAATGAATGAAAATAAAGGGAGTGGGAATTAAAGGGGTAACAATACGTTACCCCTGTCCAGGAAGAAAAGAAAGAACCAAATGGATAGAAATCACTAAATCATAAATTTCATGTAGCGGCACCTATAGCCAGAACTGGCAGCGGCAACCGGCTAGAATAGCGGTGTAAATCGCGCCACTCATGGTGGTCATCTCGAAAATCCTTTGTTTAGTATAGTCGGTTCTGCATAGAACGAGTTGCACCGGTGGAGGGCGTCACCTCCGCGAGCAAGGTCGCGAAGGAGGAGTCTTTCGCTCGGTCGTTCACGCCGATTACGGCTTCCGGTTCGGTGTCTTCTTCCTTTCGAGTAATAGCGGGTTTTGAGTATGTCTTCGGCGAAGCTTATGGATTTTCTTGGTGGTGGTAATGGAGGACAAGGATGGTTGTTCTAGCGTTGCAGCGTTAGGGGAGGTTATGAAAATGTTTATGGATGGTGTTTGTTTTACCAATTAGCTTAATTTTTATTTACCAATTAGCTTAATGTTTTTGGATGGTGTTGGCTTTGATTTAGTAATGAAAATGGTGGTTATGTAGATGATATTATAATATGTATGTTATAAGCAATGAATACAGATGCATTCCAGTTTAAGAATGTTTGTAACATGTGATGTGTTACTAACCTGATGGTTTGCCTATAATTGGTCTTTCTCCTTATCCTTGGAATCACAATATTATAACCTTTTCTCCTTAGCCCCTCTTCTTTGTTTTTTGTGTGTATTCACCTTGTTGGCTCCCTGCTTATAAGATTGGCTTGTGTATAGAAATTCTGGTTATTTAGGATTCGCTTTAGTGGATGATTGTGTGAGGGAGGTATTAGATGATTTGGGTATTATCTTTTGATATTAGAATCCCCCAGATTGTTGTGTCTCCCTCTTTTTATAAATATGGTAATCTATCTTGAAGGGATAAACTGAACCACTTCCCTAAAAAACTGGCAAAGCACTCTCCACTAACAATGATTTGTTACAAGTCAGATTATGATTCCATCCTTTTTGCCATTTTTTATTATTTGTTTTTTTGCATATATATTTATTTTACTTTGATGAAGTACGTGATGCTGAAATTATTATTTTTGGTATTTTTTATGGGCCGGACAAAAATAGGTATTCACAAGTTTCTATTTTGCTGCCTTGAGGAACATTTTGTAATATAATTTTGTCGAATTTTACAATATTTTTGTAGTCTTATATGTATAGAAACTTTTACTTCTTCAATCCCTATCAATCTTTTATAGCGTTGTGTATTGAATATCTTAAGGAAATGATAAAAAAAAACAGATGAGATTCCTAGCATGAGGTGATGAGGAAGAAAGTTGTTTAGGATTAGTTTGAGAGTTGGATTTTGAGGGGAAACAAGAGAAATGGAAAACTTGGGAGCCATGAAATATATTTGTGAGATGGCACTCAAGTCTTTCATTTCCATTCATTTCCCTCCAAAATCCAATTCTCAAACTAATTCTAAACCTTAGTTTGAGAGTAAGGTTTTAGAGGTGAAGGGAAGAGATGACTTTGGAATATCTTTCCCTTGTTTTGGTTGTTTTTAAAGTCCCCTAATTTGAGATTTTTTGGAGATAAAATGTCAAAATAGTTAAATATTTTTAGTAATATTATATAATATATATTATTGTCCATTTATCATTCGTAATTACAATTTTAAAGGGAAAAAATAAAAAATATTCTTATATTATCATTAGTTTACTCTCTAATCTAAATTTCATACTTTCAAACAAAATGGGATGATTTCCTTCATTTTCCCTTTCCTTCATCCCCTTCCTAACACTTTGATCTCTCCTTTCATTTCTCTCGTAACTCTCAAACAAAACCTTAAAGTCATCATGTGAAAGAGGTTGTTACTTTCTTTCAAGAGAACAAGTTAGTTTTCTCATTCTTTTGGAGACCAGATTAAAGGAAGCACATTTCCATAATAAAAATTAATAATACATTAATTGGATGAGCACGTTATGTTTGTGGGAAGTGATTTTCAAATTTTCACATATTTGAGGAAGATATACCATGATTCTGTAACACTGCACAAGAGCTTATTGTCCAAAGAAGATAACATTTATCATTGCACAAATTATACCTCAACATTATAACATGAACTTTAACAGTCATTAATGATAAATATGACCCATAAAGGGAAAATAAATATGATAGTACATAGCAATGTTTCTAATTTCAATATTGGGTTGAGTAGGTAATAAATCATGATTCATAGCAAAAGCAACAGATCCTTGAAATGCAACAGTCGGAATCATTGTTTAGTTTTCTCATTCTTTTAGACCCGATTAAAGGAAGTGCATTTCCATAATAAATAACCAATACAAAACATCCTAATACAGAATCAAATAAAAAAAGCAACTTCTACTAAAACAAACTAAACCACCATGTTAATATTTGCATTGAAACCTATCTCACAAAGCATATTGAGTATTAGAGTGGGTATTAGGAGTTCAAACTAGAAAAAAAATACAGGTAGAGGGTAGAAAAGAGAAATATAAGGGTTAGAGAAGAAGATGCAAATGAAGAAGAGAATATTGGGTAAATGAAGAAGAGAACAGAAAGCAAATTTTGTGTTATGAGATTCCTGTACCACGAAGCAGTAGAGTGGGTAAATGAAGAAGACATGATATTAGAGGGATAAAATAGTAGAGTGGGATAAATGAAAGGGTTATGGGAGAGGTAGAGGGAGGAGAACATTAGATGTTTATTTAAGTAAAAATGTTTGCTCCATTGGATTAAAAAATGAATGAATATGATGTAGTGTAATTGAAAATGAGTGTAAAGAGATTCCCCTTATATATACTAGTGTGTTTACATGCACTACCGTGCTTGTCAACCCGCTTTCTTATTGTTTGTAATGTGTATTCTACATGTTAAGTTGTATTATATATTGTAATTTGCAGTTGAATATATATTCGTTTGAGGTAATTGTTCAATCTTAAAGAAATGATACATATACAATTGTGTTCATCAAGAATAGAGTCTTGAAATCTTTCCCTTAATTTTATTTTCTAGCGTGTTAACAGACACTACCGGATCTGTCAACCCAATTTCCTATCGTTTGTATTGTGTA
>NC_032011.1:14305973-14334710 GCF_001865875.1 Lupinus angustifolius
CAGACTACATGTTACAAACAATATGAAAGCGGGTTGACAGACACAGTAGTACCTGTCAACACGTTAGAAAATAAAATTAAGTGAAGATATCAAAAGACTCTATTCTTGATGAACACAATTGTATATGCATCCTTTATTTAAGATTGAACAATTACCTCGAACGAATATAAATTCAATTGCAAATTACAATATATAATACAACTTAATATGTAGAATACACATTACAAACAATAGGAAAGCAGGTTGACAAGCACGGTATACGCTAGTAAAGATAAAATTAGAAGTTAAAAAATGAAATTAGAAGTTATAAAATAAAATTAGAAGTTATAAAAATATGAAATAAATGTTTATTAATATAAGAATATATAAAGATGAAATTAGAAGTTATAAAATAAAATTAGAAGTTATAAAATATGAAATAAATGTTTAGTAGTATAAGTATATATAAAGATGAAAGTATAACTTATACAATAAAATTAGAAGTTATAAAATATGAAATAGGAAAACCCAAAATAACTTCATGAAAGTTAGGTTAGGTTAGGTTTTTCCTTTATTAAGTAGTATAGATATGCAACTTATAGTTAATATATTTGAGGTGGTTATATAGGATTATATGATTTTTTTTAATTAAATTTTTGAAGGGCAAAATAGGAATATATAAATTATGTCATAGTGGTGGTTACACCATGTTTTGGTTTTATATATATACTAGCGTGTTGACATGCACTACCGTGCCTGTCAACTCGCTTTCCTATTGTTTGTAATGTGTAGTCTAAATATTAAGTTGCATTATATATTGTAATTTGCAGTTGAATATATATTCGTTTGAGGTAATTGTTCAATCTTAAAGAAAGGATGCATATACAATATAGAGTCTTGATATCTTCACTTAATTTTATTTTCTAGCGTGTTGACAGGTACTATTGTGTCTGTCAATCCGCTTTCATATTGTTTGTAACGTGTTTATTTTAGAAGTTATAAAATATGAAATAAATGTTTAGTATATATATATATATATATATATATATATATATATATATATATATATATATATATATATATATATATATATATATATATATATATATATATATATATATATTCGTGAGAGCATTGCATTATTGTAAGAAATAATAATAATTAATATGGATTACTGTGTCTTATTTGAACGATCAAGATCAAAAGATATATACACATGATTATGCAACTAATAACAAACTTTTAATCCTAACTCACTTGATTATGAAAATGGTTTGAGTTCAAAAAACTTAGCATGGACAATTTTTCCACGTCTCCTCGCCTTGTATATTCTGATGAGTTTGCCTAAATTAGGTGGGTGTAGATGTGCCCATTAGATTTCTGAATTGATAACTAAGATGTGAAATAAAAATTTTAAACTTACTCTTGAACTAAGTGAAACTCTTGTTTTTATAAAGTATACATGAATATGTCCATATTAGTGACTTATAATATCCAAAGATCAGTTTGGAAGTTGAATTTTGAAGGGGAAAGTTTGAGAGTCATAAAATATACTTGTGAGATGACTCACAAGCCTTCTTTTCTACTAAAATCTAACTCCTAAATTAACCTTAAGTTGATGATTGACTTTATTTTGTAAACTCGTCAATAAACTTACCAGCAAACAATTTTTTTGCATTAATTAGTTTATCATATCGTAGTTTACTCATTCTAGCTTATAAGCCTCTAATTGAATGTATGATTTGTGTACTACCAAAAGTTTATTTACTAATTTTTTTAAGGAATATAATTGTCCATTTTACTAAGTGTTGCTCTTAAAAATTGAATTAATGATATTTTAATTGTCATATAGATCTAAAGTTACACTATTAAACCATTCTATTGTTGGTGAATTGAAGGTAGGTTTGTTTCACCATTTGTAAGATATAAAAGCGACTTTCAACTAAAATGTGGTTTTCTACCCTCAAACGTGATTACCTAATTTATTTCCAAATACGAATTTATAAACTAGTTGGGCTGAAACTTTATACATATATGTGAAAAAAACTTTTCATAAGAAAGACAAAAACTTATACTCTGAAACTAGTTTTGCTATTCACTTAAGCTTAATTAGAGTGTTGCGGTGTGAACTTGTTTAGATTATTAGTTATAAAAGAAAAATATTGTATGCATTAATCGTCACAGTAATATCCGCTATTATTATATTATTTACTATCAATATTTTATTATTTTTAACTCTTGAAAAAAATATAATATAAATTAATGATACAAAATACATATAAACATTTATAGTGATTATATATATATTACACTCACTTTCTAATGGCTGCACGAACAGAACAACATACATGTCACTTTGTCTCTGTCTTACCCAACCATTTTCAACGTCACTTTCTTTTAAACATGACTCAAACACATTTTTTAACCATTTCAATAAAATTCAATAATTATATTAATTATTTTCTCTTTTTACTATAAAAAAATTAAACAATACATTAATTTAATTACGTAAAATCAAAGCTTTTCTATGAAAGTAATATTTGTTAGAAAAAACAGATATATTTCCGAAAATAAATTATTAGTTGTTTATGGTTGATAGGAATATGTGAGAAGAACAACCACAGTTTTCTTTTGGCCCTCCCTTAACTTTATTGCATTTATGTTATTAAAATTCCATTTTTGACTTTTGTACCAAATTTGAACTATCCAAGATTTTCATTCCTCTTCTGTCATAAGCGACTTGGTAGATCTAATTTCAATACACACATCATTCCTATCCATTCCCCTTTCATCTCTAAAATCTCACTCTCTCATTGTAACTACTCCTTCAACAAGTTTTCTAACATTTTGCATATAATTCATTGACCCATTAATTATTTTTCATTTTAAATTCTAGAACGAGACTCCACATAGTTACGTTTATTCTCCAGACCCGACTAAGTGGAGTCTCGTTCTGGCTGCCTTTTTTTATTTTTTTTTTATTTTTTGGAAATGGAAGGGCCTTTGGATTATGCCTCAATACAGATTTTCCCTAACAAAAACAGGTTAGTTCTTGTTCTAATGTGTAGTTGGAATTGTAACCCATTTTGAAACAGAATGTGTAGTTAAAAATTTAGGGTAACTGTATGATGTTTGATGACATAGTATTAGAAAATATGTGTAATTCCATAGTTGATTAGATAAGAACATGGGAAGAGAAAAAGAAATGAAGGAATTTCAAATCCAAAATAATTGATAACTCTTTTGATGTCCTGTTTTTAAGAATTTCAAACCTGAATTTGTTCTATCACAATTCCAATTTGAAACTTATCATTCAAAACAGTTTTAATGTTTTATGATTTTTCATTGAACTTGGAGGAATGGCATATAATAAAGTATGGGTGAGCATGGACCAGACAACTGAATGTTGATCGGATCAATTTTTTGTATACGATCCTAAATTTGAAGATAACCTGACCATAAATAATGATTGGAATAGTCTTTCAACCCAGACATCCTAGTCTTTCAACCCAGACTTCCTGATCCTAAACCCAACCCTAGACGTGATGAAATATAATACATACTTTTTTAGATAAAGTTTTCTTAATATTATTTATTATAATGAATATGTAATTTGAAATATGAAATGATATATGTATAGATATTATTGATCATGTACACATGATGAAAAACTTAGATAATCAAAGATATTTTCAACCAAAAAGATGTCATTCCTTACATAATTGAATAAAGACACATACAAACATAAAAAGTATGCAACCATGAGATGGATCTCGATTGGGTCATGTTTGTCCTTTAACCGGTACTAAATATTGACTAGGCCTAATTTTTAAACCCGACCATATATACCTGATGAGATCCAATCCTATTCCTCCTCACCCTATAATAAAGGATGAGAATATCTTTAACCTTTTCATCATCATCTTGTCCTTACGATTTTGGAACATGCTTTTACTTATAACATGTCATAGACTGATAGCCATTGTACTTATGCATTATATAGTATTAGAGTCATTATGATTTCCTTTGTTAGTTAATTCTTCCTTCAGTAGATTCAATTGTTCATTTAGTGGCTTTATGCTGAACCTGTTCTGTAAGTTAAGTTTATAAATCTGTGTTTTGGTGGGCTAGGTATGAAGCATTTGTTTATAAGGGGAAACGATCCGAAAAAGTGGCAGCCGGACAATTGGAACACTTGTTGCCACATATATCTGCAACGAATGATTTGTATGATAAAGGATATGATGCAAAGTTTGATCTTCAATTACCCGAAAATCTGCGTGGTGCTGAATGGTTCTCAAAAGCGACTGTTAAAAGGTTTCTATCAAAGTTCCACATTTTATCTTTTCCATTTTACTTCCTAGAATATCTTTCCGACACTGATACTATTTTTCTTCCCAGATTCCTGAATATTGTTAGTTCACCGGATTTTGTAAATGATGTCAATATTATCATGGGTGAGATGCTTCAGTTGGAGAATTCAAAAAAATTCCATATTTCTATATACGGGAAGGTGATACTCTGTCTTTCAAACTTTCGATAAATAAATACCGGACGGGTCTGGTTTTTGATCTATAATTGTTTTCTGAAATCTGGACTATCCATTTCTCGAACATTGTAGAATTTGTTTTTCAAGTTCATTCACACCATTACCAATAAATCAACTAAATAATATGGCTCTTGCTTTAGCATGTTGCATTTTATTTCAACTAACCATTTATTGCATATGAACAGCCTGAAGCGAACAATGCGTCATCGGAAATTTCAAAGTATGTTCTCATGACTATTGCACTACCTTTAGCAGATTTTGATAGGCTACACGGCCACACTCACTTTTAAGCTTTCTGAAAATATGATGCCAGGATTGAATTTTTACAAGCAATGGATCTAAGACTAACGGTATTGAGGAGCAAGTTGGCTGAAACCTTAAACAAGGCTGTTGGTGGTACCTGCTCTACTAAAGATATGGCTTATTTAGCAAAATTTTCTCAATATTTTGGCGCTACTGATATAGAGTAAGTTTTAGGCAGATTGATTTTTCTTTGGCCCTCGAAATTGCAAGCATTAGGTTTTGTCTTATCATATTAAAATATCAAGTAGATTGCACTTGTATGTTTTCTCTTTTCTCTCTTAATAAAAACATCACACTTGTATGTTTTCTCAGGCATTCTATGTGTAAGTTTATAGAACTAAACCAGAAGAGTGAAGATATTGGTCTCATGTACAATGAAACAGCACGTGATGTGACGAGTTATGGTGCAAAGAGGGCTGTTATAAACCGGCCTATTTCCAAGCCGTTACATTCAGATACACCAGTTAAGTATGGTGTTTCACCAGCAAAAGCTGCTCAAGCTGAGAAGCGCATTTTAACCGAAAGGGAGGAATCTTCCAACTCAAGTCACGAGGATCAAACATCTGTTGAGAGGAGTCGGTCTCTCATTGGATCTTCAACACCCAGAAGGTCAGCATCCCCTAAGCGAAGGGTACCAATAGGAAGATCTGGACCCAACAAAGCTGCTGCACTAATTATCAAGAGGCTCAGTTTTCCTCCTGAACAGCCCCATAAGAAAGAATTTGAGGTCAGGAGGATAACCGTGCAAAATGCCATCCGTCGTTTTGAAAGCAAACCGGGGGATGAAACTACAGGGATTCAACAGAGGAAGTCATTAACAAATGTTTCTATTAGTACAAATAAATTTGTCTTGAGAAGATGGAGTACAAACAGTTGTATGGGGGAAACCTGTGTTCGTGGCCAGCCGGAACTTTTTCCTGAAGATGCTGTTCCAGTGAGTTCCAATGACGTGGCACATGTTGAGATTCCTAAGAATTCAGAAAGAGGAGTGGTGTCTGATTTTGTTCCTGAAAGTCACAATAACATTGAGATCACCAATCGTGATGTAAAATCAGAAAGGCAGGAAAACGTAGGTTCTTCTTATACTGTAGATAATCAAGAAGAGACTGATCCTATAGTAAGAGAGGAAATTGTTGATAAGTTAGCAGCCTCAGAAGAATGGAATAAACAAAGGCAAGCAGAGTTCAATCATATTCTTAAAAAAATGGCCGAAACCAAGCCTGTTCTATTTGGAAAGTCCCTGCCCAGCAGAAAGCAAAGTATTACGTTTGGGCAGAGAGGAGGGTGTTATGATCATTATAGGGTGAAAAGGGATGCAAAACTGAGCCGACAGAGGTCTGGAAGGCGATTAGAAAAACAAGCACAGTTTCAAGAAATGCAGCAATTACTTGAAAAGAAGAAAGCTGAAATGCTATCCAAAACTGCGAGTGCAACTAAAAAAAGTTCTACAAGGTTGCCCCAAAAATCTCTTAGAAATTCAACTCAACCTGCAAATTCTCCAAAGGAAACCTCTAAAACTTCTGTTATGAAAAAGACGTCATTTAAAACTAAAACATCACCATTGCCTGCTACTCGTAAGAGTTGGTCAGCAACTCCTTCAACAAGGGATGCTGCAACACCCCTTACTAAAGCTTGTAGTGGAATTTCATTTCCTAGAACCACCCCAGCACAACGTAAGCCAATGTCAACATCAGCCATCCCTCAACCACGCTCCCAAAGGGAAAAACCTAAGCAGCAAAGCCGAAATGGGAAAGAAACTCCGATCAGTAATGTCAAGTGCCTTAAAAGCACAAATGACAAGCGCCTTAAAAGCACAAATGACAAGCACCAAACAGTTGTCCCAACCAAGAGCAAGGTAACCAAAGCAAAGATACCGACATCTTCTGGAGAAACCTGCGTTACTTCCAAGATTGGCTTAGGTAACAAGGGAACCAATAAAAACAGTGTAGTTTCATTGGAATCAAAACCATTTCAACGCAAGGGTACTTGGACTGGTATTGAGAAACATTACAAGAAAAAAAGTCCTCCTAAGCTAGACAAACCTCTCAGAGACAGTGAAGATCTAATTGAATATCGAAAAAGTGAGTTGGTAGTCAATGCTTCTGATTTGGCCAGTCAGCATTCAGACATGGATCAGAATTCTTCTACAGAACCAGAATACCAGATAAATAACCACCTGCAATTGGATGAAACCGAAAACATAGACCAATATTGTAATGAGTCTGGTTATGTCTTGACAAATATAGAAGAGTCCTCCTTAAAACCAACAAATAAAGAATCAACAATGTCTCCTTCTGCCTGGGTTGAGACTGAAGAGGATATAGATCTGCCTAAACCATGTGAGGATATCACATTTCAGCATGCATTTCCAAGCAGTATTCCTGCAGCGGGATCCACTACTCCTCGAGTTTACCATTCTCTGCCGCAGGTGCTTCAAGAAGAAATTAGCGAACCTGAAACTTTGAAGTGGGGAAATGCTGAGAATCCTCCTGCTACGATATACCAAAAAGATGCACCCAAAGGTTTGAAAAGACTTTTGAAGTTTGCTTGGAATAGCAAGGGAGATGCAGGTTCTTCTGGCAGGTCTAGCCCATCTGTTTTCTCTGCAGAGGATGATGCTGATGAGTTTAAAAAATCTAATAAAAAGAATGATGATAATCTACTGCCGAAGGCTGCACTCAATGCGGAAAGCTACGGGCAACCAAAATGTTCAGTACATAAAGGATATGAAGGAAACTTAGGTACTAGTAAATTAATCTAGTGCATTTCCTCTTTTGTTTTGCTATTCTCTCATTTTTTGAGTTTTGGTTTTAATTTATTTTCCATTCTCATTGAAATCTGATGGCAGTGCAGTAAATTTTTGAATCCCTCAATGTTGCTGTCACTTGTCTCCTTAATATTTTTTTCCATGACAGAGTAGATAGTTTTTGAAAAGCTCAAAATTAGAACCTTTCTGTGCTGAACTCTTGCCAGCATCGCCTCTCATATAAATTGCGACATACAAGTCAACAAACTATGCCCAACTTGGTGCTTAATTTAGCTTGAAATAAAGTTTCAGTCATTTGGGGCATATCTTAATCAAATTTCTGACAATTTTTAACTGTAGCATTCTTGATTACTGGGAATTTATTGGGGAACATAATGTAAAAGAGATAGACCTACCCGAATTTTATGTTAGTGAAAGATGGTCGACTTCCCAGGTAGTCCAGAGATGTGTGTAGAAGACATCTGAAAGCTCTATAAGGAGACTAGATTAGATGGAGCGTAGTTTAATTGTTATCGTTAGAGGGAGATAAAAAAACTATAGACCGGAACTACTAAAGAGAATTCAAATGCATCTAATTTGTCTATAGACAATTTATGACACGACACTATACTTTGATCCATGTACCTTTGATGTTGTTGGCTTGTTGCTCTCATTCTGCTATCTTTTATGTTACTATTGACTTAGTGAAAGTTAGCCAGTTATGCTTTTTATATTGAGAGCCCTTGACAATATTCCTATGATTTATCATTTATTTCTGCTATGAAGATGATGGCAATGGTTCTCACAAGATGCAAAAACGACATTCCGGTGCTAGTTCTACCACAAGGGGTCAGTGTTTCACTCCATGATTTTCATGCTCCTTTTTTGGCCATGGAATAATGCATTTTCTCACTTGTTAATCCCTTCATGTTTCTTTTCTTCTGCATGTTCATGTTCCAGGGCCGAGGTCATTCTTTTCTCTTTCAGCTTGCAGGGGAAACAAACACCCCGAGTCGAGGTTTCATTAATGCTTTGGAGTAATAAGACCATTGGCAACATCATCTCTGGACAGAAATCACTTGTTCCCAACCGTGTCTCATTTTCTATCTCATACTCATGATAGGTTTAGCATGAAGTTTTCATATTCCTTCTGCTATTTCTTGCATCAGCACAGTGTCATTCCAGTGGGCTGATAGTTATAAAAGGATTGGGGTTGAGTGGAATGTTG
This sequence comes from Lupinus angustifolius, assembly GCF_001865875.1. Taxonomy (NCBI): domain Eukaryota; kingdom Viridiplantae; phylum Streptophyta; class Magnoliopsida; order Fabales; family Fabaceae; genus Lupinus; species Lupinus angustifolius. The sequence continues at coordinate 14,314,779 of NC_032011.1, forward strand.
TGAACTCAATAAATTGTGTCGTGGAATGTTGTGCCGCTTAGTAGTTAAGAGGTCACAAAGGAAATAACTTATTCACTTGCAAGTATAATTGAGCAAGTTTACTCTCTCCTGGCCAGGCTAGTTGGGAGCCTTATTGATTTGATCACTTTATAGCTTTTATGGGGAGAGGTGGCCCAAGCATTGAATACTAAAGGACATCTTTCCACCAAAAAAGTGAGAAAGCGTTGGTCCAATACATTAAAATAATATTATACTGGTTTAATACATTAAAAAATTAATGTAATATGAATAATCTCGTTGGAAATGATTAACTTTACCATACTAAGAATATGGAAACTTGTTTATGAAAAGTATGTCTCAGATTCCATTTTGCACCAAAATCACATTACATTAATTTTGTTGAAAAGTGAAGTACCAGGACTATAGTTGTGATAAAATGCTTAAATAAATATATTTATCATCTTGTAACATGAAAGTTAGAGTTCAAATCCTGAAAGTAGGTTGTTTGCTTATAAGGGTAAGGCTATATACATCTATTCTTTACAGACCTCACTACACGAAAACCTCTTTATATATTGGGCTGCCTTATATATATATATATTGAATTTAATGGGTCTTTGGTTCAGCAATCTTGGTTTCATGTTAGATTTGAACAAAGAGAAATGGTCAATTTTTTGTCCAATCCTTGAACTAGCGGATTTGGTCTACGTTTTAGAACCCATCTTTACACACATCATATATCACCACCTTTACACATATCATAATCAGTAATGATCCAATTGTAATGAATGTACTCCACTTTAAAGGGAGATACAATAATAGGATGCTTGCTTAACCACAGATTTCTGATGTGATTATATGCATTAGTGCTGATAAGATCATACCCTGATAACGACATGTATCATAAGAAAAGTAATTAGTGGTACCTCTCTCACTAACTTAGGATTAAGTTCAATCCACTAAGATTTTTTCGACATTCTTTAAATATATCTTCTCCCCTTTCAATTTGAATACATGTATATAAACAATTTTTCTCAGTTCAAAAGAGAAAACACACTTGAGTATAGGTATTCAAAGCCTCCATATATTATCTGTGCACAAAAAGTATTGACTGCAAAAATGCATAGACGAACTGAGTTACATTTGACATCAAATGTCATGACATTTAATTTGTTCACATTTTATAGCACTCTATGCTTAGGCATTTGGTTTTTGAGTGGCAATTAGGTACACTCAACTGATTTTTTTTTAATTTCTCCCCTAAGGTATCTAAGATATGGGAAGACCAAGTCTGCATGAAGTCCATAATAACGTGAGAAGATATCACCTATTCTGCTTATGCTGTCCACAGCAGTAACATCACCCAAGGAAAGTTGGATGGAAGAAAACTTCACAAGTTCATAAGCAATAACAATATCATCAGGATCATATAGCTTCTCCAGAATCTGCCATGCATAAGGATTGAATCACTTTAGATATATTACTTGGAAAGACTGATTAATTTGGTAATATGATTATGTTGGAAATGGATTCACACACTAGTAGCATAACAAAATTACAAAAAACTATAGAGTAAATTACACTGACACCCCTGAGTTTTGGTGAAATTACACATATCACTCCTCCACTTTTTACACCTACAAAAAAACCCTAATTTTTATGCATACATTACACTAACTACCCCTCTATTGGAAATAAGTGTAATTTTGTAAACAAAAAGGGTGATAAGTATAATTAAGTTAAACAAAATATGATATATTGTGAAAACAAGTCCAATTAGTATACGAGTCAATACATTTTCATTATTTTTGGTTCGTTATAAGATTCATCAATAATTCTATGGAGATATTGTTTAAATAACCATTAATAATGAACTCGTATATTATTTGGACTTGTTTCCACAATATATCATATTTTGTTTAACTTAATTACACTTGTCACCCTTTTTTGTTTAAAAAATTACACTTATTTCTAATAGAGGTGTAGTCAGTGTAATGTATGTACAAAAATTAACAAAAATTAAGGAGGTTTTTGTAGGTGTAAAAAATGGAGGGTGGTCAGTATAATTTTGCTAATACTCAGGGGTGTCAGTTTAATTTACTTAAAACTATATAATAAACATCAAAATGTTTAACATGTCTGCATTCATGGCTCAACAAAGAATTAAACCCACTAAAAGTAATCTGCAATACACTCATCAATCTAAAGTCTAAACCAATCTCACAGCTCAAAATAGAATATACACCAGTAATAAAATCCTCACAGGAAATACCATGTAATATGCAGCACACTACAGGACATATATAATGGCTCATCCCAAAGAACATATCAAACCTGTGGAGCATACTACATCACGCTCACACTTTCCCAGATGTAGCAGCTCCCCATCATTTTCCTTCCTCTCTAACTCTTTCTGTATGGCTGCACACGCTAGGATTTACCACAGATGTTGATAGCAAGATATATTTCCCATTACAGCTTTTAGTAATGCAGCATGATTCAGCAGTTTAGCGAGGCAATTTTCTGTGTTTCACCAACAATTATTTATACTTCCACTACTGGAAAAAGGTAATTGATAACTGAACAAATCTATGCCTCTTTATTTTATATTTTGCTGATAATCAAAATAATGACCGTTCTATACCTTAGTGATTTTTGTTTATTCTGTCTGTATGTTATTTGCTTTGCTTCTAGCAATCTGATGAAAGTAGGGTTTGTTTATTCATTTAAACTTTCAATTCAGAGGTCCCAAAATAAAGCCTATAATTGAACTAACAAGCCAATGTAGTACTTTTTCGAATCTACTTATCTACATGACATGAACAAACAATGCAGTAGTGTTGTTTTGCTGAGCAGAAACAAGCCACCTTGCAAGATAGCAGGCTTATCAGTAAATGTTTTACCTGAATTGATGCTTTACAATGGTCCATACACAGTTCTAATTCCCCCAATAAACAAAAAGCCTGGGCAAGGTTGTCCTCTACCTGCATGCAGCAAATCATGTCATCATAAAGACAAAAATGAAAGCTAAACCATCACATAAAAAATGAGGCCTTGCTCATCTATCACATTTCTATGTATTTATTTAAATAATAGTTTCAGCATACACAGACACACACATATACACATATACACACATACACACATATATATAATTATAACACATGAGGCTGGAACTCACCTCTGCAATAAGCTTGTTGTATGCATGCAAATTTGATCTTAGCAAATGAAGAAATTTTGAAGCTTCTGTAATAGTTGTATTTGAAATCTCTTTCGTCAGTATTGCATCCTGCAACCTATCATTCTCATCTTTTAAAATGTAAAGTGTTCAAACATTAAGCAGACATGTATTATTTAAGATGAACTCATGAAGGATTGGAAGCTGGAGCATTTATCTTGGAAGCCTCAAAATGGAAACTATTCAAACTCCAATTATCTTTTCACTGGAAAAAGGAAAGCTACAATTCAGATGCATACCTCTTTATGCATGTTAAAGCTTTATCAACTGCAGCATGTGAAGACCCCAAATCACAGTAAGAACCACATTTCAAGCAGTATCCAGGTTGGATAGGAATGGAGGCATCGCTTTGGCTGAATGCACGAATACACACTTCATAAATGTCACTGTTCTTGTCTGCCTGAAAGGATGACAGATCTTAAAAGAGGGGAAATGGATAAACCTAGGACCCTCTACCCAAGCTCCCAAGTTCCAACCCCATAGCAGCTTATGTGGCGGCAGGGAAATGCTAAATCATTTAATGATAATCATTTCGAAGAAAAAGAATGACAATCGATAAAACAGTTAATTCATATTGGTTTCCACTACACAGCTCCACAAATATGGAGGTTGAATCATACCAAGATTTAGATGCATTTAATTCATGGTTTTCTTGGTGAGCTGCTTAATATTCACATATGGATGAAAATGGTATGCATCTCAATCATGCGAATAGTTTGCACATTGTTAATGTGAATTCAAGAAAATCAAGACCTCACTTATGGTAAATCAGACAAATCAAAATTAGGCTACATTTGTAATATAGACAGGAGAGTAAATTAGCGTCTACAAAAGTATGGCCTTACTTCATCAGCAATAGGGAAGCGCTTGATCTTCTGCTTTTCACAGTCAACGACTCTGCTATCCAACACTGCGCCCGAACAGTTTGGATTGACACAATGAAAAGCATTAAGGACAATGTCAGACAAATTGGCTTCTGAACAACCAGTACATTGACACTGAAAGGCATACTCATCTTTGAGTAAGTTAAGGCGATCTTTACAAACCAACAACCCTACCTGCAAAACAGAATTGTATAATGATCAATCAAATAAGGCACTTATACAGAAGACTTCACGTTAAAAATCTGACCAGTCCATTTTACTTCCATTGATTTTTCTAACAAACAGTCACTACGATTCCTATCTTTTTTTGGCCTTCTGTCCTCATACTTCTCATGTTTCTTTTTTCTGATTGAAGGTTTCCTTATTTCAATGCCAAAGCTCACTACAAGGTCAAGGCTATTTGTTTAGACAGTAATTCTCAATGGGATTTGTAAGAACATCTATAAAATATCTTCGAATCATTTTAGAATACCATGTAAATGTTATTGGATAAAATAATCCTCAAATTGAGGAGAAATCTTAGGACTTACATTTTTCCTAATTAGTTTCCTTATTTGATTAGTTAAAATCTTATTGTATTAGTGGACTGGGTTTGTACTGTAGCTACAAGTTACAATATCAGTGAGGAGGAATGTTTGGAAGACCTGTGCTTTGTCCATGCCTCAAGACCAAAGAGCATTCATGTGAGGAGGCATGTTTGAGATAATAATAAAATTATTCTCTTAACAGCTTAAGTTTTTCAGATGCTTGGTCACAGACATTCTGTACACGAGAAAAAAACTAAATTCAAATACTCAAACCAAAAAAGTGATTGCCAAAATGAAAGACAGCTTTTAATTTCCAAAATAAGTTACCTGTGGACCATAAGATAATTCCAGCTCACACCCAGCTGCTATAAATTTTGTTGTTCGTATACATAGACTACGTGAAAGAAAATATGCATGAATATTTGGTTGGCAAGAATGGTTGAATAAACTGCCAGTTTTATAAATAGCTTTTCCCACTCTAACCTGAGAGAAACAACAGAATATGACTCAGAATCATCAAATATAGAAAATAAAATATTACCACCACCAACAATGTCTGAAGTCTGGACTATAATAGTAGAATTTGCAATGATGTGCACAACTATACGCTGGGCAAGCAAAAATTTTAATAAAGAAGAAAGAAAAATGATGCAATTCATAGCAAAATGTGTACCTGTTCCACATTACTAGTTAAATATGCATTGGACGGAAATTCTCCAAACTGGTCTGATAGCACATGAGCATCTATTGACTTTAAACGAACAATGGTCATACAATTCACTTTAATTTGAGAAATAATAATGACAACCTGCATTGACCGAAGAAGATGAAATTTGATTATGATTTTTAAATTTTTAAGGATTCAAATATGAGAAAATATCAAAATAAATAGTTCTTCAAAAAAATAGTTCTCCATCAGATTGAAAAATGTTAAAGTACATGTGTTAATGATGGTCTTCTATGAAAAGAAATAAAAATAGACACATTCATGTGTCGCACACAGAGTGCCAAAACAACCTGTGACAAAGACACTCCATCTATGGGAAACACGATGCTACTAGAGTGTTGAAGACAGTATAACAACACAATGGCGTGTATATGTGAGTCCAATTTGCTTTCAGATGGCATATGTTTATAACAATGAGAAAGCTCCTGCACAAGAAGGATAGAAATCGTAAGCATCTGGTTATTCATAAAATCAACCAAATAACTGACTAAATCAGCTAAACTGAAAAGCTACATGCATTTAAAACATACCAGCCCATCCACAAAGTCTTTAATATCTTCAGATGCGCTCTTTGGCAAAAACCTTGCTAGTATCCGGCCAGCCAAAACTATTTCAGATGGCAGTACTGCAGACCAATTTACACCTTGACATTCAAGTTTATGTTCAGAAATATTCTCAATTTCTTGTTCAGAATCATTGAATTGAATAACTTCTGCAGCATATTCTCCAATATCTATGGGTAAACTTTTAAGAATGCCATGAATTTCTGGATAAATCCTGAACATTTGCCCGCCTGCCTTTATCTGGCATTGCTGGGAGCAGTACAGTGGTATTGAACACGATATACAAGGAACTCTATCAGCTGGTAGGTCATTCAAGCAATAATGACAATGAGTTTCCCGGCATTGCTTTGATATTACCTGTATGAAAAAAAAGTATATCAAGAAAACTTGCCACAATAAGTTTGTATTAGTCAAGGAATACAAATATACATAAAAACATTATTCATTGATTATGGTTCCTAGGAGATCTGGAGTCTCCAGTTCTCTGGAAAGGAAATCGTATTAATTACAAAAAAAAGATGAATTACAAAGAACCCCTTTAACTTAAGATCATGCTCAACTTACCCCCCACTGCTTCCAATTGAAGCAACCAATCCCTAAAACTTTGTAAATCACACATTATTGGTACTGTTTCATTTAAATTTTAAATAGTTAACAGAATTGTGCACGAGATGTTTAAAACAAAAGTAGAATTAGAAAAGAAGAAACGTGTAGAAAAAATCCCATTAGTCACCCCCAGCAAATGGGAAGAGAGAAACAATCGTCTAGGAATTTCTTCGTTCATATTAGGTCTATCTTAACATCATCTCTCTCTCTCTCTCTCTCTCTCTCTCTTGCATGTATAATATTTGGTAGGATGCACATGGAACTAAGTTGAAGGGGTCTTGGATATTTTAGCCTGAAAAATACATAATTGAAATTAATTGTGCATCATCCAAGCAGAATGAAGCCATATTCATTGCTGAAACCACAGAAGATATAAACGAAATGACAGTTAGTGATATTAGAAAGAGAATATTTGTTTCTTACCATAGCATAAGGTTCTTCAGTATGAAGCAAAGAACCTGGTAAAATGTCACACGATGATGCCATGCCTCTACCTTTATCAGGAATCGTGACACACTGTAGCTTTATTTGGGGCATCTCATCTGCGACAAATGCACTGTACCATCTTACTATCCCATGAAGAGAGGAAAATAAAATGGTTCTTTCAAACTTACAAAAAAAGGATGAACTGGTGTGAAAATACGAGTGAGTAACAGACCAGCTGATGTAGAATAACATTAAATAGCAGGCTGGACAAACTATATGCTAGCTGCAATCATTTCGTTACAGCATTCACATATATGTAAATGTTCAACTGAAGTCGGTCCTTTGGCCCCATTCTTGATCAAAATAACAAATAAAAAAATTCAACTGAATTCTTCTGCCTAACTAAAGGGTCCTTGCTTAATATGCGGTTAAATTGAATCAACTGATTAATTCAGTTGTCTAATTTCTTTGGGCTTTGGCCAGGTATCCTCACTGGCATTGCTGTCAGACTAACCCTCAGGCACTGTAGCAATTAGTAGGCCCTCCCAACTATCTAATTTTTGTCCATATGAAAAACAAAGCTTAGATTTTAGCAAATAGGGTGGGAGTGGGACTACGATCAAACTACAAAGTGCTCCTCAAGAAAGGTATATCAGTTTGAGTAATATAAAAGGGTTAAGTTTTTTACCACCCTCGCTTCTTTCATTAATTCTCCTGTCATGTTTCTCTTTATGGTTACTATGGTAGCATTAAACCAATTTACAAAAGGCTTCCAATAAGCTTGTGTTTTTTTTTGGCCAAGAAAAAGTCATTCAAAAACTACATGACAAAATAAGACTGAAGGACAAAAAGGGTGAGGCCCATCTCAAACATCTGCACACATTTCATATGGGAACAGGAGAGATAGAGTTAGGTCCTGCCATTGAGTGACTCTTTGAATTCAGGGATGGAAAAGCAATGGATAAAGAGGAAGGAAGCCAAATATTTAAATGGAAACAAAGGGGCTTTAAAGGGAAAATGTATGCCTATAGCTGCTAAAAAACTGAGTCTTTGTCCCAAGTCCAGCTGAGCTGTATAATTTAATTTTATAGGGAAGGTGGTGTCTTGGCTAAAGTTCATGAAGTTGATAACTGAGCACATTAGGCTTTCACATTTTTGTCTTTTATTTTTAAAACTATTTTCAGGGGTTAAGTTTTGTGCGAATCATTTTCCTTCAAGGTTTCCAAGCCTAATTTCAATGTTTCAATCTCTAAATTTATATATATTTCAAAAATCCTTTTGCTATCCTATAAATAGCACTACAGGCTGGTCTTCAGATCTACCTTGCTTCGAGGCATGTGCTGTTTTGAGGATTGAGATACATGTATTGATGTTTGCATGATTAATAAATTCATAAATAATTATGGCATCTCTCTTAAGGACAGAACAATGCACAAAATGTGAAAATATATGCAAAGTGCAGAGCAAAGAATTATACAGAATCTGGATGGACCATACGATATTCAGAACGACAGCTATCACTTCAAACATACTTTAATACTGTAAGCATAACAAAACTAAACTCAACAAAGCCTTATCCAACTAGCTAGTTAGTAAAGTGTCCTGCTTAAGTTCTTAACAAAGAAAGCTGCTTACCCACTGTATTCAAGCAGTTCCCGCTGTGCTTTACTGCCATACTTGCGCTCTTGCATTGGTCTAAAATACTTTTCAGTTCATTTTCAATTTTCCTCTTCCCACCCAATGATGATTCCATACTTTTAGCCACATTTAGGTCACAGATCGCGTCTTTATAATTTCCCAATGAAGCATTTGCCTGGCTTCTCCTATACCATGCCTGAGGGTGAAATATAAATATTAAAATAATCGAAACTATAATTCATCTGAGCATCCATATTCTTTGCCTTATCCTTCTACATCAAACATCAAAGAACATATTCCTAAAAGTTCAATTGCATCACAACAGAGACTGATCTTCGGGATGAGTAAGCAAAGCATGTCAACATACATGTTACTTCAAATTAGCATTTTTGTTAAGAAAAATCACAAGATATTTATATCAAACTTTCATATACCATCTTCTCAGTAAAGCAATGAGCAAAGAGAATTAATTGCTTTGTTTGGATTATTAAACTCATTATATACTGAGGGCAAAAAAGCTAACATTTCTTTAAACACACATGAATAATTTAATCTACAAATACAAGAATATCACCCCATTCCATAATGGAGTGTAATTGTGTAACTACATAAAACAGGTAACTATTGAAGCTGATTTTCACCTTTGCATGGCTTGGGCATATCTGGAGAGCTCGAGTGCAATCTCGCAAACACTCCACCAAAAGACTCATTTTCTGCACAAAAGCATACACACATGAATACCTCCACAGTATCAAGCCTATTAATTCAATAACCAAGGTAGCATGTGATGCATAGGCAAAACATGGAGTGGAACCAAAGTGTTATAATTTTTACTTTTTAATCTTATGTCTTGCTCTTCTATAGAATACATCAAACACCGACATTTCTACAAAAAGCTACCTGCTATCATAAAAAAGAGCTTACATGCAATACAGTGGCTCGATTGACATATAACGTCGCAACCAGATTATTTTCCATGTCACCATCTTCAAAAGGAGCCTTACGCAATGCCTGTACCACAATTATAAATAAATAAATAAATAAATAGTGAGTAAACAGCCTCTCCGCTTGCAGATATAAGGTTGCGTATATCGACCATCCCAAGACCAGGGAGCCTCGTCCACTGGCCCAACCTTTTTAGCGAGTAAACAATGTTAATCAATTAGCAACAACCTTAAACCCCACTAAGTGGGAGCCTTGAGCATTGTGCTAGACTTTCTTAGTGAGTAAAAACAATATAAAGCAATTACCAACAACCTTGTTCAAATTAAAAGACATTTGAACGAAAAAACACCACATTTAGGAGATTAGATTAAGAGAGAATAACCTGAGTGTAGAAATTCAAAGCCTTGACATAATCTTTGTCTAAAAAACACTGATTACCAAGCTGCTTAGATTCCAAAGCATCGTGCTTACTCTTACCACATAAACCATACTTTGGGTCTGCCAATTCGGTAATCATCTAATCTAACAGAGTTTGAAATTGAATTAGGTTGAGATTGAATAATGAATAGTAAGAAAATAGGGATTAAGAGTAGAGTTACGTGATGAAATGGATTGAAACGAAGAAAAAAACGGTGGAGATATGAACAAGTTGTGGAAAGATCATCGACGCTGCTCTCTGATATCATTTGTTTCAGGCCTTCTGGAATCGAAGCTTTCAGACTCTCCATCTTCTCTTCTCTTCTCTTCTCTTCTCTTCTGCAATAGACACTCTCCACACTCTACTCTCACTCAGCTATTCAGTAAAAATGTTCACTGGGGATGAAATTCCCAGGGGCTTTGTTGAGGAGGAACATGGGATAATGAGGGTAACAATATTTTAAGTTTAAAAAATAGAATAAGGAGTGAATTTTAAAGGAGTGAATTTTAAAGGAGTGAATTTTAAACTATAATAGGTATAAAAATCAAAACCTAGAGCTATAAGCCATGCTCATATACCTGAACAACTTGAGTAAGCTAGAAGGCCAAGATCAAGATGACCCATCTTAGCTAGGGGTGTAACTAGTTGTTATGTATCAAACTATATATTTAATATTAACACGACAAATATCATAATTGTAATATCAACATAATTGATGGGTGAGATTTTTATGGCTGCTACACGGCCATAACCTTCACATCCAGCCCTTTTAATAATTGATTTCATGATTCATTTTTTAGTGAGGGTCATGGAGTCACCTAATCAATACAAGATATTGGATTATTTTATGAGCCCAATGTCACTTCTTATATAAAGGAAGTTGCACAAGTTTGATAACACTAATGTTTTGTGTGGTTTATGAGAGAATGTGAGAAGAAAGAAACACGTGAGAGAGAAAATAAAGAAAGAAAAAAAGGTGAAAAAAGCAATGAATTTTCATATTGTTTGGTAGAAAATAAATTAAAGAGAGAGAGGAGAATAGAGAAATAGTGTTATGTTGTAAAAGACAAAAATATCCTTCAATAATAAAGAATAGAGAAATGTCATTTTATTTTTAATTATTAGTTTTAATAATTCTAAAATCGACAGTTATCTGTTATAATAAAAAAATTATTTTAGATTTAATTAATGATTTTTTAAACATTTGTATTTAAAATTACTTAATATATATAATTAAATTATTTTTGCTTCACTTATAATTTTTATACTATTCTTCTCATGATATCATGCAAAGTCATTTTATAAGTTTATATACATTGTGTAGTATATAATATAATACTTGCAATGTCTTTATAAGTGGATCCAAAATGCACCTCAACTACTAATTCATTATTACAATGTGTCTTCATAAACGTGTGTTATTTACCACAATGTTATACTTGTGCGAATGTGCCTATGATAATTGGTCATGTTTAGCATAATCACTTGCATGATTTTGTCTAATTGAAACTTACCAGTAGTTACCTTTTGTCAATAACATGCTTTATTATTTGGTGGGACATGTTACCATGAAAAAAAATCAAAATATTATGCAAGGACAAATGGTGCATTAGGATATAACGGTGATGAAATTGGTTTGATGATAAAGCCTAATCCTATTATGAGGCAAAACAAAACAATATGCAGATGATAGTGATCTAAAACAAGTGTTTAACCAAGTAGCAATAGCATGCACCAATAGGTATAATAAAAATGAGAGTTATACAAATAGCAAATCCCTAATCTTGAGTAACAACTACCATGAAGAAGAAAAAATAATCAGGCAACAAACCCACTAATATATGACAATGAAGAAGAAAATCCACAAACAAAGTAAGAAAAAATAAAGTTATGCATACCAGGTAGCAAATCCACAAACACAGGAGATAACAATGGGGAGAAGATGAAAAAACTGCCGCCAATAATAAAGTATGCAAGGTAATTTAGGTTAAGGGTTTTTATGGTATTTTACAAAATATAACACTCTTCTCTCATCTTTCTCTTCATCTTTGAGGAGAAATAAATTTTATGGACCACATACTATTTTTTTCTCCTCCCCTCATTCTATCTTCTCAACCAAAGGGGGAAACCTCAATTTCTCTCATACTTCTCTCCCTTCATCTTCTTTCTCTCCATATTCTCTCAATCCAAATGAGGGCTAACTATTACTCAGAAAACACACACCAGTATAATCAGAGTTATCCTATTGAGGATCTTTCATCATCATGATCAAATAAGGAGTGATAAGATCAACAATAAAGAAAGGAATTAATGGAAAACAATACCTTAAATAAGAATCAGTGTGATTCTTGGTTGGGATGAAGAACAAGAATATTATTAGAAAGAATGAAAGAAGAACAAGAATTGAGATGTACAAAAGGTCCCACAACCTTTCCCCTTCCCCTGATTCCACAATCAGAATTTATTTCCCAATTAACTCTCCTTCCTCCAAGAGACTAGTTCCTTATTTAGAGCCTAACTAACAAACTATTATAGAAAGCCTAACAAACTAATTGCTTAGGGATACTTTAGTAAATGTGTTACAATTAGGAAATCTCTAACTAGACTTACATATTTCCCATTCTATACACATTTTTAATGCTACGCTTAGGCCTCTCTACTGTCAGCAATATCTTTTTGCAAATGGAGCTCCTTGCATTCTTGATGCATCTCCTCACGTTCTTGATGCATTTCCTCATGTTCTTGTGTCCAGCTATCGTCGTCTCTTACCATCCTTTGTGTTGATATCATACATAAAGTAACAGCGGGGCTGATAGTTCCACTCCCTCAGGGCACTGAATCGGTGCTCTAATACCAATGATAAGATCAAGAAGAAAGAAAGGAATTAATGGAAAACAATACCCTAAACAAGAATCAATATGATTCTTAGTTGGAGTGAAGAACAAGAATATTATTAGAAAGAATGAAAGAAGAACAAGAATTGAGATGTACAAAAGGTCCCACAACCTTCCCCCTGATTCCACAATCAGAATTTATTTCCCAATTAACTCTCCTTCCTCCAAGAGACTAGTTCCTTATTTAGAGCCTAACTAACAAACTATTATAGAAAGCCTAACAAACTAATTGTTTAGGGATACTTTAGTAAATGTGTTACAATTAGAAAATCTCTAACTAGACTTACATATTTCCCATTCTATACACATCTTTAATGCTAGGCTTAGGCCTAATCTTATCGGGGAGAGTATGAAACTCCTTTACCTCTTATGAGATTACTCATAATTCATGAATTATGTAATGTCACACTTTACATTAGGAGTGAGTAGGACGCGACCCTAACCATTCACCCAGTCGATCATGATTGCGCCCGAATAGAGTCAGTATCATTAGGTCTAGGGTCAGGATTGGGTTTAAAGATTAGACTTGGTCAATATTTAGCGCCTAGTAGGGACTAATCATAACTAGTCTCAATCCCTCTCATGGTCACTCACTCATCAAGTTTGTAAGTGTCTCTACTCAAATATGTACAGAGCAATGTCACCTTTTTTGTCAAAAGTATCATTGATTCTCTAATTTTTTATCATACGTATATGATTAATAATATATATACATATATCATTTTATATGTCAAATTACATATTCATAATAATAAATAATATTGAGAATATTTTATCTAAAGTGAGTATGCATTATATTTAATCAGGTCTAGGGTCGAGTTCGGGTTTAAAGGTTGATCCGACCGATATTTAGAGTCATGTTAACTTCGGGTATATGGCTGAGTCTGAGTTCAAAAAAATGCCCCGACCAACATTTAGGGTCAGATAAGGACAAACCTTAACTCGTTTCACCCAAAACATGTTCACCCTTATCTTACATGCTCCATTAATATAAGTTTTATTGAAAAACTAACCACAATATACTTTGTATTTTTCCTTAAATGAATCATTTCCAATACATTTTATATTCACTTCAAACAACTATATGATTTATCTATTTTTGATTTCTTATCTTCAATCTCAATGACTAAGGCTAACAAAAAAGATCATATTTACTAAATTACTCTCTTCTATAATAATCAAGTTTGTTTGACTAATTTACTCTCTCGTATAAGTGGTACATTTATTTATTTATATTTGAAGAGTAACCATAAAGGCCTAGTCAGAGTTAGTTTATCAAACATTTCTTATTGATACAACCATTTTATTAGCTCTGAATTCATATCAACTAGTTATTCCAAACTGAGTAATTATTTACATAAACATGAGGCATTATGCATAACATTTTAAGTAACATCTTCATTCATATCTCCTAGCATATCAACTACTTGAAATATTGCATCATAACTATTTCAACCTCACAATCATGAACGCTTGATGCACCTCCTATATGATAGCAACTCCTCAAATCTAATTCATTGACCAATGAGGAATTACAAGGATATGCTTGACAGAAGTAGATGTTATTCATTTGGAAGTGCTATTTGTCACACATTAAGTTCTTATATTAAAGCTTTAGAATTGCTTTTTGGAGGTGGCTTTTCCGGAAGATCTTGTTAACTAGTGACCTAAAAGATAAAAACTTTTCATTGAAGTTATAGCTTCTAAAAAAGATACACAAATTTCACACTAGCTAACATTCCATTATAAATATAAGCATCGATAGTTTTAAAAAGAAAGAACTTATCTAAGTTAACAAATTCATGCTCAAGAATTTCCTTTCACTCCATTTATGTTGTTTCATGTCAACCAAAGGTACTGATTGGTTAACCAAAATTTATGAAGTACATTGCAATAACAATGGAACATAAAGCATACTAAACAAAAATGACAAAATTCATCTGCAAAACAAACTCCCTACATTCCATTTTCGATCATTTTGAAGCGCTAAAAGTTTGGAAGCTGCAAACTTGATTCGTGAATCATTTCCGACCTCCTTGCTTTTCTCTCTTCAACTCTGGGTCCCTGAAACCAGACATCAGCATATAAGAGAATGCAAAGGCAGGGCAGCACTACTACTACAACAACAATAAAGCCTTTATCCCACTAGGTGGGGTTGGCTACATGGATTGAACGACGTCATAATACTCTATCATAAATCATGTTCATTAACAAAAATTGAGCTATAAGTCTTTCTTTATCTTTCCATATGGTTTTTCTTGGTCTCTCTCTTCCTCTAGGAATTAAACTAACTATCATTTGATCTATTCTCCTTACGAGAACAACACTACTACATGACTAAATATGTAGCAGAAACCATACCTC
Organism: Lupinus angustifolius; assembly: GCF_001865875.1. NCBI lineage: Eukaryota > Viridiplantae > Streptophyta > Magnoliopsida > Fabales > Fabaceae > Lupinus > Lupinus angustifolius. The sequence continues at coordinate 14,330,009 of NC_032011.1, forward strand.
TCAATGTGATCGAGAATCAAAAGCCTGGGTCCGGGAGGGATCTTTACATCTCTCAGAGCACTGAAACACATCATAGAAAACAAATGAGTCACACTCCAAGACATAGTAAGCCAAAATATATGAAGAAGAAAATTGACACCAGAATTGAAATTGTTACCTATCTGTCAGTAGAGGCAGTGTGATGTCCGTTAACAAGCCTTTCTTAAAATTCTTCTCATAACCCTGAAGGCCTAGGTTTTGCAACATGCTGCTTGTTTTAATATAGTGAGTATCTACAGCAGGCGGTTGAGAAAACTTTTGACCTATCTGCATGATTAATGAATAGTTAAATACATGCAATGAGTTAATGGGATGCCAAATTATAAACCTACAAAAAAAACCAGGGATCCAGATAAGCATGTATTGCTTAGACAAAAACCACTAGTCTTAGAACCCCGAGAAGGATTACGCCTAGAATTTGTTCCAAACTTTTTTTCTAAGAACAACAAAATCGAGACTTTAGTCCTACTAGGTGAGATCAAGTACATGCATTGAACAACATCATGCTACTATCATAAATTATGTCCATTGAAAGCTACCTACTAACTTAGGGAAAAAGTAATATGAAAGCTACCTACGAACTTAGGGAAGGATTTAGCTTAGAACTTGGAAGTGGTGAAAAATCCTTTTGGTATGATAATTAGTATGATCTTGATAAACTTTGAAACATGGTCGAGATCTTTGGAGTGAGGGTACATGGGACTTCAATATTTTGTTTACTATGTTTTCCACTCAGGTGAAGGATATGATTAATACTATTGATGCTCCGTCAGGATACTTGTATTGAGGATTGCTAGGATTGGGAGAATCATGCATCCAAAGCTTACACTGCAAACTTAGGTTATAGGTGGATAAAAGCATGTGATGGTGATGGTTCATTGCACACTACTTACACTCCATACACTTCATTTTGCTTCGACTCATACAAAAGCCAAATGCTTCTAAAGCTCCTCCCCATATTTCTAACTTCCTATTTAATTCACCTCTCAAGTCTCCAAATAGAACAATATCATTATCAAAAAGCATACATTGAGGGACTGGTTCTTGGATATGCTCACTAAGCACATTCAAAACCAATGCAAACTACTAGAAGCTAAATGTTGACCCTTGGTGTAGTCTTATAGCAATAGGGAAATCTTCTGAGATTCCATCTCGCTTTTTCACACTAGTCTTGGTCCCATTATATATACATATACCTATATATCCTTGATTACTAGAATGAAGGGAATATTTTTTCTTCTCTAGAGCTTTCCACAAGTAAGAGATTACATCTAAAATTTTGTTTATAAAGGATACCAATGGACAAGTGTTCATTGTGTTAGTGTTGCCAACATGGAAAGCCCAACAAAACCTAGTTCCTATTCCTACTAATCAAATCAGGTACAAAATAGGAAAGGCCTAAAGAAAACAGGTAAGATACATATATTTTCTCTTCATGCCCACCTGGAAAAGTCCACCTTGAACAAGTGCAAAGAAAAGTCCTGAAGTGACCGCATTTGCTGCTTGATTTGGTCCACCCATGCCACTTACCAATGAAAACATGGCCCCAGAACCAAAAGCTGCTGCCATGCTGCAATAGATGATTTAGCAGATTCTCAGCATCATAAAAGCTATAAGGAATCACGATGGTTGTACCAAGGACACCAAATCTTGAATTATGCAGGAAAATTAGTAGATACTATTAGGTAATCGAAGTTCGTATGTAATAGTATCCAAACAAAATAACACAGCATAAATAATTATTGACAACTTCTCACATATTATAATCAGTTACTTGGCTCCTTTAGGTAATAGGCTCCCTCCTAACTTTTTCTGTCTCTGTTTAATACATGAGAATTTGCCCTCATTTAAGCAACATGGCAAGTTGACAGCTTTGAGATTGAAGTAATAACCACATAACTTTGGATATTGCAATCTAAGTTTTTCACTCATTTTACTTCTTCAGAGTCAGAAGCTTTTGGTTTATTGCATATAATGAGAAGTTGATAGACCTTGTATGCTGTACTGATTTATCTTTGCTGGTGTTAGCTATATTATGGAGAGAAAAATAAGAGAATAAAAATTGATATAGAAGTCATGGTTGTACAATTATTTAACATTAAGTTAAGTGGCCAATGAAGGTAAAATATGCTCTCATATATGCCCGAGTAAGATTAACCATCAATTAAATTTTGAAATTCATTATGCCATGTTCTGAAGCATGGACAAAACTGAATTCAAATCATAACAATTTGCCTAGCATCTGATTTCAAAGAAGTTGGTATATCAAACTTAGAAATTCCTTTGTTTAGGATGCACCATAATAGGAATATTGAACACAGTGATGAAGACATTAGAGAAAGAGAGGGGCGAGAGACAAAAATTACATGACTGAAATTTCATATTTGTTGTAGAGGGAAGAAAGCTCAAGCCTGTTAAGAAGTTCAATAAATACTAATTCAAGGTTTCTCACTTCCTCTTTTCATAATCACTCTAAGGTGGTGTGGAGATTTGTTTCCATCAACTTATGCAGTTTTCAGTTAGCTTAATATATATCTTTAGATATGAATGTCTGGAATACCAGGACAAATTGTACCATCTCACTAAGAACAAAAAGACCTCAGTAGTAGCATATTGAGACAATGAAACTTTATCGAGTAAACAGAGAGGGGAAAAACTCACCTGCTCTGGACATCTTCCTTTCCCCGTAACCTTTTCAAGACACAGGTAATACCAGCATTCACTCCGGTCATAACAGCAAAGTTGCGTCCTTGAACGAACGGACCGCCAGAAAGAGCCTATAATTCAATAAAATCAAAAAATACTGACATTTATATTAACAACGAGTCAAAAACAATAACAATGACAGTCAATTACCAAATTTCATGCTGAGTAAAAAATGCGTACCTAAACCGGCCCATGAGAAATGAAAAATATTAAGAAAAAAAGCTAACTTTGTTTTCAAGAATCTCAAATGCTAGTCAAATTATTTAATGAAAAATTTAGGGACACAATAGTACCAATGATTTTGAACATCATTTGAGATCCTTAAAAATTAAATTAGAATTTTATTATTTCTAAGGAGACTAAAGGTTTTTTTTTCCTATAGACTAACTTGGTATTATTTACTAAATAAAAATAGGATTTAATGTGTAATATGTATGTAGTGACGGCATAAGAATTTCTACATTATCAGCATCCGTTCTATCCGCCCTTCATTTGAATTGATTTTATTTAAGTGTGTTTGAATGATTATGATAAGACTTAAGTGCATGAGGAGAGTCCAACCCAAAAGAATAGTGTATTAGGTGGGAAAGTCTCATGGCTTGAGTACTACATTGAGTTTGTTATGCTATCCAACTCCTAACATTCTCATCCCCTTTAAGGGTTGACATCCACGGCGACTTTCACTTTATCGACAATGACTCAATGGTAGATCTTTCTCTTTCGGCGGCTTCACTCGCCTATCAGTATTCGGTAATATACCTTAATCTATCTATAGGTAGCCATTTCCGTGGCAAAACTCCCTTTGAAAGATACTAATTGTTAGGATTTAAACACAAGAGGAAACTCCAACCCAAAAGACTAGTCTTTCACCTGTGAGAGCTTCATAGGTTAAGTACCACATTGAATTTGTCATGCTACCAAATGTCGGCCTCCTCACATATTGTTACCACATGAATTGTGGATGCGACAGTCTAAAAAACAACTTCTATACACTAGGTGCATATAATAATAACTCTATATGTAGGAACCAGTGAAAAAAATGCAGTCATGTTCCATAACCAATGAACCCAAAAACTTCCTATCAATACAAAAACCCTAAATGTGAAATTCACAGAAACAAGGCACAAACATTACGAAAATGGAAGAATCAACACAAACCTGAGCTTGTTTAAGAGAAGCCATGGCTTGAGGGCTAAGAGAAGCATTAGGAGGCGGGGTAGGGAAAACAGAGGAAGCTTCAGAAGTGAAGGTACTCATGAAAGCACCGATGGCGGCACCTTGGGCGGCGCTAGCGGCGGTGACGACGGTGGCCTCGACGGGGAGAGATTGTTTAGAGAGCCAAAGTTTGAAACCGGACTCTAACTGCTTGAAACGTAATTGGATTTCTTGAATTGGGTTGTGAAGTTGGTGAGGTAAGAAGTTTGGTACAGCCACCATAGCTCCTCCTTCTTGTTGCTTCCCTTTCTCCATCTTCAACTCTCTTTCTGTTTCAACAAGAGAGTTTCACAATGGATAACAAGGTGTTTTTATTTCTTCTTATTTTTATACTACTTCACACTATTTTTATTTCATTATCTATATCTATATTATATTATATTATATATAAAGCCAAAACATGGTGTAACTACTACCATGACATAATTTATATATTCTTATTTTACCCTTCAAAAATTTAATTTAAAAAATCATATAATCATATATAACTACCTCAAATACATTAACTATAAGTTGCATATCTATACTACTTAATAAAGGAAAAATCTAACCTAATTTTCATGAAGTTATTTTGGGTTTTCCTATTTCATATTTTCTAACTTCTAATTTTATTGTATAAGTTATACTTTCATCTTTATATATACTTATACTACTAAACATTTATTTCATATTTTATAACTTCTAATTTTATTTTATAACTTCTAATTTCATCTTTATTTATACTTATACCAATAAACATTTA
>NC_032011.1:14334810-14365667 GCF_001865875.1 Lupinus angustifolius
CCTATCAACCCGCTTTCCTATTGTTTGTAATGTGTATTCTACATATTAAGTTGTATTATATATTGTAATTTGTAGTTGAATATATATTCGTTTGAGGTAATTATTCAATCTTAAAGAAAAGATACATATACAATTGTGTTCATCAAGAATAGAGTCTTAATATATTCACTTAATTTTATTTTCTAGCATGTTAACAGGCACTACTGGGTCTGTCAACCCAATTTCCTATCGTTTGTAATGTGTATTCTTCATATAAAAGTGAATTTTTATCTAATTAATTAAAATCTATTGAATAAATCTATTGCATTGGTCACAATGTATATCCATTAAATTAAAAAATAGGAATGCATGAAATATATTGCATTGGTCACAATGTATGCAATTGAGTAAAGAGTATGTGAATATTTGACATTTAGAACATCCAGACTACACGTTACAAACAATATGAAAGCGGTTGACGGACAATTGTATATGCGTCATTTCTTTAAGATTGAACAATTACCTCAAACGAATATATATTCAACTGCAAATTACAATAATTAATACAACTTAATATGTAGAATACACATTACAAACAATAGGAAAGCGGGTTGACACGCTAGTTATTATAGTTGCAAAACTTGTGATATTTATGGTTTTTTATAGTTAATTCGATCTCATTTCTAGCCATAGAATAATTCATAAATAATTATATGTTGAGAAGTATAGAAAAAATGAAAAGAATGGTTTGATCCTAATAACTTATCTATATTAATATGTTACTTGCTTATTCCCACGGGTAATAATATATTTTGTGTTATAAATTAAAAAATTATTGATAATCACCTTATAAAAGAAAATATTAATGTATTGAAAAATTATTAATAATTGGAAAGCAAAAGTATTTACAAAATACTAAAAGAAATAATACATTGAAAAGTTGAGAGTTTTTTCGGAAAATAAATTAAGAGTACATTAGATGGGAAAGTGGTTAAATAATGGTATTTTTGGAAAAATAATATATAATTTATTTTGAGTTTATAAAATAATAAAAGATATAGAAAAGGATTAAAAAATCAAAATATCAAAAAAATTGAAAATAGAGAGTATTATTTGGATTCGTCATCAAATTATTATTTTTGTACTACTAAGGGTCTCTATTTACCTTTTGATAATTAACTAATTTCTTTCGAAGTTTGTTGATGTCTCTCCCAATAAGTGTCACTCTTAAAAAATGAATCATCGACATTAAAGATTTAGTGAGACCTTACACCACTGGACCAACACATTATCAATTATCAAATTGTTTGCATCTATGGAAAACCAAAATTGTTCTTTATGAATCAAATTAATTCTTTTAAAATTTCTATAATAATTTTTAGCATACTTTAATTACTAGAAACAATTTTAATCCATATTTATAATTATTGGATACTAACTTAAATTTTCAATGATTCAAACTTATATTCATAGTGTAACATCTAGATATATCTTATAAATGTTAAAAGTTTGATTTATGTGAGTAACACTTATTATAAGAAATAGACACGTAACTTGAAAGAGATAAATTCTTTATAAAAAGTGAAGAAATATATTGATAGCACAAAAAATTGATACCCACAAAAATTTATAAGAGATAAATAAATATTCATTCTATTGTTTATTAATTATTTAATTTGTACTTAATTAAATGTGTTGAGAATAAAAGTCGCCTACTGTTTATCCTATCAAACAAGGCCCTTTCAGGGATTCTTCATTGGAAAATTTTCTACATTCCATGATAAAGACTTCTGAAGATAACCAATAAAATATTGTCAACACATTAAAAATTTAATTCTAATTAAAATTTAGTCATTAATAATAGCATCAATTTTTTTAAAAATAAGTTAATATATTAATTAATAAGATCTAGTAAATTTCACTAGCTCAGTTTGATGGAACTAGACCCTATAACAGAAGACTAAAATTTGAGGTTTAACTTCTAAAATACACACTATACAAGTCCATGGGTAAATCATACACACAGAAGTGAACTTATTTCGATAACTTATGACAGCATATACACTAAAATTGAAATTAAGATGAGCATAAACATTTGCTTAGATGGTCCTTTAATTTAGACAAATATGGTATAAAGGCAATAAATATTAAGAGTGTGTGATGAATTTAATGAAAGTTATGTTATATTTTTACCTTTACAAGTGAGAAAATTATTTTTTATACATTCATGACTCATGAGCATTATATTTTTAATAATATTTACATGATAATGCAAAATATTTAATATCATCTAAAGAGTAATGGTGTAAACTAGCAGTTGTTAATTGTTATGTATTGGATTAGTAAACTAAGTTTTTTGAAGTATCCTTATTACATACACATAACTAAGTTTTGTTTACTATGCACTCAGCATACACAACCATTAACCATCAAATTTTGGTAAAGTTGTTTAGCCACATACACTAAAAGGAGAAAACTACATGCTATCATAAAGAGTGTAAAATTTATATATCGTGAGTGTAAAGATTTATACACATACGTTACATTATCTACGATTTATTTAAATTATTTTTCTGAAAAATCAATGATACTTAAATATTATTGTTGGATGATATACTAATAGTATATAAAACTCATACACTATCAATGCATACATCATTTTCTCATTCATAAATACAGATATGATATTTTATTATCTTTTTATAAATTATTAATGTTACTAAAGGGTAAGGCATATATTCCATTAGTACATAACTTACCTAAACTCTAATTAACTTAAACTGATATATGCACGGTGATTGACTGTGTTTGATTTAGAGCACATTTGCTGTGTGTTAAGTTATGTTTTGTTAAAATAGAAATAATTCCAAATTTTGTTTTGTTAGTTAGTGGTTAGACTTATTATAAATAGCATTGTATTATCTTGTTAAAGAAGAAAGAAAATTGATAGTTTTTCCAACCACATAATCTCCTCTTGATTCTCCTTCTTTCTCAAGATCTAAGTGTTAGAAATTTAAATATCTAACACTAAGTACTCAACTTCATCTTCTCCAATCCCTCCCCATAACGCATAAACATTTTCTTTTCTTGTTCTATTTTCAGTGTGTTCCAACAAATCTGGTATCAAGAGCTAGGTTGGAGATACAAGAACACAAAAGAACATCGATCTTGAATCAATATGGGACAGAATAGTGGCAATTTTCCAGCAAACTTACCAATCCTCATGGCAAGAATTGGATCAAATGGAGAGTACAAATGAAGGCATTGATGGGGTACCAAGAAGTGGATGAAATAGTTGAGCAGAGATTCCAATCCTTTGTTGAAGGAGGAACAAAAGAACAAAGGAAATTGCATGAAGAGAATAAGAAGGAAGATTGCAAGGCAATGTTCTTACTGCATCAATGTGTGGATAAAGAACACTTTGAAAAGATTTATGGTGCAGAGAATTCAAAAGAAGCCTGGTTGATTCTTGAAGCTTGCAACCAAGGAGTAGAACAGTTGAAGAAAGTAAGGTTGCAAACACTCAGGCGCCAATATGAATTGATGCAGATTGAATCCAACGAGAGAGTGACACAATTCTTCAACAAAGTCATCACACACACTAATGTAATGAAGGCATGTGGTGAGAAAATCAGTGATCAATCTATAATTGAGAAGATCCTAAGAACTCTAACCCCAAGATTTGATCACATTGTTGTGGCAATTGGAGAATCCAAGAATATTGAAGAGATGAAAGTTCAGGATCTTCAAGGATCCCTGGAAGCACATGAGCAAAGACTCATTGAAAGGTCCAATTAGAGACCAGTTGATCAAGCATTGCAAGCTCACTTCACAGATAGAAGAAGCTTCAATGGAAAGAATAGATTTCAAGGAAGGGGTGCAAGAAGAGAGTTTAGAGGTGGAAATCATAAGAATTTCCAGCAGAAGGATCATGACAAAATTGGTCATGGCATACATGACTCAGAAAGAAGAGGGAGTCTAAATCAATAGAGAGGTGGCAGAAGATTAGTTGATAGAAAGAAAGTAAGGTGCTTCAATTGCAATAGGACAAGTCACTTTTAAAATGAATTCAAGGCTTATATTGGATCAAACAATGATGGAGGCAAGTCACACAGTGAAGCACATATGGTCAAAGAAGAAACAACAACTGAAAGTGAGGAACAACCCTTATTGCTTATGATGATTACAAATCAAGTAAACAAGAACAGTGATGTTTGGTATATAAACCTTGGGTGTTCAAGCCACATGACAGGACACAGAGAATGGTTAGTGAATTTTGATGAGAGGAAGAAAAGCAATGTTAGATTTGCTGACAACAGAATGATCCAAGCTTAAGGCATTGGTGATGTGTTGATAAACAGAAAAGATGGAAAACATGCTATGATTACATATGTGCTATATGTGCCAAACATGAAGAGCAATCTAATTAGCATGAGGTAACTACTTGAAAAGGGTTTTTCGATGGGTCTACTTGATGGTACACTAGAAGCCTATGATCAGAGGAAGAAGTTGGTAATGAGAGCATCAATGGCTCCAAATAGAACATACCAGATAAGCTTAGCAACTATGGAGTCTCAATGCCTATCTGCATTATCCTTAGCAGAAAGTTCATGGCTGTGACATATGAGGTATGGACATTTGAACTTCAGAGATTTGAGTAAGTTGAATTCACAATATATGGTTACAGGGCTACCTCTAATCCAACCTCCTAAAAAGATATGTGACAGTTGCTTGATAAGCAAACAACCAAGGTCCTCATTCAGCAAGTACACACCATCCAGGGCCAATGAACTTCTGCATGTCGTGTACTCTGATGTGTGTGGACCACTTGACACACCATCACTAGGAGGAAGCAAATACTTCATCACCTTTGTAGATTAGCTAATTAGAAGAATTTGGTTGTTTTTAATGAAAAACAAAAGTGAAACCTTCTCAGTTTTCAAAGTGTTCAAAGTTGAAGCAGAAAAGCAATCAGGAAAGAGCCTAAAAATCCTAAGGACAGATGGTGGGGGTGAGTTCAACTTAGGAGAATTTGGCAATTTCTGTAGTGAACAAGGGATTATGCATGAGGTGACTGCCCCCTACACACCTCAGCACAAAGGAATTGCAGAGAGAATAAACAGAACCATAATGAATATGGTTAGGAGTATGTTAAGAAGCAAGGAACTCTCAAATGAATTTTGGGGTGAGGCAGCCCCAACAACAACTTACATACTCAATAGATGTCCAACTAAGAGGCTTGAAGGCAAAGTTCCTGAGGAAGCATGGTTAGGAATCAAACCATTAGTGAAACATTTGAGAATCTTTGGTTCAATATGCTATAGACACATACCATACCAAAAGAGGACAAAACTGGATGATAAAGGTCAAGCAATGATCTTCCTTGGCTACAACAACACAGGGTCCTACAAATTATATAGCTCTGAATCCAAACATGTTGTGTTTAGCAGGGATGTACACTTTGATGAAGCAAGTTCAGTCAAAGAGTTAAACAAAATCTCTAATTCTTTGGCTAAATTGCACATTGAATGGGAGACTGATGACCCTGAGACATCAGAAGAAAGAAGAGAGACACTTGTCTGCACTCAACAAGCAAATACAAGATCAACAAGGGAAAGGAATCCTCCTTCTTGGCTATCAGACTATGTGCTAAGTTCTGATAATTTAGTGAGTCAGCAATGTGAAGTTGTTCAACACATGGCATTGTATGCAGATACTGAACCAATCAGTTAGGAAGAAGCAGTAAACAACAACACTTGGAGGGAAGCTATGCTTGAAGAAATCAAGTCCATATAGAAGAATGATACTTGGGAATTGGCAGAATTACCAGCTAAGAAGAAACCAATACCAATCAAATGGATCTTCAAGGTAAAACTAAAACCAGATGGCACCATAGCTAAGCAGAAATAAAGGCTAGTTGTCAAAGGGTTTATGCAAAAGGAAGGAATATATTTCTCTGAGGTATTTGCACCAGTAACAAGATTGGAGAAAATAAGGCTCATTCTTGCAATAGCTAGCTGGAACAGATGGAATCTATGGCAATTGGATGTCAAATTTGCCTTCTTGAATGGCCCTTTGGAAGAATTAGTATATGTATCTCAACCACCAGGTTTCATTAGCAAAGGAAAAGAGAACAAAGTGCTCAAGCTAAAGAAAGCACTTTATGGTTTGAGGCAAGCCCCAAGGGCATGGAACAAAAGGATTGGTAAATTCTTGTCTGCCTATGGATTTTAGAAGTGTGAGGTTGAGTATGGTGTATACATCAGGTCATTGAACCATAATTGTGATGCCTTATTCATATGCTTGTATGTTGATGATCTATTGATCACAGGAAGTAGCCAACATGGAATTGAAGAAGTAAAAATGAGCCTTAAAGGTGAGTTTGAAATGACTGACTTGGGCAGATTAGCATACTTCCTTAGTTTGGAATTTCTGCACACCAAGAGAGGATTATTCATGCACCAAAAGAAGTATCTACTTGAGATCCTCACAAAATTTAACATGCTACAATCCCTCGGAAACCCCTGCTGAAATGAACCTAAAACTGGACAAGGGTGAGCATAAAGGTGCTGTGAATGCATCATCGTTAAGATAAATGGTTGGCAGCTTGAGATACATATGCTATACAAGACCAGAAATCTCCTATAGTGTTAGACTGATTAGCAGATTCATGTGTGATCCCAAGCATTCTCACTGATGGCAACAAAGAGGATTCTAAGATACCTAAAAAGAACACTTGCTTTTGGCATCAATTTCCCTCATCAAAGTGACAAGATTAACTCAAAACTCATGGCCTACTCTAGCTCAAATTGGTGTGGGGACTTGATAGACAGAAAAAACACTATGGGGTATGTGTTTATGGTTGCTGGTGCTCCAGTTTCATGGTGTTCTCAAAAGCAAAAGATTGTGGCATTATCAACTTGTAAAGCTGAATACACAGCAACTTGTGCTACTGCTTGCCAAGCAATGTGGTTATTTGCCCTGTTGTTGGAGCTTGGCATGATAATGAAGAAAGAATTGAGTTGCTGATAGACAACAAGTCATCAACCGATTTGGCAAAGAACCCGAATTCACATGGAAGAAGTAAACATATTGAGACAAGGTATCACTACCTTAGACAATAAGTTGCAGAGGAAAAATTGAAGCTTATTCACTGCAAAAGTGAGCTTCAACTAGCTGACATTATGACCAAACCACTCAAGATAGACAAGTTCAAGGAATTGAGGAAGAAAATAAGAGTCCAAGAAGCTGAAATTGATTGAGTTCCATGGCTGTTCTTTTCTTTGATTTTCGAATTATAGGGGGATGTTAAAATAGAAATAATTCAAAATTCTTTTTTGTTAGTTTTTTCAGCCACATAATCTCCTCTTGATTCTCCTTCTTTCTCAAGATCTAAGTACTCAACTTCATCTTCTCCAACCCCTCTCCATCATGCATAAACATCTTCTTTTCTTGTTCTGTTTTCAGTGTATTCCAACAAAGGCATATATTCCATTAGTACATAACTTACCAAAACTCTAATTAACTTAAACTGATCTATGCACGCGATTGATTGATTGTGTTTGATTTAGAGCACATTTGCTTAGGGATGGCAACGGGCTCGGGCGGGCGCGTGTAATGCTTTCCCGTGCCCAAACCCGCAACATTTGTAGGTACCCGTGCGGGTACTTAACGAGTTTTTAATTTTAATTATATATTTATATAATTTGTAATAATCAATATGTAAAAATAATTGTTACATAAATAATATGATACTTATATGATAAATTTATGATCATAATTAAATGGGTATGATTTATTATGAAATATAATAAAGTATATAATATACAATATTAAAATAATAATAAATATATATAAAACTTTAACTAAAAATTAAATATATAAATTTGCGGGTACCCGCAGGGCGGATATCACAAAACTTACTTCCGCCCATAAACTATTATTGTGGGTATTTTCACGGGTACCCACGGATCTAGTTTTTTTGCCATCCCTATATTTACTATGTGTTAAAGGGCAGGGAGCACAAACAACATAATAATAAAAAGGTAAACTACACTCACAATATTTAATAAAACTATAAAAAATAATCATTTTTTAATTTATATACATATATTATATTTATCACCCCCACATGAGATGAGCATAACATTTTAATCAACGAATGTAATTATATTAAATTTCATAAAGTGTAAATATAATTTGAGTTTAAAATCAATACATCAATGTAAAAAAATTTATATTGTTGACACATCATTCATCATTGATTTATAATACTTTTGTTTAAAAGTTAATACTAACTAACATATAAATAATAGAGATTTGCTGATAGAGTAAAAAGCACTTACACTATTAATATATACATATTAAATCTATATAATTTACTCTAGTAAAAAATAATAAAGATGCATTGCATCCTATATTATTTAAACGGCGAATCTTGTATAAGATTAAATAAAATTGTATGAATTTATTATCTATAATTATTGTCACTAGCATATGTATTTGTTTTTCATTGCTAATAAAAATGGATTATGTAAGCATGTGCATGGGTATTATCTGTTTTGCCAAATGATAAATTACAAACTTTTGTTGGAAAAATCAGTTTAATTAAAAAACAATTATTAAGAAAACTCTTCTCCATCCATGTACGTCGTTTTCAAAGACGAAAAAAACAATATTTTTATTACCATAAACGCGTGTCGTTTTGAGTTGGAGGATTCGAATCAAGCCCAAGCTCCGGTTCTGAATCTTCAAACCCAAAAGTAAAGTTTCTCACTCTTCCAACCACACTGCAATTCGTCAAGGTAACTACCAGTTCCATCCATGAATTTTTATTTGAGATTTGATATACATACATTATAATTTTACCTATCTGATTCTTTATCCTTCAGTGTTTAGTTCATGATCTTTAAAATTTAAATTGCATTAATTAAGAATATGATTTGTGCCTACAATGTGTTTGATAATTTGCTTAACTGAACTTTTCTTCCTGATTCTGCAATTCATTTCAGATTTGTTTGCAAGCGCTTTTTTAATTTAGCATTCGACGTGGAAAATGAGTGATTCAAGGGAGAGTTCCCCGGATTGGTTGCGTTCTTTTCAGGTATGACTTATAAGTTATTTATCATATCGTAAATTGTGATGTGTTTTTTCCATAATATATGATTTCTGAACATGTTCATTCTATAACAGTTTGTGTCTCCTGAAGGAGTTAATACATATAAAAGCATTTGAGTTTTTAAGATTGATTGTGCTTTGAGGACAAGCTCATTAAGCATATCATTTTTATTTTTCCGGTTACATGATAAATAAGTGGATGTGGGCATTCAGAGGTTTCTACATTACTTTTATAATTGCTCGTTTATCTAAGATGATAAGTGAGACCTTGAATTGTAAAATGAGTTACATATTGCCAATGCGTTCACAAGGTTTGATGGTCCAATACTCGGATTATGCTTTCTGTTAGGGAAAAGGTAAGGGTTATTCAAGCAAAAGTAATTTCTTCAGTGAGTTTGAAATGAAAGCATCAATTGTTAGGGAAAAGCTAAGGGTTTCCCCGGAAAGAGAGAATTTCTAAAAAATAAAGACAGAGTCTACAAAGAAAATGATGAAATTGACTAAACGATCTTTCTTGTGTTCTTCATTCAACTATTACATTTATAAGGACAGAGCATTTTAACGCTCTTTAGAATTTCATACTCTCTAACTAAGAAACAAATTCTCATCAGTGTCATACTTGAGGCTTACATCTTTGTCTGCTGTTGACTAGGCGCCAACTCATGCTCCATTGATACTATCCTCTGATTCTGGGTCTTTACAAGATGATAACACTTTAATTGATGACAAAACCGATGATGAAGGATCACTAAACTCACTGGAGCTTCCACAGGTCAACAAGAGCAATAGCACAGATCTTGGCGGAAAACAAGTCAAGCCTGCACCTAGAAAGACATCAAAAGGAGCGAGTCTTAAAACAGAAGATCAAACACCATCCAGAAGAAAGAAATTAGACAAGCAAAAGGCAAAAGAAGGTATCCTTGAGATTTAATTTGTGTTCAGAGTTCTATGAAGATGACTACATAGAATAGATATACATTTTATAGTCAAGGAGATGAGTAATCTTATAATAAATCCTTAATAAAGTTTATATAGTATCTATACTAGTATTGGAAGAGGATTCCTTGTTTGGTGCATTTTTCATTTTTCTAAAATGGCCAATGTTTTGTTTATATCATCACTAAAGTTGAAGACAGAATTATAAGAATAAATTAAACACAAAGGCCAATTACTTACAAACATTGCTACTTTCAGGGAACTGTTATTTTTATCTATTATAGTTTTAAAACATTTACATTTAGCTCAAGATTTTTTATAACATGTCCTCTCAGATTTTCCTTTTATACAGTGACAGGTTGTAATGACTTTAATTTTTTGAATTTTCGTTTGATTGCCATTTTTTCCTTTCTTACCATGATCCAGGAAACAAGGAACGAAGGAAGATTGTGGATGATTCAAAGATTGACAAACAGCCACCGTTTAAAGTAAGAACTTTGTACTGCCGCTTTAATTGTTAGGTGGTCATATATCTTTATTTTTTGTGCACGGAGAGGGTGGGGTTACTTACCTGGATATCACTTATCCAATTTTGGGTACTGAGGTTGCCCCTCCGAGCGGTGCTTTTCTGTAGGATCAGCCCCCTAGCATTGCAGAGGTCTCTCAACTCGGAGTGTATCCTCTCATGTAATTTTCTGATCATTTGGGGGAGGGAAATAGACACGAAGGTTATAAAAGAAATTTTGCAAATTTTGAGCATATAAAAGGGTGGTCTAGTGTATGAGGCTCCCACCTAATGGGGTATAGGCCTATAGGGAGGATAAATGTACACAACCTTACTCTCACAAGCGAAGAGGTTGTTTCTAGGATTTGAACCAATCTCCTGCAGGTCATAAGACAATCAACCTTACTGTTTTGCTGAGCTGCAACTTGGTGGCAAGTTATGTTTAGATGTAGAAAGAAAAAAGAACACTGCTTTACCATATTTTTTTTGTAGAGAGTAAAAGATCATTTGAGTCCTTGAAGGCTTCAAAGATTCACGGCCAACCAACTTAGTTCCTCAAAGATTATGTCGATCAACTAAGTCCCTGAAAAAGTCAAACGTGTACCACATTCATCCTCCGTCCCACAATGACATGCATTTTGAATGTCTTGTTAGTCTCAGGGACGAACGTGGTGCTCATTTCAATCCTTCAGAGTCTTAGTTGGCAGGAATATTCTTTGAGGGACTAAGTTGGTTGACCGTGAATCTTTCAAGAACCCGAATGACACTTTACTCCTGTATAATAAATCATGACTCATCTGTGAACATCAAGAGCATCTTGACAGAGGATTCTGATCCAGTAAGAGTTCTTACACATGACCAGTTTACCTTTTTTTATTTATAATTCCTACTGTGATACTGATGTCTCTGTCAGCTCTACAGTGAAGACGTGAAGCATATATAGATATTTAAAAATAATATTTCACCAAAAAAACAAATATTTAGCTTGATATTTTCTTTCAAAAGCAAGTGTTTGGCCTGTTACTGATTATGTGTTTACTGATAATATAAGATATTTTTGCATAGGAATCTATTCATTCAATTTGGCAATTATCATCAGATTCTGAGTCATGCCATGATCATAGCCCAAAAAGAGAAGATCATACTGATCAGGTGGAAACTTCTCAGAACCAAATACCTCAGTTCCTTGATGATGGAGAATGTGGGGATGGATTTGCCCTTGGCAGTGATGGAGAGTCTCTATCCAAAAAGGCTTCAAAAGAAATGTCTTCTCAGAAGCAAACAGATGACAAAGGTCACAAACCAGTACAAGGGAAGAAAACAAAGGGCAGTGCAAAGGGGAAAGGTATCAGATTCAAGAGGGTTAATTTTCAACATTTAAGAAAAGATGCAATATATCATTCTTTTTTCCTGCATGTTGATTTGCAGTAAAATTTCATAACCATTTTGTGCATGTGGGTCAGGTAGTGGTGATGTGGAAATTGAAGAAGAAGAAGAAGAAACTAATGAAAAGCTCGCTGATCCAAATGTAAGAATGATTAAGATTTAAATGATTTCCTAAAAAAGAGTCATATTTCATAGCATCCCCATGGCTTCATAACAGGAATAAGTAATAAATATCAATATGGCCCTGTCTATTTTTCCAGTGTCTTGATTTGTGCTTGCTATTTGTAATTTGCAGGTCTCTTCCTCAAGGCTGCCTTTGATGCTTTCAGAGAAAGTACATCGTACTAAGGTTAGGAGGCAACTATTTGTTATGGATTTACCTTTGCTATATTTTCAGCTTGATAATTCTAAGGGCCATGTTTATTGTCCATTTTATGCTTTAATTTCCATTTCTAAACTATGCAATTCCTATTATAGTGTCCATCAAATGGGTAAAACATGCTTCATGTTCAAATAAATAAATAAAATTGCAAAAAGAAAATTTGGTTTTACCAATACGAGGGTCATGCGACTCTGTTAGGGCAGAGGAGGAATTTAGACAGTTAGATGAGTTAGTTAGGGGACTTGCTTAAATAAATAAAGAGGGAAATGAAGGGTAGAGGGATTATTCTGAAAAACTGCAGTTGTTTGTGTGAAAGGGGAAATCCTTGGAGGAGGATCATTCTCCTTGTCCTATTCTTTTTCAGTCAGTAATAAAAAAGATGTTCTTCTTTCTCTATTTTCTATCAGTTTCTTGGTTTCGTTGTGTGGGTTCCTAACATACTCACTATAGCTTTCTTGTAAAAGTCTTTTATGTTGATATTAGAAAGGAAATGGGTACTTTACAAAGAACATCTTTTATTTCACAGGCACTTATTGAGTGTGAAGGTGACTCAATAGATCTGAGTGGTGATATGGGCGCTGTAGGCCGAATTGTAGTTTCAGATTCCCCATCTGGGGATCAGGAAATGTACATAGACTTGAAAGGTATGTTTTGCTTAAGTCCACGTATTTTCTGATCAACAAACAAATAATGAATCTATTGTTCCATATAATTTATAAGGACAGGAGCGCATATTTGTTCATAATATGGTAGCATGCATTACACAGAACCATAATACAACTTAGCTATTTTAAGTGCTTGCTGTTCTAATTGTTGCATGTTGAGTTACTTTCTAAGTATCGGCTGAACTTGTGCTTCATATTAGAAAAAAATGGGAATCTCAGACTCGGATTAATAGCACCTTTAGATTTTCATTTTTAATAGAAAAATGATAATCTTACACCTTTCACAGATGTGTATGATGGTGTAGGGATGAGAGAAAGAGGAAGAGAAAATGATAGATGTGATTGATAATGTGATAGGATAAGAAGAAAGAGATAGGAAGAAAAATGATATGTAAGAGATTATGTAACAGAAGAGTATAGAAATAGAGGGATTGTTTTTAATTTTGTAACTTTCTTCTGCAAGTTATATATATTACAATAAAAGAAGTATCGTTAGATGAGAAGAGAATAGTACAAGCTACAAAGGGAGAGGATACGACATTCGCATGAAAAACCAAAAAAAGAAAGAAGACCAGCATCTTCCCCATGTTATATGCATTTGTAATCTGTCCATTAAAATCTATTTCCCGTTTTCTTGAATTTTTGATGTAGTGCTTTTATTTCATAGTGACTACCTGTATCTGATTGTTCTATTTTTGCTCATCTTTTCAGGAACAATATACAAAACATCTATAGTTCCATGCCGGACATTTTGCGTTGTATGTCATCAATCTTGGGTGTAATATGTGTTTAACATCTTGGTCTTGAAAGTTTTTATTAGGATAATGGCCTGTTATCAGGTTACTTTTATGATCAAGATATCATACCTTTTAGCATATTAGCAAATAATGCTTTAATATGAGCTTGTTATTTGTTCAGGTTAGCTTTGGCCAGTCAGAGGCAAAGGTAAGTTGGTTATCTAGAATCTATTTTTTCCTCACGTATTCTCTTTATGAAATTTGTGTTTAAGTAATTACTACTTTATCTAGTTATTAAGTTTGTCCGTATTCATCTTCAAGGTTTGGCTATCTACTATTGTAGTCTTCTTGCTCATTATTTTTTATAGGCTTCTTGCTCATTAGTTTTTTTGATAGGCTTCTTGCTCATTAGTTTTTTTGTCAGCCTTGACATGGATTATGAAAAATATGCGTCAGCATTTTGTTTAACTGATTTTGTATACTATTCAAATATTTCTTAATCAGATAGAGGCCGTTATGAATGACTTCATACAACTGAAGCCACAGTCTAATGTGTATGAAGCTGAAACTATGGTTGAAGGTTATTGCTTATACCAACAATTAACTGGGGCTTTTATTTCTGGTAGTGTTGCCAGTTTTTATGCAATGCTTTTCCTCACATCTATTTATTTCACATGAGAAGGGACGTGGGATGGTTTATCCTTTGATTCGGATGAGGAAGGTGGCAAGATGCAGAAATCCACCCATCAAACTGATCAAAATGAGGATGCTGAGGAACGACCGAATGGTAAATCCAAAGGGAAGGCTAACAAAACATCAGTAAGTCTTCAAACATTCTTTTGGCATTAGATTTGTCAGTAATAAATGGAAATGGTGGTGCATGCTTAGTTGCTGAAAATCTTGATGCAGGGTGCTGAAAAGAAAAGAGGTAGAAGTACAGCAGCAGCAAGACCACTATCCAAGACAGTAAAGAAAAAAAATGTACCTTCCAAGAGGGCAAAGACAAAGAAATGAGTCAAAGAAGAATTCTATAATTTCTTGCATATGCCGTGAACCAAGCTCCTTTGGATCAAAAGTAGAGTCACTGGATTATTTCGGTTAAGAAAAATATGGCATAGGATTATAGAATAGCTGCCATTAGAGTTTCCCCCCAAAAAATAAATATAAAGAACTACTGCAAGCTTATCATCCCTTGGAGAAGTTATGTTCCTCATGACAGTTTCCAGGATTCTCTTTGCGTGAGTTTCCCCCACCTGAATATACTTTGTTATCATCTCTGAATCTGAGTTGACTCTGTTAGAACTGGACCAGAATGACTGGAAAACATGTTTATTGATATGAAAACTAGATATAGTCAATCCCACCTAGTGAAATTAAGGTTTGATTGTTGTATTGATATGATAACTGGTGTGTAACAAGAAGTACAACACCAGATAATTACAAAACTCTCCTTTGCCATTTGTATTTGAGAGACCTACAACTCTGTCCAACTTTCCTTTCCAATCAAATGACACCCTTTTTACATTATCTATTTATAGTAGCTTAGACTAATGTATTTATAGTAGCTTAGACCTCACTGGATTCTTAGGTTTCGCATTAGGCCAAAGGTCAAAAGTTCGATTTTCCAGAAAGCGACACTTGTTGGAAGGGGTAATCATGCATCCTGAAAGGGATTAGTTCCTTACTCATAGGGTGAGGGGATACCCTTGGGTACATAAAAAAAGACGATCCAACTAACTGTAAAAACTTTACTAAGAAGGCCAACCCACTTGGGCCGGTGTCTATTACTAACGATACTCCTCCCTAAACATTCACCTTGTATATTATTACGTTAACATACATGTAATGAGCCCTTTTGTTGTTGTAAAGAAGCCCAGAACTCTACCCCAATCACTTGTGTCTTTCTTGACACAATTTATTTCATGTTCTTTAAAAAAGCACTATGTGGCGTCAAGATCAAGCATAGAGACTTAGTATAGGAGTTTCAAGTTTGGCTGCTATTGTTGCATAGATAGATTGGATGAAGTGTCTGTGGACTGGTGCAAAGTGCAAACCCATGTGATATACTGTGATAATCTGAGTGCATAGTGCAAAAAGCAGTTTGCTGTTTTAGTATCTAACAGTTATTCTGCTTTTGTAAGACTCAGCTTCATGTAGTAGAATACACTGCGATCTCATCATCAAGTGAATTCATCTCTCATTCATGTTTGCAAAGATGTTAAGGGTCAGTTTGCAAGTTAGATTTTGGAGGGGAACGAAATAAAAAGAAAAGATTGAGAACTATGAAATATACATGCGAGATGACTGTGAAACCTTTTCCCTTAACTCTCCTCAAAATTTTAATTCGCAAAGATAAGGAAAAGGAGTGTAAAAGATTTGAGTCAAGCCACACACTTGAACCATAAGCTTGACTCTTGAAAATAAGATATTCCTCAAGCTTCGCTCATTTACTTAAGTGAATTAAATTTAAAACTGTTTGATCTTGTACAATTAATCAATAAACAAAAAAACTTAATTGAAGATTCAGCCTAAAACATCTTAATGGCATTATCTTGTGTCCGTAATTGATTTGCACAAGAATATGAAAAATAGGTCTATCTGATATGTTATACATTTTTTATCTGTTTGTTTTTTACATCACAAACTACATCATAACTAGAGCATCCGTTTTCAGTCATTATCAATTAAATATAGCATACAGCTGCATTCTTGTGCTCTCGGATCCAATACTTCCATAAAATGCAAAAATATGTAGAAATTTTAATTGCATCATTAATGTATGATATTCTTTTAAAGTTTGTTTACAAATTGATTTTTAGAAGGAAAAAGATAGAAGAGAGAGGCTTGAGAATTTTTTGGAAGTATACTTTTTGTTTTCAAATCTTTCTCTTCCCTTCCTTCTGTAAGAAGCTAAATCGTGAACAAATCCTTAATCAAGTACTTCCCACTAAACTTCAAATAGTTTGAGTCCACTTTATGGTTTGAACTTTCAAGGGAAAAGACAAAATATAAAAGTATTAGAAAATAGTGAATGGAATATAATTATCTATATATTTACCAATCACATCTAACATAGTCAAGAGACGGTTCACTAATGTAGTGGCGTGTATCCTTCCCTAGTAGACAATTCATTCATATTGTTATGTGTAAAATATAATTTATTTTGGTAATCTCTCAGCCTTATTAGATATTAGTTAAAGAATCTTGATGTGCAAAAAATAATTTGAATGTATATACTTGCACTATCAAGCAACATGTGCAATTGATTATTAGTGAAATGTTAGTACAGTGACACCTCAACAAATATTTGGTTTAAAATGTTTTTAGTACTCTTATAGTATGAAATTTTGAGTTTCATCTTCGTAATAAAAAAAATAATCTGGCCAAAGGCGAAGAAATCAAATCAAATGAAAACACATGTCATGCATAGTTTCAACTAACCGCATGAATTATAGTAAACATGTACAAATTTAAATACATTTTGAGTATAATATGGTCCCCAAAGGCCAAAATACTTCTTATTATTCTCATTTTCTTTCACCTATTGAAACAAAGGATAGAGCTATTAACTATGGTGTGGTTCCTTTATCTTTGCGCTAAATGTTAAAAGTATAATCTTTTATCAATTGTCGTCCCTAAATTTAGTCATCTACAATTTTCATTTTAAAATGTATATCTCTTATTCTATAAATTGTGTTACTGCATATGTCATCAGCTGTAATGGTAAGAAAAATAATTAATTATGGTGCATTTTTAAGTTTTAAATATAGTATACAACTTGTGTGAGATAATAGATACATGTGTTGCCTTCATTTTCATGGGTGGCCCACGGGTAAGGCCTATAAAAGCACTTGCTTTAGACCACTACAAATTAATGTTTTCTCCTTATACTAAAAATGTTCCATTTTAATATTTTAAGCCCCTATATGTCTTCCAGAAATATGGCTAATTGAGGACATTATTTATTTATTAAAAATGCACCATATGCTGAAACAAAGAAAGAAAGAAATGCAGAAAAGTAGAAACAGAATTTGAGAGAAGTAATTGAGGGAAATGATAAGAAAGGTAGAGTAGTTTTTGTATGTAAGCAACTTGTATTCAATGATCAACCCAATGAGTTATTTATACACATTACTACATTTAGACTAACTAACTTTAATAGCTTTCTAATTATAGCAAGTTCCAACTAACTTTGAATTACTAACTTTCTAACATCCTTCCTTAATTCAAAGAATTCCATACAGCAAGTTGTTTCAAAACACAATAGTGAAATTCACGAAAATACATCATTCTTAACCAAGCCATATTGCTTCAAACTTTAACAACACCTAGTATTGTTCTCATCTTCTCAAATCTATCTCCCTTTAGTGGCTTTGTCATAGCATCTGCAATTTGTAGTTCTGTTTCACAATGAATTAGCTCAACCTTCTTCTTGCTAACTTGATCTCTCAAGAAATGGAATTTTGTCTCAATGTGCTTGCTCCTTCCGTGGCTAACTGTGTTTTTTGCTAAGTTTATAGCTGACTTGTTGTCTACTCTCAATTCAATCTTCATGTCTTCACCACACTTCAACTCTGCCATTAGTGATGTTAGCCATAGACCTTGACAAGTAGCATTGCAAGTTGCAATATATTCAGCTTCACATGTTGATAGTGCTACCACCTCTTGCTTCTTGGAACTCCATGAGATTGGAGCACCATGAACAAAGAATGTGTACCTTGATATGCTCCTCCTATCTTCTTTCTCTCCACACCAATCAGAATCTGAAAAACCAATCAGTTGTAGCTTACTCTCCACCTCATTGGGAAACATAATACCATAGTGGAATGTCCCTTTTAGATACCTCATGACTCTCTTGACTGCTTTCATGTGTGTTTGATTAGGGTTGGCCATGTTTCTACTTATAACCCCTGCACCATATGCTATATCAAGCCTGCTATGACACACAAACCTGAGACATCCTACCATTTGTCTGAAAATTGTTGCATCTACTGGTTGCTTGGTTAGTGAGTGATCTGATGTAGTGCTTCCTTCAACTGGAGTCATCACAGGATTACAATTTTGCATTTTGAACCTCTCTAGAACTTCTGTGATGTATCTTCTTTGATGCATAATGATACATTTGTCTGTCTTGAGAAATTCAATACCCAGAAAGTATGCTAATTCTCCCAAGTTTGTCATGTCAAATTCAGACTTAAGTTTGCCTTTTAGTTTGAGGATTTCATCCTCACAACTCCCTGTTATAACCAGATCATCTACATAGAGGCAGAGCATAATTACTACATTTGTGGTAGCCACATTCACATAAACTCCATGTTCTACGGTGCACTTGATGAATCCAATTGATACTAGGAAGGAATCAATCTGTTTGTTCCAGGCTCTTGGTGCCTGTTTCAACCCATACAAAGCTCTTCTCAGCCTTAGTACTTTGTCTTCACTCCCTTGCATTTCAAATCTAGGAGGTTGGGTGATGTATACTACTTCTTCTAGAAGTCCATTTAGGAAGGCACTCTTGACATCAAGTTGCCATAACTTCCAATTGTTCCTGCTGGCTAAGGCAACAATTAGTCTCACAGTTTCAAATCTGGCTACAGGGGCAAACACCTCTGAGTAGTCATGACCCTTTCTTTGCATGTACCCTTTTGCCACTAATCTGGCTTTATGCTTGGATATGCTTCCATCAAGCCTATATTTGACCTTGTATACCCACCTCACTGCAATTGGAGTCTTATCTGATGGCAGGTCAGCTAATTCCCATGTCTTGTTTTTCTCAATGGACTTGATCTCCTCCTCCATTGCACTAGTCCAAACACCTTCTTCGATTGCTTGATTAAAGGTGATTAGTTCAGCTTCAGCCATGAGTGCAAAGTGAGTTAAGTCACCTTCTTCTGTGACTGCATCATCTGCAAGCATTTCAAATTCCCTCAACCTTGCTGGTCTATTTCTTGTCCTTGTAGGTCTAGCATCAATATCGGAACTTGAGGGTAGACTTGTTGCTGGTATGCTGTCTTGATCTTCTTCTATTGGAACAAAGGTCACTGATTCCTTGTGATCAAGTTTCTTGAGGAGATCATTCCAAGTGCTCATCTCATCAAACTTAACATCCCTGCTGAAAACAGTTTGCTTTGTAGCAGGGTTGAGAAGTTTGTATGACCCTAATGAATTATAACCAACAAAGACCATCAATTCACCTTTATCATCCAACTTTCTTCTGATTTGGTCTGGTATGTGTTTGTAGCACAAGGAGCCAAACACTTTGAAATGCTTTACTGATGGTTTCTTCCCTGACCATACCTCTTCTGGAACCATGTTGTTGAGTCTTTGTGTAGGACATCTGTTGAGGACATAAGTTGTTGTTGTTACTGCCTCACCCCATAGATTGTGAGGAAGGCCTTTGCACTTGAGCATACACCTTACCATATTCATCACAGTTCTGTTCCTTCTTTCAGCTAAGCCATTGTGTTGTGGAGTGTATGGAGAGGTTACTTCATGAATTATGCCACTGTCTTCACAAAGTTTTTCAACCTCTCTTGATGTAAACTCTCCACCTCCATCTGTCCTGAGGATCTTGATTTGTTTGCCAGACTGTCTTTCTACCATGACTTTGTATTTAATCATGTTAGGAAATACCTCACTCTTTGCTTTAAGCAGATAGATCCACATCTTCCTACTAAATTCATATATGAAGGAGAGAAAGTACTTGTTTCCTCCTAAGGTAGGTACTTCCATAGGGTCACAAACGTCTGAGTATATCACATGTAGCATATCTAGAGCTCTGGCTTGTGTGTAATTGCAGAAAGGAGTTCTAGGTAGCTTACCTGTGATGCAGCTCTCACATTCAGGTTGCTTTGGTTTGATTTCAGGTAGACCACTGACCATTCCTTTAGACCTCAATAGTCCAAGATCTCTGAAGTTGAGATGACCATATCTTAGATGCCACAACCAAGTTTCCTCCTTCTTGGTTGTTGCATTTAGACATTGAGAGTTCCTTGCTCCTAGCTTGACCTGGAAGGTTCTATTGTTGTTTAATGGAGCATTCAGAATCTTCCTCTTATGGTCATCATAGATTGTCATGAAACCATTCAAGAGTTGCACTGTGAGGCCCTTTTCATGCAATT
Source organism: Lupinus angustifolius (assembly GCF_001865875.1). Taxonomy (NCBI): domain Eukaryota; kingdom Viridiplantae; phylum Streptophyta; class Magnoliopsida; order Fabales; family Fabaceae; genus Lupinus; species Lupinus angustifolius. Next base: position 14,355,636 of record NC_032011.1, read on the forward strand.
GACCAATGCTTATCAGGTTGGTCTTCATATTAGGTACAAATAATACATCACTGATGTATGCTTTCCTGCCATTTGCCATGATAAGAGGGACATCCCTTGTTCCTTCAGCAGTGATGATTCTATGATCAACAAATTTCACCGTACTCTTTCTTGTTGCATTAAATTTTACCAACCATTCTCTATTTCCATTCATATGGTTGGAGCATCCAGAATCTAGGTACCAAGTATCACTGCCTGCATTTAGATTGCTTGTTGTCATCATCAATTGAACAACAATTTCACCTGAGTCTTCATCATCTTCCTTGACAAGATTTGCTTCTGATTCTTGCCTTTCATATTGATGATTCTTGTTAGGTGCTTGACACTCAAATGAGAAGTGTCCAAGCTTGTCATAGTTAAAGCACCTAATTTTTTTCCTGTCAATCTTTTTCTTCCAAGCTTTGACCTGTTTTCCTCCATCTCTTTTATTGAATGTCTCTCCATGTTCAGTGTTGAGATCATTGCCAGATTGTGAGAATTTCCTTGGGCCATTTCTCTATTCAAGTTTTTTCCCTCGATTCTTGTTATAAGTCTTTGCAAATTGAGATCCTTTCTTGAATGTTTGAGCCTGCAAAGCTTGGTGAGGAGATCTATCTGCTCCCCTTTCATTCATCCTCTGTTCATGGGCCTTAAGTGACCCTTGAAGCTCCTCAACCTTCATTCTTTCAACCTTTCCTGACTCCTCAATGGCCACCACAACATGATCAAACCTTGGTGTCACTGTCCTAAGAATCTTCTCCACTATTGTGGCATCACCCATCTTTTTTCCACATGACTTCATGCTATTGGTGTGAGTAATTACTCTTGTGAAAAATTCAGAGATTTTCTCACTTTCCTCCATATGCGTGAGCTCATACCTTCTCCTCATTGTCTGTAATCTTATCTTCTTTAATTGAGCAGCACCAGCATAGTACTTCTCAAGAGTTTCTCAAGCTTCTTTAGAAGTTGCAGAACCTGCAATCTTCTCAAAGTGTGCATTATCCACTGCTTGATGAATGATGCACAATGCCTTACAATCTTTCCTCTTGCTTTGCTTGTACTCACTCTTCTGAACTTCAGTAGCTCCTTCCTCAAGAATTGAGAAGCCATCTTCGACAATTTCAGCTACATCTTGGTAGCCAAAGATGACTTTCATCTGGATACACCATCTTGACCAATTCGATCCATCAAGCACTGGCAAGTTTGTTGAGAAATTAGCAATTGGTTGTGCCATGTTTGCAGCGGAAATAGAGTGATGATTTTTCTCCAAATCAAAGCTCTTGATACCAAATGTTGAAACAAAGAAAGAAAGAAAGAAATGCAGAAAATTAGAAACATAATGAAGAAGGTTTAAGAGAAGTAATTTAGGGAAATGATAAGAAAGGTAGAGTAGTTTTTGTATGTAAGCAACTTGCATTCAATGATCAACCCAATGTGTTATTTATACACATTATTACATTTAGACTAACTAACTTTAACAACTTTCTAATTATAGCAAGTTCCAACTAACTTTGAATTACTAACTTTCTAACATCATCCTATTACTTTGGTCTCCACGAAATTTATTAGATGATATCACTGATTTAATATTTTTAAAATTATTTTGCTCAAAATTATTTTTGAATTTAGATAGTTAAAAATTTATTGCACTGGATTCTCTATAAAAGGATCTAAATTCAAGTTTTTCATATATAGTGTTATAATAATAATATAAGATTCTACGTCAAGAACAATGTGCTACATGCCCAATACCAATACCACATGTAAGCATAACTTAAACTACTTAGGGAGAGGCATTTTCAACATGGCATTGTTGTGTAGAGGTCCACTTTTCATGTGCAGTTATCTTTGACATTTAATTTTATAGTATAATATCTATACGTTGTGTATCATTATTTGTATTACTCTTATTTAAGAGATATAATTAAATATGAATGATAAATAATATACTAATAATGTATAAAACTTATATATTATCGATGCATAAAATTTTTCTTACCTATTTCTCGAATAATTCTTCACTCTTATGGATTATCATCTTGTACCTTTGCCACACAAAAAAAGGAAAAAAATGAAAACGAATAAGTACTCTAAATTTGAGCCGGCCAGAGTTGGGTTTGCCCTTTATGCAGTACTTTGACAAAAGAAAAGCAAAGATGGGAAAAAGACAAAGTTATTATATAGATGAATCCAATTCTTTATCATTTTGATAAATGGGTTGGAAGGTCTCATTCACGCATGAAATTTCAATGGTCACAACAGCTATGGAATAATTTCAGTGGCCCACCCATAGAAAAGGAATAGTTGGTGATCCAATGTAAAAAATTAATATTTTTATTGTGTACTACATTGGTCTTACCCCAAACCATGTTGATTAACGGCTCATTACATGGATGAATTTGAAATTCTTTTTATATAATCAATTATATTTTAACCCTATAATTTCTTTTGGAGTGCATAAATGTCTAATTATTGCTCACAATAATTGAACTATTAAACTTATAAATTCGAATATTTAAACAAATTCACATAAACTCGTACAAAATCAAGTTTTTTTTGTCTGTATATATTCAGGGTGAGCATAGGTCAGGTAAGGTTTGCCCTTTATCCGTCTTTAAATGTTGGTCGGATCATTTTTTTTGAATTTGAGCTCGATCCTAAATCCGAAGCTAACTTGACCCTAAATGTCGACCGGGTCCGTCTTTGAACCCAAACCGATCCTAGATCCAATTTAATATAATATATATACATGTTAGATAAATGTTCTCCATATTATTTATTTTTATGGATATAATTTGATATATGTATATATCTTGTTAATAATGTATATATATATACAAATATTATGAGTGAGTGATCATGAGACAGATCAGATCATGTTTGTTCGTACTCGGTCCTAAATATTGATCGTGTCTAATTTTTAAACTCGAATCTAACTCTAGACCCGATGAGATCTGACCATATTCTGACTCGATCATAATCAAACCAAACTAGATGATCAGGTATAGTCAAATCTTGCTCTCCCCTAATATATATATATATATATTGATATACCTACTATTGGCACATTTTTTAGAAGAAAAAAATTACATAAGGGAAAATTTTTAAATTTCAATTTCAAAGAGGAGGGTGTTAATATTAGGAGGATTTAGGTGTACAAACTAATTTTAAACATAAAATTCATAATGATAATTGAAGAGTTGTGTAGGTAAATAGTACTATTAGCATTGAAAGATGAAATTGACAGGTCTTAGGACTCGATATTGTAGACTATAACTCAATTCTTTACCAATCAAAAACCTCATTCATTGGCATTCTATGTTCTTGTTTTTATAGTACACTATATATTAATTTTCTTTCTATTTTTCTCTTCCTTTTTCATTACATCACCAATTAAAGTTATCTATTGTCTATATAACTTTTACAAACCCATAAATGAGCGTGGGGAATTTATATGTAACTTTATTTATAAGATCACTCCATATTTGTCTACGAAGTATATAAATTAGAGTGCAGATGTATAAAATATATTGATTTTGTTATCTATTGTATTTAGAATAATGCTTGAGGTAAGCTGTTATAAAAAAAACTAAATACACCACTTATTAAAATAATTATGAATTGGTAGTGTAAGACTTTTACATTATAAATACTATGTGTTTGTCCGTCCATATCATATATTTAATTTTGGAAAAATAATATGTATTTTTTGAGTTCAGTGCATTTTATATTTTTTTTGTATTAATAATCAATTCAAAGTGAGAAAATGATCAACGTGTCTATAGTGATTACCTAGAATTATATGATTTTTGTGTAGAAATTAAATAATATTAAATGCAAAGCAAGAGATATAAATTACACCATAATAATAGTTACATATTGTTTTGTCTTAATATAATATAATATATATATATATATATATTCTTTATGTGTGACTTATTTTTAATATTTAAATAAAAGTAATATACTCGAAAATAAATTATATATCAACTATGTAAAAAAAATTTATATCAATATGAAATATATATTTTTAAGTTAATAAAACAAATTTAATAGTACACAACTATAAAATTCTTTATTAAAAATATCAATAAGGGGAACACATTTGTTGTCCCATAAATTGTGCTACTACATGTGCCATTAGTCTGTCATTGATTGAAAAAAATTATTGAAGTTAAAAAATTAATAGTTAATTATTTTCTAGACCAATCACAATTGATGACACATGTAGTGACACAACTTGTGGGACAATAGATGTATACCCATCAATAAGATGATGATATAATGATGTAAGATTTCACTATATCATTAGAGAAATCAAATGTTCAGTTCTTATGAGCGACACTCATTGAATGAGACTATCATACACCTAAAAATGATTTTACTCAGAGTGAAAGATATCATTTGTAGTACCAAAATAAATGAGATAAAAATTTAAAACAAATCTATTTATGACCATTAATAAAAAGTACTTGTGTCATATGATATTTCTAAATCCGTGTTAGCAACATTATTTTCTTTTTCTAGAGATAGTATTGTTATTTTTGTTTGTTGTACTATAAAAGATACTTTTATAGTTGTTATTTTTCTCTGTGTCCACACATATAATATATCCTTTACAATAAAGTGAAATGTTGCTCAAGTCATATTTGAATATCATGGACGGCAAAGTTTCCACACCAAATATTTAATACAATCACACATTTAAGACTGAAATTGAAGTCTAATTATTAATTTGAATCAACAGACTGATAAAAAAAATGAATCAACAGATTATTAACTAATCTTTCTGCTTTATGATTTTCTGAAAATTATATTTATAAATCTATATCTATACTTGTATATTATTATAACTGAATTAATATTTAGATAACATAATTTTATCTTATCATATTTTATCTCTACTAAGATTTTATATTTTATATCTCTAAAATTATATTTATATTGCCATTATTAAAAAATTTATATATTCTATTTTTCTAAAAACTTTGTTTTCATTATATAATTGTTATTTGTATCAGTATTAATTTTATAATAATAAATTTATTCAATTAATAAATATAGGTTGAATGATCGTGCCTCTCAAAATACTAATATTATAATAAGAGAAATGAGATAGAGTTGGGTGGAATATGAGATTTTTTGGTCATGAAACATGACTTTGAAGAACTTTTTTTATGATTAAGCAAAAGAAGTAAAATTGGATAATATTATTCGAAAATCTTCAAATCCAAAAAAAGTCTGCCACTTAATGATGCATAGATAGATTAGTTTCTCACATAAAAAAAATAATATTAAACACTCAAGAATCCTATAATAATGGTGGAGTATCGAATCATCCTTGTGGTGAATTGTAATAATACTTATGTAATAGATTTCAACTGACAAATATGTCCATTATGCCAAATTTGAGTGAATATACTTAAGGAAATTTTAAACACGAGTCTCATTAATTTTGAACAACATTTTAGTTAATATATTGCAATGATTTTATTATATTTACAACAATGACCAAACTTAGCCCAACCAGATAAGATCAACAATTATATGTATTTAATATAATTTATCATATATTATTTAAATTTGTATTTTGAAAATTTGTTAATTAAGTTCATATTATTTCATTAAATTTAATGATTCATACCATTTTTATTTTAATTATATATTATAAATATAAGAAATTTTTGCAAGATCTATTTAACAAAGAATAAAGTTGCGCCATTAAAGATTTAGAATGATTTTTGACTTAAACTCCAAAAATATAAAGTAATGTTATATTTTTTTACAAAATTTCCTAAGACCAAGAAATTGATATATATATCACATATAAATCAACTATTAATAAATAAACTATCATTTTATGATTTATGACATAAGGATTTAAAAGATAATTTAAGAATATAATATTAATAATTGACATGTATCACATTTAAATTATTATTAACTAATAAAATATCATTTTATAATATATATTATTTTCTTATGAATATAATTAGGAAGATGATAGAGTATTTTGTAGAAGAAATGTTAAATAAAGATTGGTAACAAACAAGACAAAAGTTGGGTTGCACAGTTATCGGTGAGGGTGTAATAACGCAGAAGCAGAATTTACTCCAAATTTGTGATATACTCATTCATATTATCAACGTCACTTCTCTCTCCAACTCTTTATCTCTCACCTTCATCACTTTTCCCCATAACTCATTACCTTCAACCTCATCTCATTCTCTCTTCCACTCTCTACTTCACCTTTCACACACACACACACAGAATAGAGAGTGAGAGAGGCTAAGAATACAGATATCCGATTTTAAACAATTCAAGAACACAAAATTTCTAATCTTTTTAACAAAATGGGTTCCAATGAATATGAAGAATCAGGTACCCAATTACCTAGAAACACAAAAAGTTCTTCCATTTTCAGGTACAACTCACCGTTTGTTCAGGTTATCCTTATTGGGTTGGTTTGTTTTTGTTGCCCTGGTATGTTCAATGCTCTCTCTGGTATGGGTGGTGGTGGCCAAGTTAATGCTACTGCCTCCAACAATTCTCTCACAGCCTTATACACTTTCTTTTCCATCTTTGGCATCCTTGGTGGTGGCATCTACAACATCCTAGGACCCCATCTCACCCTTTTCGCTGGTCAGTTTTTTTATCTCAAGTTCTGAACATCAAATTTTGAACAATACCATTTCTCTATTGGTGAATGTTTTTCTTTTCTTATGTGGGAGCCACACCTTTTAGACTTATAGTACTTTGTAGTTTTTACTATAAACCAAAAGCTAAAAGTGTAGTGCATAAGTGTCACTCATTCATGTGTGGAGAGATATTTCAATATCAATAGAAGAAAATTCTTAAAAATAAAAAGTAACATTTAATTGATTCATGTAGAGAATGAGACACTTTTAACACACTTGATCAACTTTCACTCATGCATGCAAATCATTTTTTCTCTATCTTTAGTTTACTTTTTATAATATATTTTTTTCCTTTTGCAGGTTGTTCCACCTATGTTCTCTATTCAGGTTCCTTTCTTTATTACAACCATTACCAGCACCAAGCCTTTGCCATAATTTCTGGTGGCATTCTTGGCATAGGAGCTGGTCTACTATGGGCTGCACAAGGTGCTATTATGACCTCATACCCTCCAGTGAATAGAAAGGGCACTTATATCTCAATTTTCTGGAGCATTTTCAACATGGGTGGTGTGATTGGTGGTTTAATTCCTTTCATTTTGAACTACCATAATGATGCAGCTACTGTTAATGATGGCACATACATAGGGTTCATGGTGTTTATGGCAGGAGGAGCAGTTTTATCATTGGCTATTTTACCAGCTAGTAAGGTTATTCGTGATGATGGTACTAGGTGTACAAATATCATGTACTCAAATGTAACCACTGAGTTTTTTGAGATTCTTAAGTTGTTCTCTAATTGGAAAATGCTTCTAATGATTCCTGCTGCATGGTCCAGCAATTTCTTTTATACTTACCAGTTCAATCATGTCAATAAGACACAGTTCACTTTGAGGACTAGAGGGTTGAACAATGTGTTCTATTGGGGTGCACAAATGTTAGGGTCTGTTGGAATTGGATATGTAATGGATTTCAGTTTTAAGAGCAGAAGGAAGAGAGGGATTGTGGGAATTTGTGTTGTTGCTGTTCTTGGGTGTTCTATTTGGGGTGGTGCAATTGCTAATCAGATTCAGCGTAATATACATGAGACTTTGGATTTTAAGGACTCAGGTTCTCACTTTGCTGGTCCCTTTGTGTTGTATTTCACGTTTGGGTTACTTGATGCCATGTTCCAAAGCATGGTTTACTGGGTTATTGGAACCCTGAATAATGATTCTGAGATTCTTAGCAGGTAATTGTTGCATAGCAAAATCTTTCTTAGTCATTTGATTTAATTCTTCTGTTTATGAATATGAATGCTTACTAAAACACTTGTACAATTTAATTGTTTTTTACTAATCTACCAATGCCTCATGATCCAAATGAAAAGGATTTTATTTCCGTTTAAACAATGTGTCCGATTGATAGGTCCAAGTCTAGTAAATAGAAAATGAGTAATGTGGGAAATTTTATCCCTTAAAAGGTATTTTTGCGAGTTGAGTTTTAGAGGAGAATGAAAGGAAAGAGAAAACTCTGAAGCCATATCACTGCTGTATTTCATGACTATCGAGTTTTCCATTTTCATTCATTCCCCTCCAAAACTCAACTAACAAACATAACCTAAATGGATTATTCGAGGTAGACTTGGATTACTCAGGGTTCATAGAAGGTCCTAGACTAAAAGTATAACTAATATCTTTTCATTTTTTCATAATTATACTATAATTCTATCATCTATAGAGATGTGTGAAATTAATGGATGCATATGAAACATTTTCCATTTATAATTGTTTTAAACTACAAACATATACCTATATACACATCACCTTATATCTACTTAATTTTTTACTAACTGCATTTTGATTCTGCCACCTTATATAGAGTTGTGAAACGAAGCATTTTTCTAATTATGTTGGCTTTTGCATAATGAAAAGGTATCGTTAACTGTCTACATGGATATCATACTTGGAATTTTGAGATGAACTATGGTTGCAATTTATACAGGTATGCTGGATTCTATAAAGGCATACAAAGTGCAGGTTCAGCAGTTGCATGGCAAATTGATAACCACAGTGTGACCCCTTTGAACCAATTGATTGTGAATGTGGTGCTTACTACAATAAGCTACCCATTAATGTTGGTTCTTGTCTTGAGAGCTGTGAAAGATAATGACCCAGAAGAGGAACCTGTTAATCAAGTTACTCCTTCCTCACGTAACAATGTTTTTACTCAATGATAGTATCCAATTGTGTATAAAATCAATAGAACCCTTTGTCTTCTTTTTTGTTGCCATTTACTTTTCATTGTTATCATTGTTCAAAGTCCAAAATGATCACATAAGAACTTAGAAAATAAGGAATCTCCTTTTTATTATGTATAATATTAGTATATGGAACATATGATCTGAATTTGTATCTTCTTGTTACTAGAGAATCCATTACATACTATATATTAGAATTATGACATTTGACACCAAAAAAAATTGACTATCCTGATTTTAATTTATTTTCTAATAAAATAAATTATAATTCTTATTTTCATTTGTAATTCTATTACTTCAAGAGTTTGGCTCTTATTCTCTCATGCGTGTTCACTTGTCTTATTATGTATCAGAGACATGTAAATGGGAAAAGGTTTATGCAATTTATATTGCACCATTAGTTTAGGTCTTATCTCTTATGGTATCATCGAGACCGGGTTTAAAATGTAACAAAATTTAGGTGCAAGCATTGATAAAATATTGATCCATACTTTTTAGAGCTTCCACATTTGTATAGAAACAAGTAGTGATGATTGTATCATATTATCTAGAATTATCCTAAGCTTCTAGTATATTCTATTATAGGCATTTAGTATTATAATTAAAGAAGTATCTAGAAATCTTGAAAAAAATGTATACTAGATACTTATGGAACCATCTAGAAATTCATAAGTGTTGTAGAAAGCCTATAAATAGGCACTCACCCTTCATTTGTAAAGCATCCAAATAAGAAGTATTCTAAGTTGTGTAACTCCAAAGCTTCTCCACTTCTATTTTCATTACTATAATTTTCATTTCTAAAATACTATCAGTGGCATCAGAGCTACGTTTGGTCATACACTGGGCGTAGAATATTACTCTATCCATTTCCAACTATCTCCAAAAATCTCATATCCATACTAAACCATCTTTGTACACTTTGAGCTATGGCTAACACTATTCAATCATCATCAATTCCTATCCCAATTTTCACCGGAGAAAACTATGATTTTTGGAGCACAAAAATGACTACTTTCTTCCGGTCCCAAGATTTGTGGGATATTGTATAAGAAAGATTCACTACTCCAGAGAATACTTCAACTCTTACCGTGGCTCAGAAAAAGGAGTTGAAAGAGAATGTGCAAAAGGATGCAAAAGCGT
>NC_032011.1:14365767-14510086 GCF_001865875.1 Lupinus angustifolius
TGGCAGTGATAAGGTACGCACCATTAAACTTCAAACTCTTAGGCGTGAGTTTGAATTACTTAAGATGAAAGAGTCTGAGACCATAAAAGACTATTATTCTAAAATTAAAGAAATAGTCAATCAAATGAAAGCTTATAGGGAAAATATTCTTGACAAAAGAATTGTTGAGAAAATTCTAATTTCAATTCCCCAAAAATATGACTCAATAGTTACTACGATTGAGCAAACCAAAGATTTGTCTACTCTATCAGTAACAGAACTAATGAAAGCTTATGAGCAAAGATTGAGTAGGAATGATGAAGGTTCACTAGAAAATGCATTTCAATCAAAGCTCAGACTAAGGTCTCGGAATAAAGAATATGAAAAAAGAAATAATATTAGTGCGAAACATTCTAGAAACAGAGAGATTTCTAAAGACTTATCTAGAAACAATCAAGCAAAATATCTTCCATGCGGCATATGCAAGAAGTCAGGCCATTCAGAAAAATATTGTCGATATCGAGGAAAGATACAATGCCAATATTGCAAAAAAAATTGGGCACTCAGAGCAAAATTGTCGCAACAATTATAATCATTAGACCAATTTCACTGAAGAATGTCAACATGACCAACAACTATTCTATGCCAACCAAGTCTCTGGTCATGATAAATAAGAAAACTGGTACTTGGATAGTGGTTGTAGTAACCACATGGCTAAGGACGGGAGCATTTTCAAAGACATTGATGAGTCTTTCAGAGTGCAAGTTCGATTGGGTAATGACACCATGGTTGAGTCCAAAGGTAAGAGCACTGTCATGGTGGAGACACAATCAGGTATACAACTTATCAAAGATGTCTCACTAGTTCCTAACCTTAAAGAAAATCTCTTGAGTATTGACCAAATGATGGAAAAAGGCCACTCTCTCCACTTTGAGGGAGATACATGCAATATATATGACAATAATAGAAAGCTTGAAATAGCCCAAGTTAAAATGGAGAAAAGAAATAGAAGTTTTCCAATAACTTGGAAATATGCTACCAACATCGCCATGAAGGTTCAAATTGATGAATCATGGCTATGGCATCAAAGATTTGGTCATCTTAATAATCAAGCCTTAAAGCTATTATATCATAAAAGAATGATAAAGGCCGTGCATCCAAGATAATGAAGGAGCTTGGGAAGGATCTCTACTTGGGAAGCAACATAGACTACCTTTTTCAAGTGGGCAAGCTTGGAGAGCAAAACGCTTGTTGGAGCTCATCCATACTGACGTATGTGGACCAATGAGGATGCCATCACTCACTAATAACAGGTACTTCATCCTCTTCATTGATGAATTTTCTAGAATAACATGGGTCTATTTTATAAAAGAAAAATCACAAGTCTTTAGAGTATTCAAGAAGTTCAAGGCTTTTGTCGAGAAGTAAAGCGGGAAATATATAAAAGTACTCAGAAGCGATCGTGGCAAAGAGTACAACTCTCACGAGTTTGATAAATTTTGTGAGGATGAAGGCATACAGCGTCAACTCACAGTTGCTTACACTCCACAACAAAATGGGGTGTCTGAAAGAAAAAACCGCATGGTCATGGAGATGGCTAGATCGATGCTCAAGGAGAAAGGTTTGCCAAACACCTTTTGGGCCGAAGCAGTTTACACAGCTGTCTACATAATGAACAGATGTCCAACAAAGGCAATCGAAGGTAAAAGTCCTATAGAAGCTTGGAGCGGTAGAAAGCCATCAGCTAAACATCTAAGAGTATTTGGATCTATCGGTTATATACATGTCCCAAAAGAAAAGAGACACAAACTAGAAGACAAGACGATAAGAGGCATCTTCTTAGGATATAACATACAGTCAAAAGGCTATCGCATATACAATGTAGAAAGAAGAAACTTATCATCAGTCGATATGTTGAAGTTGATGAAAGCGCCGCTTGGAACTGGAATGAAGGTAAGATTGAGAGACACAACATCTCCATACCAACACAACAACCACAAGTAACTTGGGAAGTAGAAGAAGCAACAGAAGATCTAGGTACGCCAACTACACTCCCACATGAACAATCTTCACTAGAATCTTCTCCGAGACGAGTAAGATCTATGGAGATATATATGAGATATGCAACTTGGCCATAGTTGAACCTGGAAGCTTTGAAGAAGCATCACGACAAGAAGTATGGGTCAAGGCAATGGAAGAAGAGATAAAGCTGATCGAGAAAAACAACACTTGGGAGCTAGTAGATTGTCCAAAAAATAAAGACATCATTGGAGTAAAATGGGTGTATAAAACAAAGCTCAATCCTGATGGCACTATACAGAAGTACAAGGCGAGATTAATAGCCAAGGGCTACTCTCAACGACCAGGAATCGACTATAATGAGATATTTGCTCCAATTGCTCGTCTAGATACTATAAGAGCTCTAATAGCTCTTGCAGCAAAAAAAGGATGGAACATTTACCAGCTAGATGTCAAGTCTGCATTCCTCAATGGAGTACTTCATGAAGAGATCTATGTGGAGCAGCCAGAAGGGTTCATGAGAAAGGGCAACAGAAACAAAGTGCTACGATTGAAGAAGGCTCTATATGGCTTAAAGCAAGCTCCTCGAGCATGGTATAGTAGAATTGACCAGTACTTCGTCGATAAAGGATTCAGGAGGAGTAAGAGTGAGCCTACACTATACATTAAGACCCAAGGTCAGTATGATGCTTTAATAGTTTCCTTGTACGTAGATGATCTTATATACACTAGAAACACTATAAAGATGATAATAGAGTTTAAAGAAGACATGATGAAGACATTTGAGATGACAGACCTAGGCTTAATGCACTACTTCCTTGAGGTAAATCAAAGAAAAGAAGGTATATTCATCTCAAAGAAGAAATACATAGAAGAACTACTAAAGAAGTTCAAGATGTGTGAATGCAAACCAGTTGCTAATCTGCTCGTGACTAATGAGAAGCTACAAAAGGACGATGGATCTCCACAGGAAGATGCATCTCTCTACATGAGTATGATTGTGAGTCTTCTATATCTTACTGCCACTCGACCATATATCATATATACTACAAGTCTTCTATCAAGATTCATGCAAAGCCCAAGTCAAATCCACTTCAGAGTTAGAAAAAGAATTCTTAAATACTTACAAGGAACAAAAGAATTCGGTATATGGTATAAGACCAACACCAACTCAACATTGCACGGCTACACTGACAGTGATTGGGCAGGTTCGGTGGATGATATGAAGAGCACATCAGGCTATATCTTCTCACTTGGATCAGGAGTATTCTCTTGGGTGTCAAAGAAGCAAGCAATCATTGCACAATCCACAGTAGAAGCTGAGTACGTAGCAGCTGCAAAGACGACTAACCAAGCTATATGGCTTAGACAAATACTCATTAATATGGGAGATCAAGAGACGGAGCCTAGGGCAATCTATTGTGACAACAAATTGGCGATAACGATAGCAAAGAATCCACTCCATCACAACAAGACAAAACATATCACAATTAAATATCATGTTGTCAGAGAAGCAAGTGAGAATAAAGAAATAAAGCTCGAGTGTTGCAAGACCGAAGATCAAATTGCTGACATATTCACTAAGGCATTACCAAGGCCAAAGTTCGAGCAACTACGATCGATGCTAGGAGTTACAAAAATGTGCATCAAGGAGGAGTGATAAAATATTGATGCACACTTTCTAGAAGCTTCCACACTTGTGTAGGAATAAGTAGTGGTGATTTATCTAGAATTATCTAAGCTTCTAGTATATTCTATTATAGGCGTTTAGTATTATAATTAAAGAAGTATCTAGAAATCTTGAGAAAAATGTATACTAGATACTTATGGAACCATCTAGAAATTCATAAGTATTGTAGAAAGTCTATAAATAGGCACTCACCCTTCACTTGTGAAGCATCCAAATAAGAAGCAAATTATTCTAAGTTATGTAGCTCCAAAGCTTCTCCAGTTCTATTTTCACTACTATAATTTTCATTTCTAAAATACTATCAAGCCTTTAAATGTTTTTAGTGCTATTTTATAATGAAAGTGATTGCAAGTTTTTTATAGCCAAAATTTTTGTGGAGAAGGAGAATGAATCGTGTAGCTGTCATATTTTGAACTAAGGTGGTATCGAAGCATGGGGTTTAGGATTTGCTTGCTCGAGCCGCTGCATAGTTGGAACGTTCACGGTCAAGGACCATGGTATAGGGAGATTCTTCCCATACACAGCTTGAGTCTCCAATAATCTTTGTTTAGATCGACACTAAGTTTGTGATAATTGTATGAGACCGAGTTAATTTGGTTAAGTGTTAATCGATAAATCATAAAGGATATTGTATCTTCAAATGAATCAATCGAGAAGTTCCAAATGAAAACTATAATGTATACTTGGAGCACTCGAGTAAAGTAGTACTCGCTCTAAAAAGATTTGTGGGAGTTTTTGGTGGTGTAGACGACCTAACCAACTAATGAGGAGGAGGAGTAAGAGAAGTGAAAGATTAAATTTGGGAAAGCTATGCACACATTGTTTGTCACAATAGAGGACTTGATAACATCAAAGGAGGCCTCAAATACCTTAGTAATGCTCTTTACAAGGAAGAGTGATGTAAAACTGCAACTGTTGTACAATGAATCCATGTTCATCAAGCAAGGTGATATAATGGTGAGCCAATATTTTACCAAAGTAAAATCCATTTAGAATGAAATTGAAAATTTGGGATCGAAAAATTAACTCAAAGAAGTGGGAGTGTGGAGGATAATTATCAATTGTTGAACTATAAATATCATAGGATAATTATAGACACTCGGGAATAGACAAGTAGATGTGTAAAGTTTTAATAAAGGAAAAGGATAGAGTTCTCTTTGTAGAAGCAAAAAAGATATAACACGTGCATATGAGGAGGGAATTCTTAAAATATTATTCTGCAGAAGATGAACATAAGGCTCTTGCATTTATAGCCTTTTACAACGTGCAGTAGCAAAAACGCACATTACATGGAATTAAAAATAACTGACCCTAAAGAATATGGCTTATTAACAACGTGACTAACAAATGAGAAATTAAGTTTGACTATCATTCCCTCCCTTAAGTTAATGCATATGCATTAAGCTTAAACTTCAAATGCATCAATTACTCCAAGCATCACACAAAGCTTCACAAATTGCTCCAATCTAAGAGGCTTTGTCATTATATCTGCAATTTGCTCTTTACAGCTACAAAAACTCAGCTTCACAGCTCGATCATTTGCCAAGTTCCTGAGAAAATGAAATCTTATTTCCATGTGCTTGCTTCGTCCATAGAAGACATAATTTTTGGACAACTGAATTGTAGATTTGTTGTCGCCATGAATTTATGTGCTTCCCTTTTCTTCAGCTCCAAGTTGCTCCAAGATTCTCCTAAGCTAGATACATTTCACCTTCTATAGTTGATAGGCTCACTACTGGTTACTTTTTAGAAGCCCATGAAATTGCTCCAGATCCCATAATGGAAGCAAAACCTGAAGTGCTCTTTTGATCATCCAAATCTCCAGCATAGTTGCTATCTGGCTAAGATATAAGACCAGCATTTCTTTGGCCTCTTTTGTAGAGCGTTAGAAGTAATTCAGCTTCTTATAGGGTTAGTTTTGATTTAATTAGGAACTTCCAAAGATAGTAAGTTCAGTTAGTTGGAATTAGTTGGTAGTTTAGAATCTTACTATAAATAGCATTTGTAATTCACTTGATTACACAATGAGTAATACATAAACCTTTCATCCAATTACTCTCTCATATGCATCAATCTTTTCTCACTAAATACACTATTCTTCTTCTGTTTTCTTGCACGATTGTATGCTATTTGTGTGTGCAGAGAGATTAAACACAATTCATCTTCTCATCTTGTTCTTGATTAATTGCATTCATTACTTATTAAGTGTAGTGTTTGTGTTTGAAGATTTAGCAGTGGTATCTAGAGCCTTCTTTTCGAGACTGGAAGTCGTGGAAGGAAGATTAGAGACACAAGAACAATGGCCACGAACAATGGCCACAAACAATAGCTTCACTATGTCATTACCAGTTCTGGTTGGGAAGAATTATGATAGATGGCAGGTTCAGATGAAAGTGCTCTTTGGTTATCAAGAAGTTCTTGAAGTGGTGCAGAATGGTGTTCAAACGGTTGGAGATGATGCACCTGAAGTTCAACAATATGCATTCAGAGAATGCAAGAAAAAAGATTGCAAGGCACTCTTCATGATTCATCAATGTGTAGATGAATCAAATTTGAGAAGATCTCAAGTGCTAGAACAACCAAAGAAGCCTGGGAAAACCTGGAAAAATGCTATGTAGGGGCAGAAAAAGTGAAGAAGGTTAAATTGCAGACTCTAAGAAGGGAATATGATTTGTTGTAGATGAAAGATTGTGAAACAATTTCTGATTACTTCAAAAAAATTAGATCCCTCACAAACCAAATGAAAAGCTGTGGTAAGGAGATGAGAGAACAACTAGTAGTGGAGAAGGTTTTAAGAACCTTGATACCCAAATTTGATCATGTGGTTGTTGCTATAGAAGAATCAAAAGACATTGAACAACTCAAGATTGATGAGTTGTAGAGCTCCTTAGAAGCATACGAGCAAAGAATCAAAGAGATGAGTCAAGATAGAGTTGAAAACCAACCTCAAGCTCTGCAAGCACACTCCTTCAAAAGACACCCTTGCCAAGGGAATTTCAACAAGAAAAGCAAGGAAGTGAAAGCTGATAAAGGAAGAAGTAGTGATAGAACAAGACATGATTCAAGCTCCAACTTCTCTCAAGAACAAGCAAATAGAAAGCCTAAGAAGAAGTTTGATAAAAGCAGGATTCATTGTTACAATTTTAAGAATCTTGGGCACTTTGCCTCTGAATGCATATTCAAACGTGAGAGTTTTGGAACAACAGAAGCAAGATTGGCTCATGCAGATGAGTCAGATGAAGAACAAGTTCTTCTCATGATCACGACTGAAAAAGATCAAGTCAATGGTGATTGTGGTACCTTGACACATGCTGATCAAATCATATGACATGCCATACAGAATGGTTTACAAATCTTGATGAATCAGCTAAGAGTAGAGTCAAATTTGCAGATCATAGATTTATTGAGTTTGAAGGGATTGGAGACATGTCAATTCAAAGGAAGGATGGAGGCTACTCAAGCATTCATAATGTGCTCTATGTGCCCAAGATGAAGAGCAATCTCTTGAGCATGGGGCAACTGCTTGAAAGAGGATACACTATGTCAATGATGAACAAAACTCTTAGGGTATTTGATGTTGGAAAGAACTTAATTTTGAAGGTCCCTCTATCAACTAACAAGAACTTCAAAATTGGGATTCAAGTGGGAAATCATAACTGTCTTATGTCTAAAGTCTCTCAAGATAGTTGGATATGGGACAAGAGGTATGCACACCTGAATTTTAAGAGCCTTGAATCATTGAGTAGAGCTGAGATCGTGACTGGCTTACCATCAATTAACATCTCTGGTAGCTTGTGTGAAGAATGCTTAGCAAGCAAAAAAACCAGAACATCATTTACCTCTCACATTCCATCCAAGTCCAGAAGAACACTTGAGTTGGTTTACTCAGATGTTTGTGGTCCATTTGAAGAAAACTCATTGGGAGACAACATATTTTTTGTGAGCTTCATTGATGATTTCACAAGAAAAGTTTGGGTGTACCTGATTAAAAGGAAGAATGATGTGTTCACCACCTTCACAAACTTTAAAACTCGGGTTGAATGGCAAAGTGGACAAAAATTAAATACTCTAAGAACTGATGGGGGTGAGGAATACAACTCAAACGAATGGACAAAATTTTGCACCAAGGAAGGAATAATTCATGTAGTGATTGCTTCATACACTCCATAACATAATGGCATTGCAGAGAGATTGAATAGGACACTCCTTAACATGGAAAGAAGCATGATCAAAACAAAGAATCTACCTAAGAAATTTTGGGGTGAGGCTATCGCAACTGCAACCTATATTCTAAACAGATCTCCTACTAAAAGGCTAAAGGAAATCACACCTGAAGAACCTTGGTCGAGCTTAAAGCCAAATATGAGTCACTTTAGGATCTTTGCCTCAATATGCTACAAGCATGTTCCTGATCAACGAAGGAAGAAGCTTGATGACAGAGGTGTAAAGATGATCCTACTTGGTTTTCACTCAACAGGTGCATATAAAGTTTTTGATCCTTCAACTCAAAGGATAACGCTAAGTAGAGATGTAAGGTTTTATGAGTCACAAGCTTGGGATTGGGATCAGAATCCTGAAGCAACAGAAAGGCAAACATTATTGCATCTTGATGAAGACAATTCAACAGAACAATTACCCTGTGTTGAACAGCAAATCATAGGACAATTTGTTGGTGGAAGTACCATATCAAGAAGACCTCATAGTAACAAGCTCCACAGAGACTTAGTGACTATGAAGTCTTCCCAGATTCAAGCATCACTACAGAAGGAGATCTAGTACATATAGCCTTGATAGCAGAAATGGAACCAGTGAGCTTTGACGAGGCAGTGAAGGAACCTCATTGGAATAAAGCCATGAAAGAGGAACTTAAGTCAATTGAAAGAAATCAGACTTGGGAACTCACTAAGCTACCATCAAACAATAGAGCAATATCTGTTAAGTGGGTTTACAAAGTGAAAGTAAATCCAAAAGGTGAGGTGACTAAACACAAAGCTAGATTGGTGGCAAAAAGGTTCTTGCAGAAACAAGGATTGGATTATGAGGAAGTCTTTGCTCATGTGGCAAGGATAGAAACCATAAGACTAGTTGTGTCATTGGCAAGCTATCACAATTGGCCAATTCACCAAATGAATGTTAAATCTGCCTTTCTAAATGGACCCTTAGTAGAAGAGGTATATGTCACTAAACCACCAGGATTTATAGTGGCAGGAAAAGAAGATCAAGTCTACAAGTTGCACAAGGCTCTCTATGGTTTGAAACAGGCACCAAGGGCCTGGAATAAGAGAATCAATAGGTTCCTTTTGTACCTTGGTTTTGTCAAATGCGAGTATGGAATCTTTGTAAGAGGGTCAAACTTGGATAACTTGCTAATAGTTTGCTTGTATGTGGATGATTTGTTGGTGACAAGCAAAGAAATTAAAGAAGCATGTGCATTCAAGGATGATATGAAAGCTGAATTTGACATGAGTGATTTGGGAAAATTATCCTACTTTCTTGGTCTGCAATTCACAGAGACAGAGAATGGTTTCTTTATGCACCAAAGCAAGTATGCTCTTGCTGTGTTGGAACAATTTCAAATGCACAAATGCAACTCAGTTTCTACACCAGTTGAAACTGGAATTTCTAGCACCTCAACTAATGAAGATCAAGCAGTAGATAACACTATCTTTAGGCAAATGATAGGGTGTTGGGGATATGTATGCAATACAAGGCCTAACATTGCTTATGGTGTTGGAGCTGTGAGTAGATTTATGCAAACACCAAAGAGATCTCATCTACTTGCTGCAAAGCGATTGCTTAGATACATCAAAGGAACAATTGGGTATAGTTTGTTACTTCCCAATAAAACTTGCAGCAACACAAACAAACACGGCATGTTCGGGTATAGTGATGCAGATTGGTGTAGGGATAAGGGTGATAGAAAGAGTACATCAGGCTATGTGTTCATGCTTGGTGATGCTACAATATCCTGGTGTTCCAAGAAGAAAGCACATTGAGACACGTTGTCATTTCTTACGAGATCAAGTGAATAGAGAAAGGCTCAAGTTGGAGTTCTGCAATTCTGAAAATCAGATTGCAGATATATTCACCAAACCATTGAAGAAAGGGACATTTGAAGAACTTAGATACAAACTAGGAGTTGTATATTTGGGTGAAAAGGATAAGAATTGAATTAATGGGTAGTGTTAGAAGTAATTCAACTTCTTATAGGGTTAGTTTTGATATAGTTAGGAACTTCCAAAGATAGTAAGTTCAGTTAGTTGGAATTAGTTGGTAGTTTAGAATCTTACTATAAATAGCCTTTGTAATTCACTTGATTACACAATGAGTAATACATAAACCTTTCATCCAATTACTCTCTCATATACATCAATCTTTTCTCACTAAATACACTATTCTTCTTCTGTTTTCTTGCACGATTGTATGCTATTTGTGTGTGCAGAGAGATTAAACACAATTCATCTTCTCATCTTGTTCTTGGTTAATTGCATTCATTGCTTATTAAGTGCAGTGTTTGTGTTTGAAGATTTAACATAGAGTATGCCAAACTATACCTTAAAATCTTTTTTGCTACAAGTAAATGAGATGACTTTAGATTTGCCATGAACCTACTAATTAAGCTTACTCCATACATCAGATCTAGTCGCATGGCTGTGAGATATATGAGGCTTCCAACTGCTTGTTTAAACATGGTGGCATCCACTCCATATCCTATTTTGTCTTTTGACAATCGTGTTCCGAGAATAATAGGAATTTTCACGGAGTTGCTGCTACCCATGTTGAATCTTTCAAGGATTTCTCGAGCATATCTTCTTTAGAAGATAAATATTCCAGCTTCATTTTGTATAACTTCAATTCCAGAAAAATATATCATCCTTCCCAAGTCAAACATATCAAATTCTCTCATCATTGAGCTTTTGAATTTGTCACACTACTCTTATTGCCTCCAGTAAAGATGAGATCATCTACACAAGGACTAACAATAAGTATGTTACCTCCTTCTTTCTTGGTAAATAAGGTATGCTCGCTAAAACATTTTTCAAACCCTTCACGCATAAAATATGCTTTTATCTTGCTATAGCGAGCCCTTGGCGCCTGTTTAAGGCCATACAATGCCTTCTTCAATTTGTAAACCTTGTCTTTTTTCCCTCTTTGGATAAACCCTTCTGGTTGTTCAATGATAACTTTTTCTTCAAGTTCCCCATGAAAAAATGCACTCTTCACGTCAAGTTGAAATATTTCTCATTCATATTGAACTACAAGTGCAAGAAACGTATCGTATCAAGTCTAATCATTGGTGCGAAAACTTCTGTGTAGTCTATTCCATATCGTTGTGCATATCATTTTGTCATCAATCTTGCTTTGTGCTTTTCTACTTCTCCATTTCGATTGAGTTTAGTTTTGAAAACTCACTTAACTTCAATTGGCTTGACTCCTATCGGTAGATCTGTTAGATGGAATGATGGTGGAATGATGGAGAACATCCATAGTGGAATGATGGTGGGGAGATTTTCAAATAGTTCATGGATGGAACGACAGAAGATGTAACGTTTATTTTATGATCAATGACAAATTAATTAATTATGATAATGACTAAACTATTGATTCTCGTTGTTCCAACAATATGACATGAGACGAGGATAAATTGTTAAATATGTCAATATAAGGGAGGAGTTGTTGTGACAACAAACAAAATGAAGTTGTCAATTGCCCATATTAGCAATACAATAATTGAGTATGTGTATGCAATGTTTGGAGAAATACTTGGTTAAATATGATAATGAAGAAATCCATGTTAAGAGGCTTGCAAAATCTTGAAGCATGAGATAAAATCTATATGCATGATGCCAATAAGGGAAAGGTCATGATCTACCTTATGTGAAGCAACCTTAAATCACTAGAAATAGGTACATGATCATGTTCGCTGATGATTTTTCTAGATATATGTGGGTATATTTCGTGAAGGAGAAATTAGATGCTCCACTGAAGTTCAAAAGCATGACTCATAAGGAAGTTAAGTGACAATGCTTGTGATTTATATATGTTCATGCTAAGCCAGAAGCGTACCAAATTTGACAAGAAGTTCGTTTGTTGCATTTTTTTGTTTACAAAATTTTGTGAAAGGGATGGAAATGTTGTACTTCAACAACAGGACATTGTTAAGTCAATAAAAGGTCTAAAGTATATTAACCATATCAAAGTACATTATTTTCCTATATCAATGGACAATATCCAAAAACGAGAAATGTGATTTATCAAATACAAAAAGCAAGACTACAATCTAAATTTGGTTGTTGAACAAAGATAAAACAGTTTAACTACATTAGAGAACAATTAACAACCAACAATTATATTGCACTTAATGAAGTCGAATCAAGAAGCCAATTTCGAAGGGATTCTCCAACGAATTTTAAATGCTTAGCCTATAGATGGTAAAGACACTAAAAATTTCATTCAAGAGTTGTTGATCCAAAAACAGAAGAGGTTGAGAAATCTAGACATGAGCATTAAAAGTTTTGAATAGAAGATAACATTAATTCTCCATCCTTTCACCATTTACTCTTCATTCCTTCTACATTTACTCTTCATTCATAAACACGAACAAACAAAGTCGTGGTATATATAACAGTTAACTCAAAGGAGTGTGTTGGATCATGTTTTGTGTTTTGTTTTTTCTTTTTCCTATGCAAAATTACAATGTTCTTCATGTTTTCTCAATTTATTTTATTTTACATTGATGCTTCTTGATAGCCTTATCCAATTCCAA
The DNA here is from genome assembly GCF_001865875.1 of Lupinus angustifolius. Lineage (NCBI taxonomy): Eukaryota > Viridiplantae > Streptophyta > Magnoliopsida > Fabales > Fabaceae > Lupinus > Lupinus angustifolius. Next base: position 14,378,223 of record NC_032011.1, read on the forward strand.
ACTTTGTACTTCACGATGACGTTACAATTTACTCTTTTTCATCATACTAACTTGTTAAATATTTGGTGAATTTATCACATCTATCAAAACTAATTTCTTCAAAAATCAAATTAAAGATTAAATAAACAAGAATGTGAAATTATATTAAGGCTAAAAATACTCTTTTGGTCATATATCCCGTTTTTATGTTTCAATTTGGTCATTTTATAACAAAATAAATGTCTTAGTCATCTATTTTTACGAACATTTTTCAATTTTATCATAATAGTGTAACATCTCCTACATTCTATATCCTTAATTATATTAATCAAAGGAGAACCCCTATCAATTGCTCCCCCCTATGGGGCATTGTTGTCACATGGTCTAGGAATAGTTATAAGTCTCAAGATTTCAAATTTACTTTACCATTCTATTATATTACTAATCGGGATCACATCTTCTGTTCCATAATATGTGGCATTTCATATGTCATAAATTGTGATTGGTTAGAAAAATACTTAATAATTATATTTCAATCTTAAATATATTTTCTTCAATCAATCATAGGTTATTACACATGTAGTGACACATATTATAAGATATAAGATGTGTTCAATGGAGATTTGGATTGACCCTCCAATTGACATCTCATATTTATTGCTTACCAATCAAATGGAAGTTTCTCTCGAGTCTGGAGAGAGCAGTGTATACCTAAGATTGTAACACATGGTAAAAATAATGTTTTAATGGTTCAGATTTTTGTTTTTTTCTAAATTAAATATTTTTTAAAAAGTAATCTCTTTCCCATTCCCAATATTAGAGAGTAATATATTTCATTTCTCTCATGAGGCTTTAGGCTCGTTTGCTTCTTTTACTTTGAGAGATACTTAAGAAAAAATGATATTGATTCTATAATTAATATGAATAATAAAAATCTAATAAACTCTGAAAATTTGAAAAATAATCTGGTTAGGTATATTTTTAGTACTTTAGTTGTCCCTTTTCATTTCAGTCTTCTCCATGATATTTGAACACTATGATTAACTCCTTTCAATTAGTATTTTCTTGGGTACATATTTCAATTAATATGATGTAATATCATTATTAGAAACCAAAATTAGAATAACCTATAAGAACAAAAACCCCAAAAAATTTAATTATAGAAACCAAAACAAAATTTAAATAACTGTGGAGAATAAAAATATATTTAAACCAAAACTATTAAAACACTAAATACCAATATTTTTTAATAATAAATATATACCATTAATTGATTTTCATTCAAAATGTAGTAAAAAACTATATATCAATATTATTTAATAATAAAAACAAATTTTATTTTAAATAAATTAATGTAATGAATTATTTAAAAAAAATCATTTTTGAAAGGAGTTTCATTAATATTTTTAGAGTTAATAAAATTAATTATGAATGAAGATATAAGAAAGAGTTTAATTTTCATTCACTATCAATTTTTTTTAAATGGACCACTATGATTTTTAATGATACGAAAAATATACTGTTGATTATATTACTAAAAGTATTTATGTAACAATGCATGACAATAAAATCAAAAATTAATTTATTTCTATATGAATAAATATACACACTTTCGATCAAGAGCCTTAATAATATTTTAATTACTTGAAAATGGATTATCAATTGTATATATTGCATAACATTAAAATATATTTTTACAAAATAGGAGAATTCGGGAGTGTATTATTGAAGGTGCAACGCATTTTTTATTATATATATTTTGTGACAATGTTATATATATGTAAAATTTAAATTTTAAAACTAATTTTATAATAAATACTTTTTATTTTTATCATTAAATTCTTATAATAAAGAACTCATTCAAAAATTAAAAAAGCAGCTAAAAGTTTTTATATAATTTAGAAAAGTTTATTTTGAGATCCTAACTTTCACATTTTATTTTTAGTACTACCAAATGTATCTCCTCATTATTTTAGAGTAAGAAATTAATCAATTAATCCATTTCAGGATGCATGGTTGTCCCTTCCAAAAAGTGTCGCTATGAGAAATTAACCTCTTAACCTTGTGATCATCCTAGGAAAAAACTGAGGTCTTATATTACTAGACCAACACGTCATTAGTTCACATTTTATTAATGATGTTATTAATCATTTAACTTACAAAACTGTACAATTATTTATTTTTGAATATTGTGAAACTTTGACAAAAATTAGTTGGGCAAATAGACAAAAATATATAATAATTAAAACTTTAATCTCATGTTTGATCATTGAATTTAAGTATTAAAATAATAGAGAGGAAAACTTTAAATGAAAACAAATTCTTTGTTTTTACATGTTTCATTGTTAATTATTATTTGAACTCATATGTTATTTTGAAATTTTGATAGAATTATATATTTTTGTTTGAATTTTATTGTTAGTCAATAATTAGTTATTAAAAGAAACTATTCTATGGAGAGTATTCTTTCATCATTTTTGGGTAAGAAACTTAGGGTGTGTTTGCTTTTGTTATTTTCTATTTTCATTTTCAATGAAAACATGTTTGTATTGTTATTTTCATTTCATATTTCTGAAAACATAAGATTCATTTCCAGAAAATTTGAAAATGAAAAAAATGTCATTTCCAATATTTTCAATAATGAGGAAATGACATTTTTATTGAATTTTTAAAAATTTTGTTGCTCCAATCAATTTAATATCTTTTGATTTTTAAATTTTCCATTTTATTACAAATACTTTGATATTTTTAAAACTCAATGGACATTTATATTTTACTTTCCAATATACCCTTATATATTACTCATCTTTTCACCACATGTTTCTTCCTTTCTTTTTAATCTAGTTTTCATTGTGGATTAAATGTGATTATTTAGTCAAATTGTATTGAATTTTTATATCATTTAATAATTTCTTAAATTATATGTATAACCTTAAATATAAAAATATGCGAAAAGAGGGAAATATATTTTTTAGTTACTCTATCTACTAATAAATAAAACTTCATAATCAACCGATGAGTGTATCTCTCATCGAGACCACCACACACCTTCTTAATAGAATTTATTTTTTTACCTCTCAACATAACAATTTTTCTTTAATTGTCATATGGTATAGGTAAAATAATTCGTAAATTAATATAAATATAATAATGTATGATTTTGGGATGAAAAATGATGTTATTTAAAGTTATTGTAACCTTAATTAAATAATAGAACATTTGTATGTTAGTATTTTATTTGAACTTTTTTACAGAGCATTTACAACTGCATAATATTTGTTATGATTTTCTCCGCATCTTTGTCATTGCTAATCACTAACTCCAATAATTAAAGTTGTTCAATGTCTTGATAACATAAAATTTGTTAAAATCATTGACTTGACTAGTTTAGAGATTAAAATTTAGAATTAAATTAATTACAAGTGTGTCCTAGATTGTGAAGTTTAGAGCATTGTTGTGATAACTGGATGGTCGGATCGGTTCGACTACTAATCGGACTTGAAAAACTCTGGTTTATAGTCTTAATCGAATGAGGGGTTGAATTGCTTTGCACCGAAGAAATTTTGGTCCGATGTATTAAACTCGGTTGAACCAGAATAACCTAAAAAAATGAACTGAACAATTCACTTGAAATTTTAAAAAATAGAACAATGTTATAATGTTTTGTTTTACTATGTTCCAAATAAAGATGGAGATATGTTATTTCATTATAATTATACATAATTTTTAATTATATAAAAAATTGTATTTATATATAACTATATATTTATAGATAAAAATGATAAATTATATATGAAATCACTCAATCTGATCAAGCGGTTTAATTGTTTAAACCTAATACGAGACAAACTTATTTCGGGTTTCATAACATTGGTTTAGAGTGAATGATTTTGAAAATGAAAATGCTAATAACAAACATGTTTTGAGGAAATGAAAACATGAAAATAAAAATTGTTTTTCAAAATTAAAAATAGGAAATGGAAATAGAAAATATTTCTTGAAACCAAGCACACCCTAATATTTTTGATGAGTTTATTACAAAAGTATATAATAATTAAAACTTTAGTCTCATGTTTGATCATTGAATTTAAGTTTAAAAAGAATAAAGAGTAAAACTTAAATGAAACAAATTCTTTCTTTTTTACATATTTCATTTTTAATTATTATTATTTGAATTCATATGTTATTTTAAAATTTTGATAGAATTATATATTTTTGTTGAATTTTATTGCTAGTCAATAATTAGTTATTAAAAGAAATTATATTATCCAAAATATCTTTTCATCATTTTTGGGTAAGAAACTAATCTCTTTTGAGATGTACGACTGTCTTTCTCAACAAATGTCGTTCATAAGAATTTAACTCTTCACATTTTAACTTTTCTGGGAATCTAGCAGTCGTATACCACTACATAGACCACGAATTGATGGTAGTTTGAATCATTAATAAGTTTGAGTTTCAAAATAAGTAAGAATGACTTTAAATTAATATATAATTTTGCTTTTATATATTTCTTTATTAACTATTTTTATTTTTAGTAATATGTTAGTATATATGTTTCGTTTTATTTTATTATCTCTGGTTGATTTCTTATCATAAATTTGAAATAAAATTAATAACACCCATGTTTATGAAGAAAAACCATGGATATTGAGGGTTACAATAACTTAGATCTTCCTTACTCACTAAGGATAGATTGAACAATATGATAGAATATTACTGGAAAAAAAGTATACACAATTATTATAAGAATTATATGTTGTCATACATCTTTTATAATTCATATTTAATTTAACTCTTAAATATATTAATAATAATATGAAAGAATAATGATTAACTTTCTAAAGTAAAGTTGTAAAAACTATTCAATGAATATTTGCATCTAAAATTGAGATGCATGCACATTGTAAAGTATAATATTTTTATATAACAAATTTTATCTTAAATCATCTTCGAACTAATAATATTAAAATAAAAATAATAAAAAATTAATTTTTTAATTTGTTAATTGACACCACAATTTAAGACAAGATTGGTGATTCCTCCCATTGTGGATGCATCATATATCTCTATCAAGAAGCTAACGCTCCCAAATCAAATATCTTATTAAGGGCTTCCCTCTCGGACATGGCCAGAATTTCCATATCCCCGCGCATTGCTCTAGCCGCCGTCTTCTTTTTCCTCCTCTTCATCTTTCACTCAATACTCGCCGGAGAAGGACCGTTCCTTCCTGTGTTCTTATCATCGTCTCACTCCTCCAACAAGGGACAAAACATGTGTGTCGGAGTGACTATACCATCATTGTGTCCGGTTAAGTGCTTCCGGGCTGACCCAGTTTGCGGTGTCGACGGTGTAACCTACTGGTGTGGTTGCGCCGAAGCGGCTTGCTCCGATGCTAAAGTTGCTAGTATGGGGATTTGTGAAGTGGGGAATGGAGGTTCGGTTCCGTTTTCAGCTCAGGCTTTGCTTCTGGTGCATATTGTGTGGCTCATTGTGTTGGGATTCTCAGTGATTTTTGGTCTTTTATAATTGTGCTTAGAAATTATTGAGTGGTAATGCATCATCATCTTTCAACATAAATTTTTGTGAAGAAGTATAACGAATAGTGATGATGGATCCACAACAACTCGATAAATAGCAGAGGTTGTCGTGATTGGGTCTGGTTTGTACTACTTGGAACACAAGTTATGAACAACCATCCTATGTTCAAAATGATTAAGTGTAATATATTTTGTTTTTAAATTTTTTTATTTTATTTAAGTGTTGTTTTTCATTAGATCAGAACAAAAATTTGAGACAGAATGGGATCAAGTGATCTCTATCCACAACTGATCTTATATCCACAAGTGATATAGGATGTTGTTGTGGTTCAATTTCAAAAAATATAGCGTCGTTGCTATGTATAATATAATAGTTTTTTTGTTGAAAAAACTATCACAAACATACTTGAAATGAAACTGGACTTTTTGGAGTACTCCTCTAATATTTAGTGAAATTTCTCATCACTTTTTACACATAAAAATTATCCTAAATTTATATACATATATTATATTATATGGGAAAGGAGTATCTCCTTGTGTAAGGAGATAAGTTATTTCCCCGTGCCAGTGAAATTATGACATGTGTCATGTTTAATCATTTTCTGTAAAAATATTTTAAAAATAAACAAAATAGCACACATGTCACATTTTTACTAGTAGAAGGAGATAACTTATCTTCTGATATGATGAGATACATTATTCTCATATTATATTAACTCTCCTACTTTATTTTCCTTGCTTTTTAGCCATACTTTAATTGATCTTTTAATTTTGATACATGTCCAAAAGGGTTGAGTTTGGATCCTTTCCATTAATGGAAATATCAGTGATAGGATAGGATTATGACATATGGCTAAGCCAATTTTTAACGATCTGGATTTTAAAATATAAAATAATACATTTTTAAACGCATTAATTTGGGAAAATGACAATCATGTCTTTTTTCTCTCTTCTCTTTCATTCCTTAATGAGACTCACAAAAACTATTCTATGGCTTCATGAGAACAAAAAATTGACATTTCATAAATCATATCAAGGAACCACCTTTCTCCATGAATAAGAATATTGACTTCATCTTCTTCTTATCAACTCCATTAGGACCCAAGAACAATAACCATATATCATCGTTTGTTCCATATTGATGTCGTTTTCTATTCCCCACTTTACTATGGGTTACTCACTATGATAGTTGATTTGTGTGTTGAAGAGGAAGAATAGAAGAAATGATTTTTTTATTTTTTTCTTTTAATGGAGTCATGACAGCTAAAGGTTGTTGAAGAAGAAAAAATGCAATTGATAACCTGTATATTTTCATTTATGGTTCGTACTTGTGATGCTTGCAAGCAACTGTTTTACTTTCAAAAAAAGAAGAGAAAACGTAACTGAGACTCCATATTGAGGAATGGGAGAGAGAAAAATAATATGATTGTCATTTTCTCTAAATTAATGTGTTTAAAAATATATTATTTTATATTTGAAAATCCAGACCGCTAAAAATTAACTTAGCTACATGTTACAATCTTGTCCTATTAGTGGCCTTTCCATTACTAGAGAGGATCCGCACCTTGTCCATAATGTGTAAATACTACATAGCCTATTACCAATTAATGTTAAGTGGCACGTATTAATGTATTATTGGAATATGTGAATCAAAACCTATATTAAAATGGATTTATTGAAATTTTTGTAGATATTAATGAATTTAATAATTTAATATAAGGTTTAATAAATTTATATAAACGGATAGTTCATTCATTTGCTAACACTAATACTAAACAATATAAACCCAACCAATATTCCCATTGACAACAAAATCCCCCATCAGAAACTGAGTTCTTTATTTCTACAGTTAACTTATTTTGCAAATTCATTATCTTCTTCTAGAGATCATTATCATTCATAATTTTAGTGAATACAACTTCAATAACTACTCCATTGGAGACTACTGATTTACCATATTCAAGATACTTGAAAAAAAACAAGTTTTTGGCAAATACATGTTCCCATTAAAAAAGCATACGACTCTTTAATGCACCCTGCCAAGTAAATTTGTGTAGAAGCTTCTGAAGCTACAAAAGTGGCTAGTGGAGTAAACAAATTTAGCTTCCACCTAGAGTACCTCTAGAACCGCTTTCCAAGGTTCTTAACACTATTAGACATTAGACATATACACCATCAATAGACCATAGTGGCATGGTAGAGTTCGAAGCCACAAAAACTGATAGGCTAAATGAGCTTAATAACAAAAGGTCTAGAGTTCCTCCTAAATGGATGGTAGATTATATTGTCTAGAACCTTCTATTTTAATTTCCCTTTTAAGAAATTACCTTTCAACCAAGAAGTTGCCAAGTGTAGGGCTAACATCATAATTAGGGTTTGCTTATTGTACTTAAGTTGAATGGCTTTCCTTTAATGATATACTAGTAGGAGACTCGTGCGTTCGCACAGGTAATAATATGTATTGCTTGAATTTAATTAAATAGTGATTACATAACTTGCTAAATGAAATGTCATTGAGAAATACTTCGTAAAACATGCTTTATATTAAAGCAATACTAATGTAAAGATTATGGTACAATGTATTGGACCTGTAATGTTAAAGAAAAGAAACATGTTAGAAAAAGTTGAATGAATTTAGATGATTTTTTTAAAAGGAGAATATAAGTAAAGATTAACTCATAAACCTTGCTTTGTATATATCTGATTGTTGATGTAAAGTTGTTGTACATTATGATATTGAATCTGTTATTTTAAAGAAATGTAATAGTTAGAAATAAATATTTCAAACATAATGTAAAATAAGTTGTAGAATACCTGTTAAAGATTTTGGAAAACTTCTTTATAAACGACATTTGTCGTTTTCTTCAATGGTTTACCATCCTTGTCATGTATCAATATCTTCAATCCATTTTTGCTCTGTACTCTTGAAACAACTACATACAACTGACCATGACTGAATACTGGTCTAGGTAAATACAACCCCACACTCTCTAGTGACTGACCTTGCGATTTGTTAATTGTCATAGCGTATGACACAATTATAGGGAACTGTCTTCTAATAAGCATGAAAGGCCATTGAGATTGGGATGGTGACATTGATAACCTAGGAATGTAAGTGATATTTCCAATGTTTTTTCCAGACATTATCTTTGCCTCAAGTACATGATTAGCCATCTTCGTAACCACCAACCTTGTACCGTTACATAACCCTTCAGACTGATCTAAATTCCTCAATAACATAATTGGGGTGCCTACTTTCAGCTTGATCTTATGATTTGGAAGGCCTGATGTTGAAAGTGAATTTAGAAATTCAGGAGTTAATATGTTGAATGTTTCATTGTCATTAGCATCAGACATATCAACTTCATCTGAGCTCAAGTATTCTTTTTCATCGCCTTGTAAATATACATTAGAATAGTTATTAATTTGAATGTAATAAATTTAATACATTTAACATAATGTGCATGTTAAATAAACTTGAATACTTTACCTGGAATTTTCATCAGAACATATTCATTGATTTGATCAACAATCTCAATTGTTGATGCAAGTATTGCTCTACATTGAAGAAATAGCTCATCCTTGTAACGTTCTTGCAAGTTTGGGTATGTGCTAGTCAGGATATGTATAATTGTAGAAGGATAAAAAATACCTTGTCCTTCCTTAACTCTGACATGTGTCAGCAAAATAATCATGGACTCACCAATTGTGAAGTTGTTGTAATAGTTAAAAAACTTCAGGGCATGAGATTCCCAAAGAGTACATGTCATAACATCACCACTGCTTACAACCAAGAGTAAAAAACGTGTGAGATAAAGTCATTCAATTAATGATAGTGAAGAATAAATTTAAGTTATTACCTAGAATCTCTGAGATTGAAAATAATGTCTACAAATTATTAAAAAAATAGTATTAATTCAATATAACAAATAAACTAAACAATAGATGAATATAAGAATATATATTTTACAAAAAATATTACCAACTAACAAATCAGCATGAAAGTCTCCAACAAGTATTTCAGCAAACTTTTTAAAAGCATATTGAAATTGAGGAATATCGGCAAACTCTTTTTCTCTTAGAGTTGTACTAGCTGTAAATTGCAATCTGTAGGCATGATTACATGCCTTAAATTGTAGATCATTGTGGAACACATTGAAATTATGCATGACATAGGTATGGTTTTCAACCAAATGATCTTTCCATTGATTGAATTCTTCCTTTTCACATAAACTTGGATATTGTCTCCCTAAAACAGCTATGGTTAGTAATAGATTTTGTAAGAAATAAATGATTTTCTATGTAATATTACCTTGTAGTCCATCAATATCATTTCCAGATGTCTAGGTTTAGGTGGAAGCTGAACATACCAAATTTCTGTAATTCTAACAGCTATCTTCCACAGGTGTTTTGAGTCATTCAAATCCCTTACCAACTCGAACGGGCGTGATATTGACATTAACACATCAAATACTAACTTATGAAAACATTAAGTCACCACAAACAAAAACATTAAGCCACCACAAACAAAAACATTAAGCCACCACAAACGAAAACATTAAGCCACACAAAACCTAACAACAACAGTTAAGTAAAATATATTGAAAGCATGACTCTCAATTCATGAAAGAATTAAAATATAGTACGATAAAAATTGTTAATGTCATTTTTTGCAGAGGTGAGCTCATAAGTACACTACCACATATTACGCATGACCTTATTTGTTATTGAAGATAAAACTCTCAACATAAGACTCAACTAATTATAAACTGGAAATTAGAGAAGCTCAATTTTGAAAAAAAAAGTAAAAAATGTTTAATTGATATTTAACTAATGCTTTAGAAAACGTATATTAAAATAGAGAAATTAATAATAATAGTAGCCAAGAAGAATAAACTATTTACAATCTAGAGAATCAAGAAGCAATAATCGAAGACAATACTCAATTATTATATTCAAATACAAATGACCGCTTACTTTAGACACAAATTATTAGGCATAGATATTGCATCTTTACAAAAAATATGATAGTCAGCCTCATTACAAAATGATATTAACTGAGAAATATTTTGTTAGTAAGCCTCTTTAAATAAAAGAAACATAATTAACTTGGAATATACAAAATAATGAAAACCAACCAACAATGGATATGTTGAGAGTGAACTTCGTCAATCAACTACAAAATAATTGATGGATATAAAATAGTCACAATAGAGAAATGAACAATTTTTTTTCCAAATTTAATGCAGTAAAAGTGACAATTGATAATAAGTCATTACAAATGCAATTTATAATTCCAGAAACAGTTTCATAGAGGTTATTTACAATGACTTTCGAAAGGTCCAATGCAGAAATATATATTCAATTTCTCAACTTCAAAGAATTTAATATGAGGGACAACTAAAATTTATCTTGAAAAAATATATATTAAAAACCATGCATGTAACAAATATATACTCCATATCTCATCTTCAAAGAAACAAATATAAGGAACAACTACAAAAAGTCGTCAAATATACATATATATACCAAATATATAACATATATATAACAGTTATACTCAATATTTCATCTTCAAAGAAACAAATATAAGGATATGTTGAGAATATACAAAATAATTCACTTGGAATATACAAAATAATGAAAACCAACCAACAATCAATGGATATGCTGAGAGTGAACTTCGTCAATTAACCACAATATAATTGATGGATATAAAGTAGTCACAGTAGAGAAATGAACAAAAAAAATTCAAAATTTAATGTAATAAAAGTGACAATTGATAATAAGTCATTACAAATACAATTTATCATTCCAGAAACAGTTTCATAGAGGTTAGTTACAATGACCTTCGAAAGGTCCAATGCAAAAATATATATTCAATTTCTCGTCTTCAAAGAATTAAATATGAGGAACAACTAAAATTTATATTGAAAAAAATATATATTCAAAACCAATGCATGTAACAAATATATACTATATATCTCATCTTCAAAGAAACAAATATAAGGAACAACTACAAAAGTCATCAAATATACATATATATATATATATATATACATATATATATATATATAGAGATATATATACCAAATATATAACAATTATCCTCAATATCTCATCTTCCAAAAATATAAGGAACCACTACAAAAAGTACCAGAAATCCAGAATATACATTAAAGCCATTAATATATAACATATATAACAATTATCATTAATATATATTGACCTAAGGAAAAACAAATCAACAATATACATTAAAGCCAAAAAACATATAAAAGATAAATACCATAAATATAGCAAATATATATTAAACACCAAAAATTACTAAAGTTAACATTTTAAGGCCAACAATGTGAAAGTATCATCAATTTTGTCCTCTAAAAATCCAAGTGGCAAAAAAGGAAGATGTCGAATATTGTAATAATGCTAGCCCAATGCATTCTTATATAGAAATAGATAGACAGTAGATGTTTGCAAGAGTTATATAATGCATGCGAACAAATACAATATATTTTTTATAGGATATTCATTTCGGTTTCGTATATAACACATGATAACGGGAAACCGCACTAAAATTCAATTTGATTATTGCAATTTCATGATATAGTGTGGTGAATGCTTACTACTATAACTTTAAATTTTAAATTGCGGTTATGGTTTTTATGCTTTTTATATTTCCTTGAATGAATGTTCTTTACTTTCTTTGCTTCACAAAAACAGAAGCTAAAATAAAGTTTAACAAAAAAAAAGTAAAGTAAAACAAAAGTATAAGACCCTAAAAATAGTAGTAAGGGGACAGAGAATCATAAGATGTTGAAGGTGAAGAAAAGAAAAGGATGAACTTTGAATGAGGAAATTGAACACACAACGCAGAAAGGCCACCAGGTGAAGGGTGTTAGGAGTTTGCTACTATAAGCTGAAAATGTGCCCACATAAATTGCCTAAATAATATATACTGAAGCCTACAAAAATGAAAGACAAATATCAGAAATATAACAAATAAATAATGACACTAAAAAAGACTAGAAATAAACAAATATATATTGCAAATATATAACATATATATAGCAAATCAACAATATACATTAAAACCAAAAAACATATAAAAGACATGTTCCAGAAATATAGCAAATATATATAAAACACCAAAAGTACTAAAGTTAACATTTTTAAGGCCAACAACGTGAAAATATCATCAATGCTAGAAAAGCAAGAAACAAATACACTTTCATGAAAAAATAATCAAGATCACAAAAAGCAAGAAATAAATAAACAAACATAACAATGCACAAAACAAACGCATATTCAAAAAAATTTGAATGTAGAGCGGATCTGGAGCGTTAGATGAAGATCCAAAAAAAGAAAGAGGAAGACTTTAGATCTAGAACATATGCATATTCATCAAAGGTAAAATATAACAAATATCAGAAATATAACAAATAAATAATGACATCGAAATACACCAAAAATATATATTAAGCACCAAAAAGTAATAAAGTTAACATTTTTAAGGCATACAATGTGAAAGTATCATCAATGCTACAAAAGGAAGACACAAAAAAAGTAAGATGAAGATCGGAAAAAAGAAAAGAAGAACTTTAGTTGTGGAAGGCATGCATGTTCATCAAAGATAAAATAAATGCATGTACAAAAAGAAACATAACGATGTACAAAACAAAGATATGTTCATAAAGTTAAAGTGGACATTTTTAACAAAAAAATATTGAATGTAGAGCGGATCTAGAACGTTAGATGAAGATCCAAAAAAAAAGGAACAACTTGAGATCTAGAATATATGCATGTTCATTCAAATGTAAAATATAACAAATATCAGAAATATAAAAATAAATAATGACACAAAAATACACTAGAAATATATATTAAGCACCAAAAAGTAACAAAGTTAACATTTTTCAGGCATGCATGTTCAGCAAAGATAAAATAAATGCATGTACGAAAAGAAACATAATGATGTACAAAACAAATGTATGTTCATAAAGTTAAAGTGAACATTTTTAACAAAAAATATTGAATGTAGAGCGGATCTAGAACGTTAGATGAAGATCCAAAAAAAAGGAACAACTTGAGTTCTAGAATATATGCATGTTCATCAAATGTAAAATATAACAAATATCAGAAATATAAAAAATAAATAATGACACAAAAAATGAAGAACATTGGATCTGTAAGTATGAAACCTCAGTTACCTTAAGTAGAGTGAAGATGTGTATAGTAGATTGGAAGAAACGAATAGTCGTATAGATTGGAAGAAATGAAGACAAAATGAATAGCCTTCTACCAGATTGGAAGAAACGAATAGCCGTATAATATATTGGAAGAAACGAATAGTTTTTGTAATAGATTGGAAGAAATAAATGGCCTTGTAGCTTTAATGTGTGTTATTATAATTTATTATAATAATCTTAAAATGTGGAAACGTCGGAAACGTGGCAGACTTTTGTTATCTACTATTTATTATTATTATTATAATAATAATAATAATAATAATAATAATAATAATAATAATAATAATAATAATAATAATAATAATAATAATAATAATAATAATAATAATAATAATAATAATAATAATAATAATAATAATAATAATAATAATAATAATAATAATAATAATAATAATAATGTTTGTTGGAAACGTTAGAAACCTTGAAATGAATGGCCTTGTTATTATTATTTGAATGACTTTTGTTATTATAATAATAATAAGGTGTGTTGGAAACGTGACAGACTTTTATTATTATAACCTTGAATAATAAGGTGTGACAAACTTTTTTCTGGTTTTTGAAAAAAGACTTTTGGAATGCCTTTTTGCTAATAATGTGGCAGAGTTGTGGTTTTTGAATTTTTTTTAATATAAAAAATTTGGTTTTACAATTTTGTCCTTTAAAAATCCAAGTGACAAAAAAGGAAGATGTCCAATATTGTAATAATGCTAGCTCAATGCATTCTTATATAGATAGTAGATGAAAAATATATAGAGCATTGCTCAATCTCTCTTGTTCTCTTCAATTTCCAGAATTATTAACACTTATTGGTAGAAACCCTCTATCAATTTGGTGCTTTCATCTTCCTCATGCCTTCTAAAAACTATTCTCAACCTCTAGATGATCCTTTAAGCAACATTATGGAGAAACTATTTTCTATGAAGCTCCATTTTACTGCTAGACAGGAGCTTATGCCACAAACCATGAACACTAGACATGAAGAGCTACAATCTGTCATTTCAGATCTGAAATCACAGATCCAACCTAAACCACATCCTTCTCCACCCCCTGGTTTCTCTAACCATTCATTCTCCACCTTCACTCACTTTTCTACCTCCAATCAATTCCCTAATCTCAAACCCCCAAAGTTAAATCTCCACTCATTTGATGGATCTAAACCAATGGACTGGATTTTTCAGGTAGAGTAATTCTTCCAACTGTACCAGATTACTCCTAAAAAATGTATGGAGTTAATGCCTTTTTCCATGATAGGAGAAACACTCAGCTGATATAAATGGATGTTCCAAAATCAGCAGCTCACAACCTAGGATGATTTTACTAGAGACTTACAACAATGTTTTGGTCCATCAGCTTATGATAACCACCGAGCAGAGCTGTTCAAATTGAGACAATTTATCACCATTACTGATTGCTAAAGTGGTAGGTCTTCCTCCAGAAATGATGTTAAATTGTTTTATTTCTGGTCTTAAGGTTGAAATTCCTCGGGAGTTAGCCATTTTACAACCTCATTCAATTAGTCATGCTATGAGTTTAGCTAAGTTAATTGAGAGTAAAATAAATGATGAAAAACCAGTGGCACATTTTCCAAGACCCACTAATCAGTGCAACGTTTCATCTTCTACTGGATCTGTCTCTGCACCACAAAATAAAGTGGTCATTAAACGTTTAACTATAACCCAGATGCAAGAACGCAAAGCCTAGGGTCTTTGTTATCATTGTGATGAGAAATATATTTTTGGTCACAAATGTCAACCTAAGAATTTTTGTTTGTTTGTGACTGATGATGACCCTACTGAGTTGTGCAATCTACAACCAATCTTGGAAACACAAGTAGACACTTCTCCTACTATAATAGTAGAAAATTCCCTACCGGAGAACCTTGAAGAATTTGTTCATTTTCAATTCTCTGCTCAGGCCCTCAAAGACAATCCTTCACCTAGAACACTCAAATTTTAGGGTCTTATTCATGGTCAACCACTTCATGTGTTGATTGACACATGCAACTCTCATAATGTTACGCAACCAAAGGTAGCCCATTTCCTCAAATTGGAGAATTTTCCCACTCCTCACTTTCCAGCAATGGTGGAAAACGGTGACCATATTTATTGCACATGAGTGTGCAAAGAAACCCCACTACAATTGCAACAACAACTTTTTCTTGTACTCTTCTACTTGCTACCTATCCAAGAGGCAAACTTGGTCTTAGGTATTGAGTGGTTACAAACACTTGGACACATTACCTCCGACTTTGCCATACCTTCAATGTCCTTTCACCATGACAACAAATCCATTACCCTCATAGGCTAAACTTCCCAACCACCAAACATACCTTCCCTAAACCAATTAAACATACCTTTCCTAAACCAATTAAACAAACTTTCCCAAACTGAATCTATTGCAGAAATGTTTTGTATTTCCTTCCCATAACCAAACCCCACTACTACTACCACATTACCTAACCCCACTCTACCAACTAACCCTCCATACCCAGAAATCCAAACTATCCTAGACTCCTTTACCCACATATTCAACCCACCCAAAGGACTACCACCCTCCCGACCACATGATCACCGCATTATCCAACTGCCCAACTCTCAACCTGTTAATGCTAAACCTTGTAGATACCCACACCACCAACAAGATGCCATGACCAAACTATTATCTGACATGTTGCATGAAGGGATTGTCATCCCAAGTACAAGTCATTTTTCTTCTCCGGTGTTGATGGTGAGAAAGAAAGATGGAACATGGCGATTCTGTGTTGATTATCGTAGCCTCAATGCTATCACAGTGAAGGATCGTTTTCGATTCCCACTATTGATGAACTTCTCGATGAATTCAGAACCGTCTCAATCTTTTCAAAAATTGATTTGCGATCTAGGTATCACCAGATTTGGGTAAGACCAAAAGATACGTACTATGAATTCTTGGTAATGCATTTTGGACTTACAAATGTCATATCTACATTTCAGTTCGCAATGAATGGCCTACTGAGACCTTATTAATGTAAGTTTGTGCTGGTAATTTTTGATGATATTTGGTTTATAGCCCCACGTTAACATATCATGTTAGTCACCTTCAATTAATTTCACGCTTGCTATCTGATCATCAATTTTATGCTAAAATGTCTAAGTGTATTTTTGGTGTGAAATCGGTTGTATACTTGGGCCATATTTTGTCAGCCAAGGGGATTCAATCCGACCCCGACAAAATCCAAGCTCTTTGACACAATTAAGTGGATTCTTGGGGCTGACTAGATTCTATTATCATTTCATTCGAAACTATGCCTCTCACGCTGCTCCACTCACAGATTTATTAAAACAATCACACTTTACATGGTCGTTTATGGCACTAGATGCATTTACACAAATGAAATATAAAATTACACAAAGGCCAATATTAATGCTTCCAGACTTCAATGTTGTCTTCGATGTTGAGACGGATGCGTCTACATTAGCTATTTGTGCAGTGTTGTCACAAAATGGGCATCCAATAGCCTTCTTCAGCAATAAACTATCGATTCGAATGCAAGCTGCCCCCGCTTATGTTCGGGAACTATTTGTTGTTACACAATCAGTATTGAAATGACATTAGTATCCACTGGGCAAATATTTTTGCATATTTACAGACCAACAAAGTTTGAAACACATGTTAACTCAGCCTTTTCAAACCACAGAACAACAACGATGGGCAACCAAATTACAAGGATTTCATTATGAGATATTTTACAAACCTGGGCGAGAAAATAGAGTTGTTGATGCTTTATCTTGGTGTCAGTCACCATAATCGATCCTAGTGTCCTTGAGCTCTCCGGTCCCATCAGTTTTGAATAAGTTTGCTCAGTTTTATACCACAAAAGAAGGTAAACAGTTAGTAGATTTTAAAATCTTCGATGGAGATTTATCATGAAAAAAATGAGTTGTTATACTATAAAACACGGCTGTATATACTTGCTGATATTGGGTTGCGAGCCATATTGCTTTCTGAATATCACTCAACCCCGACGATTGGGCATTCGGGCCTCAAACCGACCATGGCCAGACTGGCAACTTCCTTCTTTTTGCCTGGGCAGTTCAAAGAAACAAAGAAATTCATTAAGCATTGTCTTATATGTCAAAATAACAAATATGTGCCCTCAAAACAGCAAGGAAAACTTCAACCATTACATGTGCCTCAACAAGTTTGGGAAGACATCTCCATGGATTTCATTACTTCCACTCCTCCATCATTTGGACATACGGTGGTATGGGCTGTGGTGGATATATTGACCAAATACGACCACTTTGTAGCACTACTGAGCCGTTTTACTGCAACACAGTTAGCTAGTCGCTTCACTACTGAGATCTTTCGCCTTCAAGGCATTCCCATAACTATTGTGTCAGATCGAGATAAATTATTTTTGAGTGGTTTTTGGAAAGAATTTTTTCGTCTGCATGGAACAAAACTTTGCTTTAGTATCGTTCATCATCCAAAATCGGACAGACAACCAAATTGGTAAACTAAGGATTATAGGCTTACTTGCGGTGTTTCACAAGTGACCATCGAAAAAAGTGGTTCACATTCTTGTCTGTGGCTGAGTATTGGTACAATACCTCTAAGCATTCATCTTCGGACATGACCCCATTCTAAGCTCTATATGGATGGTGTCCTCCGACTATAATAGATTATACATTTGGCCGAAGTTCAGAGCAAGAACTGCACATCTCCTTGCATGAAAGACAATTATTAATCACCCAACTAAAAAATAATTTGTATAAAACCCAAGAAAGGATGAAGGCTCAGAGCGATAAACACATAAGTGACTGTGTTTTCGCCATCGATGATTGTGTTTGGCTGAAAGGCAAGGAAGGCAAACCCAAAATTGAGTAAACGTTTTTTTGGGCCTTACCAGATACTCGGTCGTGTAGGCAAGGTGGTGTATAAGCTAGCAGTGTCGGAAGGGTCTCAAGTTCACCTGGTTTTTCATGTTTCCAAGCTTAAACCTTTTTGGGGAACTCCTCTTTTGAATAAGGATTCCCAGCCTTTGATAAATTCAGAGGAAGGAAACAATGATAAAAAAAATTTAGAAAGAGAGGAGAGAAGACAGGGGCAAAACGTACTCTGCAAAAAAAAAAGACACACAATGAATTGATGAGTTCCACTTTAAAACTCAATCAACAAGTTATGGGGGACACATCAGCTAACATGGTCACCATCGTAATTCCACGGATTTCAAATCCAATTACTAAAGCAAAATGTGCTACATTGGGGTCCAAAAAACTCATTTATGGGAATAATAAAGAGACTTTCACGATTTCTTTGGTACATGCTACACAAAGCTGGAATAAATTACCACATGGAAATTCAAATGACGCCAATGAGCAGGCGACACGCGTCCCACGCGTGTTACAAAGCAAACGGCCACCTGCACCCACATTTAATTTCCCTGTTGTCATTGGCCCCACGTCTCCCAATGCCATAGTGACACGCGGTCTGCACACTGCAGAAGAGTCATCGAGTCAACAACCCTTACCTCTTATCTCTGCATGGAAATCTGTTTCCCCCATTCAGCAAGTGTCACCTGGAATCTCCTATCCACAAGATTCTACTTCAAGGAATTTCAAAATCTCCTCCTTATCTAGCCAACTGGGCTCCACGGGTCCTCCACCTAAGGACACGAATCCCATCCCATCTCCAATAGAGTCAACCGAATTGGGCTTCAACCTTGAGAACAAAGTTGGTTTTCATGGGGGAGTATTGATAAGCTAAATGAGTTTAATAATAAAAGGCACAGATTTCCCCATAAATGGATGACAAATTATATTGTCTAAAACTTTCTATTTTAATTTCCCTTTTAAGAAATTACCTTTTAATCAAGATGTTGTCAAGTGCAAGTGTAGAGCTAACATCATAATTAGAGTTTGCTTACTATATTTTAGTTGAAAAATATATAGAGCATTGTTTACTCTCTCTTGTTCTCTCTAATTTCCTGAATTATTAACACTTTATTGATAGAAACCCTTTATCAAAAACATTGTTCTTCATAGAACTACATTTTTACCCCAAACTTTATACCAATCTGTGTACCCTTTCTTTCTCATTAGTCAAAAAAGTAAAACGTGAATTAAATATATGTTAATTTTACATTTTCTGAACAATTAGAAACAAGATATGCATGAAGTGATATACATTTTGGGACAAAAGATGTGCTCCCTTCTTGAGGGCTAACATTTTTTGCTTATTAGGTATGGCGGTTCTTATGGGATGATTATGATGAAGGGAGCAGTTAGAGAATGAATAAGGGTGTTGTGGTTGTAGAATGAAGAACTCGTTCAAGGATTAGGGATTCAAATCCCTAAGGTAGGATTTGAAGGCAACATATAACTTTTTAAGTCATTTAAGAATGTGGCAACGCTGTAGATAAATGTGTGAACATCAGAACTTAACTAAGAAAAGTGGAGGGAGAGATGAATGGCAAAAATGACGGGGCTTTGAATGAATTAGTTAACTACACTAACGCTCCATGAGTTTTATTGAAATTACACAAATTATCTCTCACTTTTTTACACTAACGCTCCATGAGTTTTATTAATTTTGGTTATAAAGTGCATCAACAATTCTAAAGATATATTGTTTAAATTACTCTTATACTATATCGTAACGAATCAAAAATAATAATGAGATATCGACTCATTATTTGGATGGTCAGTATAATGAAAGTATAAAAATTAGGGGTCTGTATAGGTGTAAAAAAGTGAGAGATAGTTTATGTAATTTCGCTAAAACTCACGAAGTGTCGGTGTAATTTACTTTTAACCAAATACCTTAACCAAGAAGGTGACAATTTTGTACACAACAGTTGTCAAGAGGGCCAGTAAGACATCACAAAAGATTAGTTCCTTGGAAAAGGGCCCTTAGTATTTTAAAAAAAAATCCTATGCCTTATGAGGCATTAATATTCTAAGACCTTTCATCCTTCACCCCTATAGCTTTCAAGCTTTCTATTTTCATTCAGACCCCTAATAGCTTTCAGAGTTTTTAAATGAATAGTAATTCTATTATTAGAAAGGAAAAAGTGGAACGAAAAACAAAACCCTGAACTTTACTTAATATGCTGTTTAATACCTAACTTCACAGGAATAAAAAAACTCCAAATTTTACTAAATGTCATTTATTCCACGTAACATGAGTAACTGTACTTTTTGTTACCCACTAAACATACCAAAATTTTCAAATTTTATACTTTAACTTTTTAACCCATTGATAAAAGTTCAAAATTATGCAGCTTCTCACTTAATGATAATACAACAAAAAAGATTCCTAATTTACCATTCATTGCATTATTTAAACCAATTAATTCCACTAAACACCTATTCATTGACTTTAGCCCTCAACACAACGAGGCATGTTTGAAGATAATTTTTGGAAGAAAAGAAAAAGAAAGCTTGAAAACTATCATGGTTTCCAAACTTTCTATTCTCTCCATTTCCCTCCAAAGAGGAAGCATCACATGAAGAATTAATACTACAATAAATCTACTAAATATTTCATAACATGCAATGCATATAGAAGCAAGCAATAATTAAGTAAAGATCTTCCGAAATAATAAATTTTGTAACAATTGAAAAATTCAAAATCTCAAACAAGCTAATGAAAACTGTGTCCAAATACTCCCACTAAAAAGTAAACACTCCATGCAGAAGAGAAGCTAGACTCAAAATTAAAACCAATATGATTGTGTTTCACCATTTACTCTTCAACTATTGTTCCCTTCTCGCTAACATAGATACCATCAAGAAACTTCCTGATATCCTTGTTTTTTACATGGCATTTCTGTTGCAGGAAAAAAAGAATGTATTTAATATCTAGGATAAAAACTGGATTAAGATTTGAAATACAAACAAGTACAAAGAAGGAGAGAGAGAGAGAGAGAGAGAGAGAGAGAGAGAATTTACCTGGTTAATTAGGGCACATGACCTAGAAACAAGCTCAATATCGTTTCCATCTAGAACCAACTCATCCTTAACCTTCTCAGATCGAACAACAGAAACACCTTCAAGCATATCCACTTTCCTCACCTAAGGATAATAAGACCAACGTGTGGTTAGGCCTAGGAAACTCGTGCTAACATATATCATAAATAAGAAATTATATCTGAGGGACATAAAAATGTAACAATGATAGTAACTTGTAGGCTCATAGCTCCATAAAGTAAACAAAATCACAAAAAAAACATATTGCTGAAAATACACATGTTGTGAAAAGATTAATTTTGGGCATAATCTGTTTCATGCTTGACAAAAAACACATTACAAAAAATGATCCTTTTGGCAAAAGGAAATCTGCGGTAAAGGGTAGCCTAGTGCACAAGACTATTACTTAGTGGGGTCTGGAAGGTATATGTACTCATTCTTATACCAAAATGTGGAAAGGTGTTTCCCGGATTTCAACTCATGGAAGTCGAGGTCACTAAGCAACAACCTCACCATTGTGATGAAGTCGCCCTCTAAAAGAGGAAATTTGCAGTGCGGCTAAAAAACAGATTGTTTTGAAACCAATCATATTCAACCATTAAAAAAACAATCTACACAAACAACTAGACTAAAATGTACTTTTAAAAACATTTACAAACATAATCCCAATTCCATTGTAATCGATTGAAAATTAATTGCTTGTACATTCAATAATCTGTTTTATCATCTAATAAGAAAATTGAAAACAGCGTCCAAAACATCAATATAAGGTCGGCATCATAAAAAACAAACTATGAATTAATTAAAGAATAATACACAAATAAATCACTAGAGATCAATATACTTAATGAATTAATAAAAGAATAATAACAAGTACCTTCTTTTCACCAAGGAAATTACGAATCTCAATAGCCTTATTATCCCCAGAGATACTTGCATTAATAGGAAAATGAGCATAAACAAATCTCATCTTATAACGGTAACCCTTAGTAACACCAGTGATGAGATTCTCTACGTGGCTAAGCGCGGTGCGAATAGATGCAGAGGTTTTGCGAGAACCGAACCACGCATCAACCTTAAGCTTCTTCTTCCCTTCCTCATCGGTGATGAGTTCGAAATCAAGGTTCAAGTGCTTGAAATCACGAACCAGCTTGCCACGTGGACCTTCAACCTCAATCACCTTCGCGTTAACCTTGATGGTAACGCCGTCAGGGATGTTCATTGTTTCGGAAGAGAGGATTGTCTTCATTTTTTCTGAAGGAAGTGTTTCTCTCTGTTCTCTCTTGCGGCTATGGGAATGTGTTGCCACAATAAGAACGTAAAACCCTAATGCTAGTGTGTTTATAAAAGAGGTGTGTTATTTGCGTTTGGGCCAGGCCCACTTAACTACCATGGGTTGTGTTGAAAATAAACTAAACAAAAATGATTAGCGAGTAACTTTTTTCGGATATGCAACAATCCAGGGCTTGACTCCTATAAAAAGGTGGACTAAATTGTGTAGATTTATTAATTGATGTACTCATCTACTTTAAAAATAGAGTAAAATATGTATATATATATATATATATATACACGAATTATATATTATTACTATATTATTTATTATTTATATATAATTATTTTTGACTCCTCAAAAAAAATACAAATAAAGGTAATGATCTATTGATTGTGTGTAAATATTTGCACTCACAAATATAGACATTATAGTCTTAAAAATATCAAAGTGAGTTTAATAATATTATAATAAGCAATTGAATGTAGGTGATATATGAAAGAAATCATCACTAAAATGGTTATTCTTCTTTGCTGGTAGAGAAAATAAGTTTTGTAGAGCGGTTCTTCTTTTTAGCAACACACCAAGCAAAAACATTTTTGAAAAAGAAAATAAATGCTAGTTTGATATATTTGTTATTATATTGCTTATCATTTATGATTAGTTATTATTAACTCTTCAAAAAATTAAGTCATATAAATGAATAATAGAAAATATAATGAATGTATATAAATCTTTATATGGATGATGCATAGATATTATCCTCTTTCTTTTATCTACTTTTCTATCAATTTTGAATTGTTGAAGATAATTATCACATTTTAATACAAGGATAACAATGAGCATAGGGAAGCACGAGTATTAGCTACCTACTACTTGTTCTAAACACACAAAATTTACTCATAATTGTACGAAGTACCTCCATGCAAGTTTTTTGTGGGTTATAGTATGCACTCGCATATACAATAAGCATCCATGTGTATTTATTAGGTGCTTTAAAATTTGAGGATTTTTTTCTCTCTAAAATGGTTACTTTTTAGATATTTTGTATGTGAGGTAGGTGTTAGTCGAAAAAAGACAACGAAAAACATTGTTTCAACAAAGTGTGTAATGTGCACTACTAAATCAAACCATACAAATTAAAAAAATCAAATTCAATAAGATGTTAACATAATTTTATTTATTGCGGGTACTCACAGAGAAGGGTCATGCCTACTTATATATATCATTGTAGTTGAATGAATCCGTTTGTGACCAGTCGTTTGTGCTTTAATCTAATCATTTATTAAATTGATGAGTGTTGAGATATAATGTATGTCAAAGAACCAATTTGTCATATTTATAATAATAAAGTTATATTTATTATTATCTTAATATTATATTCATTGTTTGTCAAAATAATTAATATGGAATGTCCTTAATTAACTTAGAGATTTATTATTGTAATAAAGATTATAATAATGAGAAATAAATCTTTTATAATTTTAATTTGAATTGTTCTTGATCATGTTGAACTGACTCAAAAGAAAATTCTTAAAGGTTAATATATTACCTTTGAATTGTCAATAAGATATTCTTATGAAAAAGTATATATTTTCCTTAGACTTGAGATTATCATAGTAATTAACAAGTTATTTATTATGTTTTGATATCGGACACCAAATGTCTTATGGTTTTAGTTAAATGATTATTATGTATAATTAAATTCTTGAAGGATTAATGATTAATCGAGAAAGAATCAATCAACTCATAATAATGAGTTTGAGCTCTATATAAATAAAGACTTTGGCAAATGGGAATTAAATGAATGAATAAAAGAGTTTCTTAAATTATTCGCTGTGCGTTAACTTATTATAATTTGACAAATATACCATATTCTAGAGTTAACATAGAGCTCTAAAGATGGAAGAAAATAGTATATTAATCTTCTAATAGTTCTAAAGTAAAAAATATTACTTCATTTCTATCTGGTTGTTAATGAGTGTTGCTAGAAACCAACCTTGATTAGTAAATTAATGAGTTAATTTACTGTCAGTTTAGTAATGAACGTACAGGATCACACATTAACGAGTGTTGTGATTTTTGTTGGACGAGAAAATATTAGTCATTAAATTAAATAGTTTAATTTTATATATTTACTTTTAAGTGGAATATTATTGTATTTTTTGCTAGCACAAAAAATACAAATAATATTATTCACTCATCTATAATATAATTAAGTGAGACTTAATTGTAATATTTCAAAGGTTTAAAATTGATAGCCAGTTTTGAAAACAAAAAACAAAACGTTATACTAAATTAATGGGTTGTTAATTGAAACTAAATGGACTCAAGGAGGTTTTGGTTTCATATATTATAAACCGAAAACTCACGTAAATGGAATAGTAGTAAGCTACAGAGACAATATACAATGAAAAAAATTACTTTCTTTCAATCCTTTTATTTTGGTTTTGTTTGAAATATTATAATTGTATCCAACGACTCCAAGAAGCAATCAAACAACAATTATCAATATCAAACCAACACAAACAACTATCAACACCAGCAACCAAGAACCCCAAATAACACATACACTGCTACCATCCAAAATCGGGGATATACGCCTCAAGATAAGAGAACAATGTTTGATCCTATCCTCGTATCGTATGCAGACATATTCACATACCTTATGGGAGAAAGGATTATAGCTCCAATTCTAGGAAGAATTCCTAAAAATCCAGGGCCATGGTTCGACCCTAAAGTCTCATGTGCATACCACTCTAGAATCGTAGGGTATTCCATAGAGAATTGCAGAGCCTTAAAATTCAAGGTACAACACCTCATCGACTCGAAATGGCTCAACTTTAGACAATCGGCGCCAAACGTTAGTAATAATCCCCTGCCAAATCATGGGAACCATGGAGTGAATGTCAGTTAAGATGTCCATAAGGAATCTTTCCTGGAGGATGTGTCTGAAATACGCACCCCGATGAAAGTTATCTTCAAGGAAATGTGCAATTAGGATATGATTGAGGTGTTAAAAGAAACTGAATAGGGTGAAGGATTGAGATGCATGGTTTAGTAGGCCAAGTAATTGGGGATTGTGTGGAAATTAAAATGCTATTACAAAAAATGATGGATATCAAATTGGTGGTTGTGGGGAGAAGGTCGACATGCTTGAAAATCAATGTAGTAGAAGACAATGAAGATATAAAAACATTTGTTCCAATATTGGTTCAATTCGAACCAATGTTGAGTATTCCAAGGGGTATATCACTAGATCTAGCTCAACCGTAGAGGTTCCCATACCACACGAAAATGGAGCCCAAATTTACAAACATACCTCACCTTTTTCCCTACGAATTCGACAAAGCAGTACCTTGGAGGTATGGCGGGGATATATCACACCACCGGAACGTGCATTAGAGGTAACCAATGTCGTCGAAGTCAACAAAATTACCCAAAGAAGCAGAGTTTATCGACCTCTAGAGACGGGGAAAAATACAGTCACCATTTGTAAGGGGAAAGAAAAGGTCGATGCTCCAGCAATCCCTGAAATTGGCCAAGAAGGATCACCCATGGATGAATTGAAAGATTGTCAAGAGATTTTTAATGAGCAAGCCAATGAATTCCTGAAGTTTATAAAGCAAAGCGAATATAAGATGGTCGATCAGTTAAGGCACACACGTGTTAGAATATCCATACTTTCATTGCTAATGGATTCGGAGCCTCACAGGAATGTGCTACTTAAAATTTTAAGTCAGACCCATGTCAATCAAGACATAACTATAGATAAGCTAGGGGTATCATGAATAGTATTCTTGCTGACAATTTTATATTCTTCAATGATCAGGAAATACCCCGCGAAAGGATTGGTCACATCAACCCTCTCCACATCTCTGTCATGTTCCAAGATTGTGTGATTGGAAAATTCCTCATAGATAATGGTTCATCTTTGGATGTGATGACTAAGAGAATGTTGTCTAGGCTCCCTGTCAACTACTTGCACATGAGGCCAAGTGCCATGATCGTTAAGGCGTTTGATGGGTCCAAGAGAGAGGTCATGGGAGAAATTGAATTGCTCGTAAAAATTGGGCCTTGTACTTTCCAGATTCTATTCCAAGTGATGGACATAAACCCAACATACAGTTGTTTTCTAGGTAGGCCATGGATCCATGCTACAGGAGCAGTTCCCTGAACCTTGCATCAACGAATCAAATTCATCATTAATGGCAAGTTGTTGATAATAATGGGTGAGGAGGATATGCTGGTATATAGGCCCTTTGATACCTCGTATATTGAAGCAGTCGAGGAAGCACTCAAAATCTCATTCTAGGCTTTGGAAATTGCTAATACCGAGAAGCACCGATGATAGGGCCACATCCATCTAAAGTAGCCTTAATGATGATTAAGGAAGGATACCAGACAGGGAAAGCCTAGGCAAATATGGGCAGGGAGTAGAAGACATGGTGATACCCCTGGGAAACAAGAGTCGCTTCGGTATGGGCTATAATCCTCCCAAAGCCGACAAGACAAGGATACAGAAAGAGGCAAAAAGGAAAGGGTGGGCCCACATGGGGAAGTTTGAGTATAAGAAGGCATATTTCCCTATTTCACACATCAAGCCAAATTTAATCAGCGCGGGGTTTGAGTCTCAAGGATCAATGTCCATGCTTGAAGAGAAATGCTCAAACCAGTTAGAGGATTATGTCTTCCAATGCACCCCAAGCACCGCTCTCACCAACTGGGTTGAAGTCGAAGCACCATCATCAGTCTTCTAAGAAGACAAGTAATCTAATGTTGTACTCCATTAGTCATTCATAGGGCTCTTGGGTGTTGTTGTTTCTATGTTTAAGATTGAATTTTCATTTTTTCCCACTATATAATAGTACAATTTCAATGAATCAATTCATGCATTTACAATTTTCCCATCATATAACACAATACCATACGAACATTAGTCTTTCTATTTATATTTCCGTCTTCACCTTTTATTTTTCGTTTATTTTCTTTCCACAAAAACGCAAAAAAAAAATGAAAAAATGTCCAATTAAGTGCCAAAAAAAGTCAACATAAAAACTAGCATTGTCCTACTGTAATGCAGATTTAAAAATGA
Source organism: Lupinus angustifolius (assembly GCF_001865875.1). Taxonomy (NCBI): domain Eukaryota; kingdom Viridiplantae; phylum Streptophyta; class Magnoliopsida; order Fabales; family Fabaceae; genus Lupinus; species Lupinus angustifolius. The sequence goes on from NC_032011.1 coordinate 14,406,311, forward strand.
GTCCGAAAATAATGACCATATTAATAATCATTCATATAACTTTGACCATCCTGTAAAATTGGTAGGAGATGAAGATAGTGAAGATGATTGGGAAGCATCTCCTGAGTTATTAAGATGGGTTGAACATGAGGGCAGAGAGAATGAACCCCATGATGAGCCTATTGAGTTAGTAAATCTATGGATAGAGGATGACAAGAAAGAGACCGAAGTAGGCACTTTGATGGACCTGAGTGAAAGGAACAAGCTAATCAAATTACTACATGAGTACAGGGATGTCTTCGCTTGGTCCTATAGCGATATGTCGGATCGGGATCACAGTATAGTGGAGCACAAATTACCTCTGAACCCCAAGTCTTTACTAGTGAAGTAGAAACTGAGAAGACTGAAGCCAAGCCTCTCTCTTAGGGTGAAAGACGAAATCCAAAAGTGGTTAGCAACTGGACTCATAAAAGTTGCGGAGTACCCCGAATGAGGGGCAAATGTGGTCGTTGTACCAAAGAAAAGGGGAACTTCGAATATGCATTGACAACCGAGATCTCAACAAGGCGATCCCAAAAGATGATTTTCTAGTGCCCCACATAGACGTATTGGTGGACGACACAACAGACTAGGCACTATTCTCGTTCATGGATGAATATTCTAGTTACCACCAAATCAAAATGGCAGAAGAAGATGTAGAAAAGACCACTTTCATCACAATATGGGGAACCTATTGCTATCAGGTTATGCCGTTTGGTCTAAGAAATGATATGGCCACTTACCAGCATTCTATGGTTGCTCTTTTCCATGATACAATGCATAAAGAAGTTGAAGTCTATGTCGATGACATAATACACAAATCAAAGACCGAATGGGAGCATGTGGGAAACGTGCAAATGCTCTTCCAAAGATTACAAGATTATAATCTCAAACTGAACCTCGCCAAGTGTAGTTTCGGGGTCAAGTCGGGTCGAGTTCTCAGCTTTATAGTCAGTCAGAAGGGCATTGAGGTCGATCCGGAAAAGGTGAAAGCTATCACTGAGATTCCTCCTCCAATAAGAGAGAAAGAAGTTAGAGGTTTCCTGGGTCGGCTGAACTACATCTCTAGATTCATATTACAGTTGACAACTACATGTGAGCCCATCTTCAAGCTCATAAGGAAGAACCAGACTGACAAGTGGAATGAAGAATGTCAAGAGGCTTTTGAAAAAATTAAGCAACATCTATTAAACCCACCCCTATTAATGCCTCATGTACATGGATGATAATGTACCTAACAGTATTGGATGACTCTATGGGGTGTGTCTTGGCTCAACATGACGAATCTGGCAAGAAAGAGCGAGATATTTACTACTTGAGTAAGAAGTTCACGGACTGTGAGACAAGATATTCCTTACTAGAACGCACGTGTTATGCCTTAGCTTGGGCATCAGGTCGATTGAGGCAATATATGTTGAGTCACACTACATGGCTTGTGTCTAAAATGGACCTGATGAAACATATTTTTGAGAAATCGATGTTGACCTGCAGAATCGCCAAGTGGCAAGTACTATTATCAGAGTATGACAATGTCTATGTCACCCAAAAGGCGATCAAAGGAAGCGGACTTGCTGACTACTTAGCCAATCAAGAGTTTCCTGATGAAGGACATAGGTCAATGCATCAAGAGTTTCCTAATGAACGTATCATGAATTGTCCTCAAAAGATCAAGATGAAGACAAAAAATGGACACTCTTATTTGATGGCGACTCCAAACCAGTCGTGTGACCGGTGTTCGGCCGATAATCGGGGCGCGATAACCAACACAGACATTATAATGGAAGATAAACAACCATCTATCCATTTCCTCCATCTAACAGAGAATTCGAATTTAAAAAGCATATAATCAATGAACTGACAATTAACCGAGTAGGATCTACATGTTTGTCTATTTTTTCTAGATCTTACTAATGATCAAGATATGTCTATTGAGGAATCTCTCCCCTTGAATCAATGAGAACTTTGGACTTGCTCTGGCTTTTCTTATGAACATCTTTGATCGTCTGATCCCAAATAACACAACATCTCTACTTCTCACAACTTTATTGTTTATCGAATTGCACAGCCTGTACCCAAATTCATCCTTTGGGGACTCACAACATCACCCTAGAAAGACTTGGGGAGATTGGCATCTTGCAACATGCATTTGTTCTTCTCTTTAATTGTGTGGTTCTGATAGGAAAAATTGCAAGTGTATGATTAAGTCGTCAAGTAATAAAATATCGATCCCACGAGGATTGGAAAACTCCTTTAATTATAATAATTAATTTATACTTAACTCAAATAAGGAATAAAATTGAATTTAGAATAATTGCCAAGAATAATTATGAAAATAATCAAAATGGATTGAAATCTAATTCAGGAATAGTTCAGAGGATAAAGGTTACCACCTTTATACTCGCAAATCCTTGTTTTGCTCCTTTCCATGAACTTTAAGTTGTGAGGGTGAATTGCTCTTTGATATGTGTCATCCTCTCTCGAGCTTCGGCACATGTACTCAATTGAAGTTGCACCTACTCTCGTGGTATGATTATCAATCAAATCCTATACTTGGATCTTTCTATCTAATCGCTTCGTAGCAATCCAAGGTGAATTCCAGAAACCCCTGAGAATCCTAATACTACTCTCGTGAATTAGGATTCTTGTTTGAATAACTGAATGGTCGGATAGTTGGGTTCACCTCTTGGTCCTTCCCCAATGTATCTAAGAGGTGTAATTTGTTGACCATACAACTTACACGAATAAAACCCAGTTTAATGATTCAAATCATAACACTCAATGAAATAGAAGTAAGAACAAGTATTTATTGAATGTAAAAGGGCATAGCCCAATCCTAGAAACAAAGGGAATTACTCACTCATGATGTAGAAGAGAATCCCAAATTCTAAATTAGAGAATTGTAATGTAAAAAAAATAATGTAAAATCTTTGAGGGAGAACCCTTATTTATCCTAATTACAAAATATTGGGCTAGGCCCAACAAAACAAATCTAAAAAAATATGAATATAATATAACATCTATGACTTCTTTTGGTCCTTCGATTGTTCTTCGCATAGCCTCAACACTGAATTCAATCTTCTTGCACCCAATCTCTACTCCTTTTTGCTTTAATCCATCCAAACTGCACAACATAGCTAAAAACACCCGTTGAACCCGAACAAAGATAAATAAAAGCTAAAAACAATCCTAAAGTCCTAAATATATCCTAAAATGCAAGTTAAATGCAATGCAAATGTAGTATAATTTCACACTTATCAAATCCCCTCAAGCTTATCTCTTACATGTCCTCAAGCAAGTATTATGTCTAACTTTCACAATTATGAATGATGATATAGAAACTATGACCCAAAATAATAAGCAATCTCATGTTTATTTTGAAACAATCCAGACATCAAGACAAAACAATCATAAACAAATTTAATTCAAGTTAAGTCCTTAAGTCATAACAATTGCATGAATTAGGGTCACTCTTCTCTCATCACTCTCATGTGTTTAAGGGTCATAGTGTTTTTCTCAAAAATGTCCATGAAAGTAAATTATTATAGGTTTGATTATAGACCAAATTGACACTGACTGTATTTGAATTCATGCAAAAATCAAGAGGTCTTTAAATGGTTGTAATGGGGCCAAAGTGAATGATTTAAGGTGAGATAGTCAAAGAAAGGATAATTCAAAAGGCTTACAAATGTTTCCCAAAATACTTAAACATTTTAGACATCTGATTGAAATATTGAAATTATCTTGATAGGCCTTACTTTATCATATGACCTTTTTCAATCAACCTTTTTCAATCAACCTCTTCTCTTTTAGTATACTTTGTATTTCTTCTTTTTTTTCCTTTTTTTTCTTTTTTTTCTTTTTTTGTTGTTGAGATTTTCTAAAAGAGAATGGATGAAATTTATTTATTTATTTTCTTCTTCACCTTTTTATGGATTCTTTCATCACACATGACATTTTTACCTTTCTCATTGCTTCAACCAAACATAATAAATTACCCCAAACCCCATTTGAGTAGCTATGAAAAATCATTAAAGTTTAGGCTCAAAAGTGGATAAGTAATGAGTTTTCAATGTTTAAAACAAGCGGTTAAAGGTCACAAGAAAAAGTCTTAATTGCCTCTATCATTTTAATGCATATAGACAAGCTACAATCTTGAAACGGTCACAAATCAAGTTCTAGAATATACAATCATAGAAAATTATGCACTCGTGAAAGAAAAAAAAATGGGTTTTATGTAATTTTCAATTCAAATCATAAATCTTATTGTGTTTGGCTCAAGATTCTCACATTTGGTATATTCAGCAAAAGTTATGAAACAAAGACCTTTATTTAACCAAATTTAAATCACAATTGTCAAATCTAATGTCTTTCATGTTATTATTCTATAAGTAATTTTTTTCTTCAATGAGGGTCATAGGTCAACAATCATCATTCATGAATATATTTTCATTGAAAGCAGATAGACAATACATAGAACAAACTGGGGGATAGATGATATATGGGACATATGATAATGCCTGATATTATGAATATTCAACCTAAAAATTTAAAATCTATATGGTATACATGAAATGAATGAACTATCTAAATGCAAAACCCACTCAAGCTTAGAAATTTACATTGTCCCCAATGTAAAAATCTAAACAATAAGAGGAAAAAAAACTCACGGGTTAGGTATGAAGTGCCCTAAACTCATATGTCAATTATAAGTGGTTGGCTTCATTAGGTGTAGTGAAGTACCTGCAAAAGAAGAGAAAAATATCTCAAATGGCCATATGTCCTAGATGGACTAGGTGTAAATATCCTGGGCAGCAACACCATATTTGTTTTGTGGCCGACACTATATACATCCCTCTACAAAGGCTCCAAACTTAGGGAGGCACTAAAGCTGACACTAAAACACTAAAATTAATGAATTTAAAAATGTACCTCTAGTGTGGGTTGCCTCCCACGAAGCGCTCTTTTAACGTCATTAGCTTGACGATTGATCTTTGTAGTTCATGAAGGATCCAAGACGGCTATGTTTGTTTGTTTCTCCAGTCGCACATCTGCTAGATAACGCTTCAAACGTTGATCATTCACCTTAAAGTTTCCCTTTTCCTCATTCCATATCTCGACTATTCCATAAGGGTAAACCTTGGTGACTCTGAACGGGCCTGACCATCTAGACTTTAGCTTCCCTGGAAAGAGCCTCAATCTGGAGTTGAATAAGAGACCTAGTTCCCCTACTTGGAATTCTCTACGGAGTATGTGTTTGTCATGTTATCTTTTTATTCTTTCTTTGGAAGTACGAGCATTCTCATAAGCATCCAACTGCAGTTCTTCCAACTCTTGCAGTTGGAATTTCCTTTTTTCTCCAACAACTTTCAGATCAAAGTTTAGCAATTTGATTACCCAATACATGCTCTAGTTTCACTGGAAGGTGGCAAGGCTTACCATAAATCCACCTAAATGATGAAATACTAATAAGTGTTTCATATGCAGTATGGTAAGCTCATAAAGCATCATCAAGCTTTGAGGACCAATCTTTCCTACTCTTAGACATTGTCTTCTCTAATATGCTCTTAATCTCAGGATTTGATACTTCCACTTGACCACTTGTTTGAGGGTGGTAAGGGGTACCAACTCGATGAGAAACACCATAATTCTTCAAGAGGTTTTCAAACTGTCTTTCAATGAAGTGTGAACCTCCATCACTAATAATCAGCCTTGGGAACCTAAACCTTGGAAACATGATCTTGGTAAATAGTTTGATGACCGTTTTAGCATCATTGTGTGGAGATGAAATTGCCTCCACCCACTTAGAAACATAATCGACTGCCACCAAGATATATTTGTTGTTGTTTGAAGTATGAAAAGGTCCCATATAGTCAACTCCTCATATATCAAATATCTCCACCTCAAGGATGGGGTTCATTGGCATTTCATGCCTTTTTGATATGTTCCCCACCCTTTGGCAAGAATCACATGTAAGAACAAAATTCCTTGCATCTCTGAATATAGGTGGCCAAAAGAAACCACATTGGAATACCTTTGCTATTTTTTTTGAAGTACTGGCATGGCCTCCATTAGAGGTAGAGTGGCAACAACTCAGGACCTTTGACACTTCTTCTTCTGGAACACATCTTCTGTAAATACCAGCAGCGCATAGTCGATAGAGGTAAGGATCATCTCAGATATACTTCTTCAAATATGAGAAGAATTTCTTTTTCTATTGCAGTGTCATTTCAGATGGAAGAATCTTGCTGGCCAAATAGTTTACAAAGTCAACACCAAGGTGCCTCTACAATGTCAATGAGGAGGAGTTGCTCATCAGGAAAGTAATCATCAATAAGTATGTCCTCCTCCTCTCCACTTGGATGTTCAAGCCGAAATAAGTGATCTGCAACTGGATTATCTGTTTCCTTTCTATCAACAATCTCCAGATCAAATTCCTACAGAAGGAGAATCCATCGGATGAGACGTGCCTTGGCTTCTTTTTTACTCATCAAGTATCTCAGGGCTGAGTGATCAATACGGACTATAACTTTGGAACCTACTATGTAGGACCTAAATTTTTCGAAGGCAAACACAACAGCTAGTATCTCCTTGATGAGCAATATATTACACACTATTCATAACCTTAATTTAGCATGATTGATGATTCTTGGTGCCTAATTGACTTTGTTTCACATGGTTTAGTGTTTTAGACTTTATTGGACTAATATTCCTAAAATGAGTTAATTTAGGATTATTTGGTGTGATTAAATCTATTATCATTTTCAGATCACATTTGGCACCAACGACATTTTGGGCATTATGGAAGTCGAGGATATGTGTTGAAGTGAAGATTGAATTTTTATTTTAGGAGTTATTTTTATTGTAATTAAGCTTTGGGCCCATTGTTTAGGCCCAATTTGGTTTTATGTGTGTTGGATGGGTTAAATTCGGATTCCCCACTCCAAACACACACACTTTACTTTTTCTCACTTTGAAACATAAACACATTTTCGTTTTTCCCTCTTTTTTCTCTGCTAGGGTTTCACTCCTTCTTCATTTTTCATTTTCGGTTTGTTCTTCCATTGCCATGAAGGCTAAATTTCTGGACTAAGTTCCTTTGATAATGTATNTCTCTGCTAGGGTTTCACTCCTTCTTCATTTTTCATTTTCGGTTTGTTCTTCCATTGCCATGGAAGGCTAAATTTCTGGACTAAGTTCCTTTGGTAATGTATCCCAACTCTTGAGGTTTTGTTAATAATGCATTTTCGGTTTCTTTATTGTTGATTTCTTCTATCTTATTTCTGAATATGATTTGCTTAGTTCCATTGCTTAGAAACTGGTTGGTTGAGTTTATCTTCACTTAGTTGATTTACTCTCTCCAGTGCATGAATATTTAGTTCGTGTGAATTTGTTAATCGTTTCATGTTTATATTGATTTCGCCTAGTTTGAGGTTTAGGTTTTGGAACTTTGAATGGATTATCGCTTAGTTAATTGATTCTTAACAAATTCGGAAGTTAATGGTTGGAATCTAAAAATAATCTTTTGAAACCGAGGATTGAGTTGTGAACAAACGAACCAAATGGATTTAGCCATTTTATTACATTGCTTAACTATTGTTTCTGAATTTGATTTATGTTCATACTACACAACAACAAAAAAAACCCCCTTGTGTGTGTGAGTATAAGGTGTTTGAAGCTTTTCTTGAAAGATAATCCTTGGGAAACGACCTAGGAATCACTTCCTAGTACTGTAGTTTTAATTGTTATATTATTTGTATCGGGTATCACCTCGATCACTCCTTCTTTGTGGTGGCATAGTTGACTTGAGCTCCATCAAGTGTTTTGCTTGCATAGTAGATTTCATGCATCTTCTTGTCCTTCTTTTGGCCCAACACTGCTCCCACAGCATAGTCACTAGCATCACACATCATTTCAAAGGGAAGATTCCAGTCCGGTGATTGCAATATTGGTGCAGTGACCAATGCCTCCTTCAACCTGCAAAATGATTCTAGACAAGCAGCACTAAAATCAAATACAATATCTTTCATTAAAAGGTTAGAAAGGGGTATCGTAATTTTTGAAAAATCTTTTATGAATCTGCGGTAAAATCCTGCATGACCTAAGAAACTCCTAACACCTTTTTATGTTAATTGGTGGTGGCATATTTTCTATCACTATAATTTTTGCCCTGTCCACCTCTATCATTTTTCCTGAAATTTAATGCCCCAACACAATACCATCGCGTACCATGAAGTGACATTTTTTTCCAATTTAATACAAGATTCATTTCCTCACATATCTGCAATATTTTTGTCAAATTTGTTAAGTACTCATCAAATGAAAGTCCATAAACAGAAAAATCATCCATAAAAACTTTCATTATGTTTTCTATAAAATCAGAAAATATTGTAGTCTTGCATCTTTGAAAAGTGGCTGGGGATTTGATGAAATCCTGAGTACCCATTTAAATAACAGAAATATTCATGTGTAGCAAGCCTTTCAAGCATTTGATCAATGAATGAGAGAGGGAAGTGATTTTTCCTAGTGGTTGTGTTTAATTTTTTATAACCAATGCACATTCTCCAACCTGTGACTGTTCTAGTTGGTATTAACTCATTTTTCACAACAGTCAATCCTCCATTTTTAGGAACCACATGAATTGGGTTCACTCATTCACTATCATAAATAGGATATATTACCCCAACATCTAAAAGTTTCAGCACTTCTTTCCTAACCACTTCTTTCATATTAGGATTTAGTCTCCTCTGGTTTTCAATTGAAGTTTTATGGTTAGGTTCCATGAAAATTCTATGCATGCAAAAAGAAGGGTTTATACCTTTTATATCATCCAATGTGTATCTTATTACCTTCATGTGTATTCTCAGGATCCTTAGCAATTTTTCAGTTTCCAATTTATTTAATTTAGCATTAACAACAATTGGATAAGATGAATTAGGTCCAAGAAATTCATACCTGAGGGTGGAGGGGAGTGTTTTTAATTCAAATTTAGGTGCTTTCCCCTCCTCCCAATCTTCAGATTTGGGCATTACCTTCAAGGTCTAATCTTGCGGGTTGCGAGGAAGTGTTGGGCTTGCATTCAGAAATTTAATAACATTAGCCACTTCTTCATCAATATCCAAAGTGTCACCATCTACTATGCATCTCTCTAAGGGGTCCTTAGATTGCACTCTAGCTGCTTCCTCTTTCACAACTTGGTTCAGCATATCAACCTTGAAACATGAATCTTCAAGAGAAGGTTGTTTAATAGATTTAGAAATATCAAATTAAACTTTTTCATCCCCTATGCTTAGGGAAAGTTTTCCATTCTTTATATCAATTATAGCACCAGCAGTAGCCAAAAAGGGTATACCTAATATGATTGGGATTTGTTAATCATCTTCCATCTCTAGTATTGTAAAATCTATTGGAATGAAAATTTTCTCAACTTTGATAGGAACATCCTCCAAGTTGCCTATAGGGAATTTAACTGACCTATCTGCTAATTGAAGTGATATAGTAGTGGGTTTTAGTTCACCCACTTCCAACTTTGTGCACACAGATAAAGACATGAGACTCGCACTTGTCCCTAAGTCACGTAAGGCATGATCAAAACTAGTATATCCAATTAAACATGGGATATAAAAACTACCGGGATCTTTTAATTTAGGAGGTAATTTATTTTGAATTAAAGCACTGCACTCTTTAGTTAAAGCAATTGTTTCATAATCCTCTAGTCTTCTTTTTTAGATAAAATATCCTTAAGAAATTTTGTGTATGCAAACATCTCATGTAGTGCCTCAGTGAAGGATAAGTTGATATATAATTTCTTAAGAATATCCAAAAATTTCCCAAATTTATTTTCTAATTGTGCCTTTGCTAGTCTTTAGGGAAAAGGAACAGGTGATACATATGGTGGTGGAGCTACACACTGAGACATCTTTTCAAAATTTTGCTCCCCTTCAGGGGGTTGTGTCTTAGTATGTTCTTCGTCCACTTGTGCATTTTTCCTAATTTAAGGAATATCATTTAGTTCATTTCCACTCCTTAATTTGACAGCTTTACAATATTCATTAATTGAATTTTTTTGGTTGTCCTGGAAACATCCCTATTTGTCTATTAGGATTACTAGCTTGTTGGGAAATTTGTGTTTTCAGTATTTTACCATGGATGGTCAGGTTTTCTATTTTAGAATTTAAGTCATTGAGCATGTTTGAAAAACTTTTATTAACCGTGACTTGATCTTCAAGAAATTTATTTTGGTTAGCAAGCAATTTGTCCTGACCTTCCATTAATGTTTTAAGAGTGGGATCATTGTACCTGTGAAAACCTTGTTGGAGGTTTCCTGTTACCTGGTCCATCCTAGTATTGATGATTCAAAATGTTGTTACTCCTACACGAAAGGTTGGGATTGTTCTGCCTGTATGGTGGGAGGAATTGTTGCCCGCTCTTCTCCTTGTAGTCATAGTAGTTGCATGATTCAGGTTGTTCATTAGTCAATGCTCCATGTTCAGGTTCAGTGAAGTATTTGCATTCAGACCACTCATGTCCTTTTGCTCCACACCCCTCACTTATTGCAGTATACCCAATAGCATTAACACGATACGCTTCAAGTTTTCCAAACCTTTGATAAAGGTTCTCCAACGTGGAAATTACCTTCTCCATTTGATTGCCTGAATATTGTGCACCAGAGTCTCTTCTAGGATGGTGTCTCCTCTCATTCTCCCATTGGTGGTGATTAGAAACCATATTGTCTATGATCTTTGAAGCAACGTGAATTCCTTTGCACATAAAGGCACCACATGCTGTAGAGTCCAATAGTTGTTGTGATGGAAAGCCTAGCCCATTGTAGAAGTTCTAAACCAACATCTAAGGTGGAATGCCATGATGAGGGCAACCTTCAGTCAACTCATTTAATCTTTCCCAAGCTTCAACAATTGACTCCCGATCCTTTTCACTAAAGTTTTGGATGAGGTGCCTATAGTACACTGTTTTGGAAGGAGGAAAGTATTTGTTAGAAAAGCCTTCTCCAAAGTTTGTCATGTTGCTTAAATTTCAGCATTTTGATTCCTTAGCCACGTCGTAGCTTTGTATCTTAGGAAATATGGAAACATGTGGAGACGAATAGAATCTTCAGAAGCCCCATGAATCCTCATTGTCTCACAGAATTCCAAGAACTAATCAATATGTGCATTAGGATCTTCATGAGCTCCACCTCCAAATTGGTTTTGCATCACCATTTGGAGCAGAGCATATGGCAAAGAAAAGTTTGTTGCCTCAATAGCTGGGCGAATTATTCCAGGACGTGAACTACGAGCATTAGGGGCTGCATAGTCGCGAAGTCATTTTTCATCTCATTCGGTCATTGTTTGTACACGCGCACGTCTTTCTCTTGCTTTTTCTCTTTGTTGCCTTCTTCTTCTACGAAAAGTCATTTCTAGCTCTGAATAGTAATTTGAACTTTGCATAAATCAAATCTGTAACCTTCAGAGGTACCTAGAAAAAGGAAAACATGTAATACACTATAGTAAAGTAATGAATTAATTGAGAATTAAAGAAATTTTGACACAGTCCCCGGCAGCAGGATAAGGGTTATCGCCTTTACACTCGCAAATCCTTGTTTTGCTCCTTTTCATGAACTTTAAGTTGTGAGGGTGAATTGCTCTTTATTATGTGTCATCCTCTCTCGAGCTCCGGCACGTGTACTCAATTCAAGTCGCACCTATTCTCGTAATACGATTATTAACCAAATCCTATACTTGGATCTTTCTATCCAATCGCTTCGTAGCAACCCAAAGTGAATTCCAGAAACCCCCGAGAATCCTAATACTACTCTCGTGAATTAGGATTCTAGTTTGAATAACTGAATGGTCGGATAGTTGGGTTCACCTCTCGATCCTTCCCCAATGTATTTAAGAGGTGTAATTTGTTGGTCAGACAAATCACACGAATAAAACCCAATTTAATGATTCAAATCACAACACTCAATGAAATAGAAGTAAGAACAAGTATTTATTGAATGTAAAAGGGCATAGCCCCAATCCAAGAAACAAAGGGAATTACTCACTTATGATGTGGAAGAGAATCCCAAATTCTAAATTAGAGAATTGTAATGTCAAAAAAATAATGTAAAATCCTTGAGGGAGAACCCTTATTTATCCTAATTACAAAATATTGGGCTAAGCCCAACAAAACAAATCTAAAAAACAGGAATATAATATAACATCTATGATTTCTTTTGATCCTTCAATTGGTCTTCGCATAGCCTCAACACTAAATTCCATTTTCTTGCATCCAATCTCTACTTTTTTGGCTTTAATCCATTCAAACTGCACAACGCGTTAATCCATCCAAACTGCACAACATAGCTAAAAACACTTGCTGAACCCGAACAAAGAGAAATAAAAGCTAGAAACAATCCTAAAGTCATAATTATGTCCTAAAATGCAAGTTAAATGCAATGCAAATGTAGTATAATTTCACACTTATCAGGTTCATCTTCTCAGCTACTCCATTTAACTCAGGAGTCTTTGGTGGTGTCTTCTCCAGTTTGATATCATAAGCCTTGCAATAGGCTTCAAATGGACCACAATATTCTCTGCCATTGTCTGCTTTCAGACACTTCAACTTTTTCTCAATCTCACGTTCTGCTGGTACATGGAATTCTTTGAATGTTGATAATATTTGATCTTTACTTTTCAAGTCTTGCATCTTTTAACCTTAACCAAGTCTTGCATCATATCAATCTCATATACTCATATTACTCTTATTCATTCACCATAACCATATTCATACAATACATGTCCTCTTCTTTTGTGAAATTGTTTGGATTGTTCTTCATTAATCCAACAACACCAAGTAGCACTCTTCCAACTCCATTCTATTGGTTAGTCTTAATTCTTCTTTCCTTTCATAAGATTGAATTTTCATATGGTTAGCATTCAAATAATTTATTTTACCCAGATCTAAAATTGGTTGATAGTTACTGCTCCTTGTGGTATTTTAATGAATATAGTGCACTTAATTTTTCAAAAATATATATATGACGAAATGATTAACACGTGAGTGTAATAACCCGTTGATAGTGCAAGAACTATTATGTTGTGGAAGCATGTACTATCCTCTCTTAAAAATTATTATACCAATATGGATTCTGAATCTCTGATGAATACAGTGTAAACCAAGTATAGATAATAATAAAATCATATACTTGGTTTCATTCACTTTTTCATATGTTATAGAATAGGTTAATATTTATATGACTTAGATTTGTTGCGGAAATTGGTTAAGCATACCCTAGAATAACCAAACAAATACTTATATATGTATTATTATGTGTTTAGGTTTGTTGAAATTTATTATGTTTTGGTTATTGGTGGATGAAGTACGGCACTTGGGTCAAGTAGATGTTAACAGTTACGTTCATGATGGTGCAACAAGTTGAAGTTATGAGATAAAGTGACTAAGGTGAGGGAGAAGACCATTGTGATCTTAGAGTTTTTCATTGAAATTTTATTCTCTCTGATTCTCTCAAAAGTCGGAGAGTCTTATAGATTAGGAACTCACATGGGAACTTGTTTTCCATGTATGATTCTTTAATCTCTTTCATGACGATGTACAGAGTCTTGTATGTTTGTTTTGCTTGAAAATTTGCGTTTATGAATTTGTTTGTATTTATCATAATGTGATATACTCGCTTATAGTATTACATCGTCATGAAAGGTTGACAAATAGTTCTCTGTGTATGCATGTGAGTATTTGTGATAAAATTGATAAATATTTTATGTGCTAAATGTTTGTGTCAATGTTGTAATTTGGAAATATCTAATTGCAATGGGCATGTTGTTGTTGATTGCTATATTTTTGCAATGTTAAGAAATATATATATATAAGTTGATTGTCATATTGATATGAGAAATGCACACGTTGATAGTTGTATTGATGTTAGTTGTTATATTGATTTGGAAAATACATAAGTTTGAAATTAAGGTTTTACACATTGGTATTTGATCAATAAGTTAGTGTCTTGAGCTCGTCCTGATGACATGTCATAGTAAGAATGCAAAGGGGCTGAAACAACTAACTTATGTGCTATTTTTGGAAAGATTGAATTTGATGAGGGCCCCTTGGTATTCACACACTTGAAAGTGTAGTGAGATTTGGGGTTTTACCTAATGATCTTGGATACTAAGTTAGCGTCTTGATCTCGTCCATTGGACTTGACACTATAGAAATGCATTAGGGTTGAGATGACTAACTTCGGTGATATTTGTGGAAATAAAACTTATGAAAACATTGATTAAAAGATTTAATGGGCTAACTTTGGTTAGAGTACATACATTGTATTCTTGTAGTGGAGTTGGAGAAAATGGAAAGATACACTGATAGAAATGTCATTTGGATTTGGATAGGGGTGACAATGATGGTGATTCGTTAAGAGCCTTGAGAGATTGCTTAGGTGAGATAGTCCAGTGAGGGTCTGGTCTTATAAGTTGTATGACCAGGAGAGTCCTACATGCAAACTAAACCATCTTTGATATCCCCTTGTGCATTTCATTATCGGTAGAGAGGAATCCTGAAACGGGCTGAGCTTACCACGTAAGCACCTCAGGTAGAGGTACTGGATAACAAAGATAACTATTACTTGCCGTTGTTAAGGATATATGTACTCCCGGTTCCTTTCCCACTAGGGTCTTGGCCTTCGAGTATTGTATTTTTGGTGGTGATTGGTTGGTTGAATTGCATATTGCATTGCATGAAAGATATATTAATTGAGGATGTGAATACCCTCTTGTATAAGACACTAACTTCATGCATCATTTGCATATGTTTGACATTGTTTGATTATAGTATTGTTATAGAGTGTCTCACTTTAATGTTATTTCTCTATGCGGTCGCCGTAGTTGGTTCTTACTCCCTTTTCTTTGTCTTTTCTTTTGTCTATACTATGTGTATAAACAGGTTTGTTGCAGTTGCTCTATGGCATTCATTGATGAAAGTGTAGATTAAAAGAACTTGGTTTGTGTATTAGTTAAGTATCTTGTCTATGTTGGAATTATTGGCTCTGATTTAGGAATGTCCTTGATCTTTTGAAATGGTTTTTGTATAAGTCATGTTTTATGAAAAACATTTAAGAAGGATTCTTTCTACATAGAAAAATGTCTTTTATATATAATTATGTGATAAGACTAGATTAATGATTTTATAAATTTATAATTCAAATGGGATGATTATATAGATTATGGTTGATTTTTGAGGTTGAATATGATACCTCGTTTTTGGATAATGATAATATTGAATATTTCCGCATCTTGAACATGTTAATGAAAATGAATTTTAAATTAACTCTGATTTTCTAACATGTTACCTTTAATTTTCTATAAATTTTCATTATATTTTTATAATAAAGTCCTAATTTCTAAGTTGTAAAAATGAGGTGTTACATCATCCAACTTACCCATTGAGCCAATGTCTCACCTCCTTCAGTACAAGATTTCCTCTCGCATCTGTTAACAGCACAATATCACCAATTCCCGCAATCTTGCTAGTAATATGCTTTCTCATTTTCACAGTACCATAATCACCTTTCTTGTAATTTGAGAAGAAACTTTCATGTAGACTTACATGGAAAGAAGCACCATAATCAACGATCCAAGCACAATCACTATATGCAACGTTTAGGTAATTGTCTTCTTCAATGAGGAGAACATCATCGTCTATGGTGACGGCTGTGGTAGACTTATGACTATTTTTCCTTGGATCAACTAAATATTCATGAACATTTCCAGATTTTTTGTCTCTCTTCAGGAACCTGCATTTAGATCTCTTATGTCCTTCTTTAGGTAATTTCTTTTGCTTCTTCCATGAGATTCATTATTCCCATGATTTTCACTTCTTCCACGTCTCTCCATAATATTTGCTTCAGAATGGAAGGATGCAATCCTTTATTCCCTTCTTTATTCTTCATTCATTAGATTGTCTAAAATAGTGTCCATTGAGACCTTCCCATCAGGGATTGAGTTGTTGAGCTTGACCACCAATGTATCCCAGCTTTCAAGCAACAAACTCAGTAGTAGAAGTGCTTGCAACTCATCATTTATTTTCCTATCTATCTTTATCAATTGATTGGAAATACCCTTGAATGAATTCAAGTGCTCTATCATGCTCTGACCATCTCTATAGTCAAGTTTCACCAGCCTTCTGACAAGAGATACTTTATTTCTGGGAATTTTCTTTTGAATCATAGATTCAAGTTTCAACCATAACTCATAAGCATTTGTGTATTTGGACATATGCTCAAATAAACTTCTATTAATATACTTCTTAATCATTGCAACAACTTTTCGATTCGAAAGCTCTCAATCTTTGTCACCCTTATATTTTGGCTTGTCTTTGCAAGAAATAGGCTCATGCATATCCTTGCAATATAAATGATCCTCCATCATGGGATTCCAATAGGAATAGTTGTCACCTGTCAACCTGAACATGTCTCCATTAAATGAGATATTATCTCAGTGGCTCTTTCCATCTTGGACTACATAGGCTAAGCTCCTCGAATGAACTTGGGAGCTCTGATACCACTATTGGGAAATTCGTAATCAATTTCTCTCCTCTGTGTGATGCAAAATGGGCACTTGCAGAAGCGACAAGTGGATAAATAAAATAAAGAAGAGTAGAAGAATAACACTAAGAATTTTTAATGTGGAAAAACCTCCTCAATGTGAGAAGGAAACAACCACAAAACCTAGTCCAGAAAATATCTCCACTATAAAAAGTAGTATTACAATATTTGACTCTCTCTTACTAAGAGGATAACACTCAATCTCACCCAAAAAGGATGGAAATACAAACTCTATCTAGTATCTCACTAGGATACAAATATCACACTAAGTGGATATAAACTCTCTCATTTTCTCTCTATGTTGTTTTTTCTCACTTGCTTGTTGCATCTCTTCCTCACAAGTCCCCTATATATAGTAAAGGGAAGGAAGACTTCATCATAAAGACATAGTGGATGATTAATTATTGTCATACTTTTCAAGACACCTTGAAAAGTACTACTCCAACTTTCTAAGTTAGACTTCAAAGTTTTCAAGAGTCAAGGAATCATTCTAAGACATTGGAATAACCATCATTGAATGTAATCAATGGTTCATCTACCAAGATTCATTGATCTTGCTTCCAAATCAATTAGGAAGGATTCCCAACAATAATTAGTGTTGCATCCTAGACAATCGGACATCCCATTTTGGTCGAGTTGTGTTATTCTCTGACTGATCATGTTGCTCCACCTGACGGACCAAACATCCCATGTTGGTTGAGCTGTGTTATTTTCTAACCAACCATGATGCTCCACCTGGCAGGCTGCTCCACCGGCCGACCATGTTGATCTACTAGGCATGTTTATTGAATTGTGTTATTCCCTGGTCGACCATGTTGCTCCACCCGGGCGACCAAGCATCTCATATTGGTCGAGCTGTGTTATTCTCTAGCCGACTATGCTGCTCCACCCGGTTAACTGAGCATTCCATGTTGGTCGAACTGCCTTATTCCCTGGCCAACCAAGAACTAGGCATGGTCGGACAAAGAGCTTAACCACACGCCTTACAATTTCCCGGGCATGGTGGACAACTTCTGGGACCACTACCCTGACATCTCGCCTATCACGCAGCCTGAAAATCTCACTTACCCTCTAGCCACACGACAAGGACAGACTGCAATACGGTTACCAGACTTGACACCATCTATACGGTTACTAGGATGGTCGGCCATGCCAACAGTACCCTTTAGAGCCACGTCATCCATCTCAACCATTATAAATAGGTTCCCCAATAGGAAGTATCACTATACTCATCTCTATTCTATTTTATTTATCATCACTTGTCATTATTACTCTTTACTCTCATTTATTGTTCACGAGCATTACCTCTCTAGTCTCATACACACTTGATCATCAAAAAACATTTTCAAGTACCTCCACTAGAAGGACCAAGTCTACTTTCGTCCAGTTACCAAAAAAACTTTTGCCCAAACATTCAGTCCAACCATTCCGATAAACCACCAAAAGAACATGTAGTATATAAATAAATGCAATAACCAATCATCAACAATAGTACAACCTCAAAATGAGGACACATAAAATTATGATATGTGAATCAGTTTTTACATTGGAAGAAAATGGAAGCAATCATAACGCACCCAATTATCCTCATTCATATTCATATTGTGGTAAAATAGATATTACACAATTTAAGAAATCCAAATGAAAAATAATACTCTTACTAATAAAAAGCAAATTTAAGAAAGAAAAGTCTTATCTATCACTAAAAAAATATGAACTTGTTGGATTTTCCAAGTGTGAATGAAGAAGTCCCACATTGGGCAAAAATGGATGAGTTAAAGAGCATATAAGTGGATGGACCCATAGACCTAATACCTTAAAGTTTTGGGTCAAGATGTGGTGTCAAGCCCACTTATATGCTTCTTTCACTTAGCCCATGGAGAAATGTTGTAACTCATGGATGAAGATCTCCCAACAAGTGGTATCAGAGTCGATGGTTCGACGACTCAATGGAGTATTGAAGCGACAAATGGTCAGTAGATCCATGAGGGATCCTTGTGTTGAAAGTCTTCCTGACGAGAGGTCAAGGCGGCGTGTTCTATTGATAAAAGGATAAGCCAACAATGGTGCAAGTAGATAGAGAGTTGAGCTTTGGTGTATCCAATACTTAGAGGGAAATTCACACTTGAGGGGGAGATGTTGGGTATTCCAAGTGTGAATGAAGAAGTCCCACATTGGGAAAAAATGGATGAGTTAAAGAGCATATAAGTAGATGGATCCATAGGCCTATGTTCCAATATATCGAAAGACTTCCTAGCAATGGGTGGCTAGGCGGCATGTTCCATTTGATGGCAGTACAGAGATTAACACTACAAGTTTGGAGAGCTAGGCTTTTGGTAACATCGTCAAGGATACTCATAAGGTCTATGTTGTGGGGGAGTAGTTAAAGAGAATTAGACATTGAACAAGATGGAGCCATATATTTGCTAAGGTGAAGATTCTTATGTAGATTTCCTAAGGAGCGATATATTCGTCTATTTCAATCAAGGTGGAGATTGTTGGGATGCTTGAAATATATTATTGTGTTAGTCTCACATTGTCTAGTATTGGAATAGAGTAGAGTAACCAATGTTATATATTGGACTCAATTCCCTTGTTATAAAGTGCACCAGATATAAGTACCAAATAGAAACACCTCATGGGCAAGTAGGCCCATGGGTATGCTAGGGTTTGTAATCCTTATTCTCTAATGATATCTTGGTAGCCGCTCAGCGCTCCCGAGGACGTAGGCACAATTGGTCGAACCTCGTTAACAAATCCTCTTGTTTCTTCTCTTATATTTATTCTATGCCTTTTGTTTGATTACTTGTGGTCAACGCTGCGCAATGATCGCTTCCGCTGCACCAACAATTGGTATCAGAGCCAATTGGTCGATGGCTCTTAACCCAAACAGTAGATAATGGCTAAAGAGGGTGAAGGCGTGATGGCTAGACAAGGGGTATCAAAGGTAGTGGCAAAGATAGAGAAGATGAGTTGAAGGAGAAGAAAACATAACGAAACTATTGTGGGGGCGATATGTGTTGATCCAGAACCCCATAAGTTTATGTATTGGGTTAGGATCAAGGTGGAGATAAGGACTCATGTGTTGAGTTTGACCTAGAGACAAATGCTGACAATATCTCTCTAGATGTTGAGAGAATGTTCTCATTTGAGATGAGAAGCGATATATTCTAATGGTGTGTCTGAGACATTATAGTGAAGGATATTAATTGTTAGAAGATCCGCAAAAGCACAGAGGCACTGACTGACTTTGATGTAGGGTGTAACATGGGTATTGGCTTTAATGCAAGTTGTAACACGAGCATTGGTAGATATGCAGGGTGTGACATGGACATTGGCTTGGATGCAACGATGTGACACAGACATTAGTTAGCATTGACGCAAGGTTTGTGTTGTGGGTATACTCCTTATGGTGGAGTATCATAGTTCTTTTGAACTAGGATTGTCAGGGTAGACAATGGTGGTAGCGGTTGAGGTTTTCCAAGGAAGTTCCAAGGTTCAGTTTGACTGAGTATTGAAGATGACGATTATTGGTGAACTTTTGTGTAGATGTTCCAATATATTGAAAGACTTCCTAGCAATGGGTGGCTAGGCGGCATGTTCCATTTGATGGTGGTACGAGAATTTGCACTGCAAGTTTGGAGAGCTAGGCTTTTGGTAACATCGTCAAGGATACACAGAAGGTCTATGTTGTAGGGGAGCAGTTAAAGAGAATTAGACATTGAACAAGGTGGAACCATATATTCGCTAAGGTTGAGATTCTTGTGTAGATTTCCTAAAGAGCGAGATATTAGTCTATTTCAATCAAGGTGGAGATTGTTGGAATGCTTGACATATATTATTGTGTTAGTCTCACATTGTCTAGTATTGGAATAGAGTAGAGTAACCGATGTTATATATTGGACTCAAGTCCCGTGTTATAAAGTGCACCAGATATAAGTACCAAATAGAAACACTTCATGGGCAGGTGGGTCCATGGGTGTGCTAGGGTTTGTAATCCTTATTCTCTAATGATATTTTGGTAGCCACTCAGCGCTCTCGGGGATGTATGTACAATTGGTCGAACCCCGTTAACAAATTCTCTTGTTTATTCTCTTATATTTATTTTATGCCTTTTATTTGATTGTTTATGGTCAATGTTGCGTAATTGTCGCTTTTGCTGCACCAACAAAACTTAATAAAATATTTAAAGGAGAATGAAGCAAATGATAACAAATCACCCACGAGATTGTGAAAGATGAAAAACGAGAACACATTGAAACATGAAAAATTATGAGGATGAAACTATGAAGACCTTTATAATCTATGGGAGAGGTATAAGTATTGATACGGAGTTTTTTTATTTGTAGAATTAAAAGTGTGACAAATATAACCAAAGATTTATTGAGTCTTCAAATAAAGAAGTCGAGGAATAAGTGATAACCTCTAACGATGACAAAGTTATTATGATATAGAAATTATACTAATACAATTATTAGTATCTCATTTGACTTTGTACTAATGAAAATCTCATTAATGATAGAAATATAAATATTGATATTTTTAAGGCAAGCTTGAAAAAAGTAAGTTTTAAAACTATAAGTAGGTTTTACTTTATTATAGTATGATAATTAATCATTTTTTTGTGTCAAGTAAATGCAAATGAGAAGCCTAACTTAGGATCCCAAATTAATTGTGCAGCACCCACTTTCTCTCACATTCATATATAGCTTTTAGACCCTTCCACTACATGACATTTATATGGATTAGTATCATCTATCTTGAATAATGTTCTATTTTATGTCTTAAACTAATTAAAATTTGACTTTTTATTATTTTTTATTTATAAAAATTTTCTATTATTCATGTAATAAAATGTGATAGACTTGAGTAAGAAAATAAGACATAATTGATAACAAGTGATTCTTGTCCCATTCAAAGTGCATAACAAAAGAGATAAATTATGAGTACATAAAATATTTTTTTAAGCTTGACTACTCTTATTTATTTTGAACTTGAGTTCAATATATTTGTTGGCTTATCTTCTTAATTAACGATAAACAATCTCACAGCCCTTATTATTAATTACATATTAACCATATAATAATATAAAATATTAATATTTATAATGAATAAATTATTAAATGAATTTATGTGTAAAGTAATATTTGAAAACACGTCAAATCTTAAATTGAATAAAAAAACAATAACATAGTAAATATAAGATTAGTTGTGTATGTAAAATAAATTTTGACACGATTAATTATGGGTTAGATATTGCAACTTGACACACACTCTTACAACAGGGATGCCCATTCACTCCCAATAAATAAATATGTAAAATGTTTCAAAAATGGCTGGCACACTTGACGAAATTACATACTATGTTGGTTTACTAAGCTGAAAAGCCTGAAAGGAAAATAAATTTTAAATGGAAAGAGCGGTGTTATATCCTCTACTAAATTTTTGTATAAATATTCTTATTCATAAGAAAGTGGATATGAAAATTATGAGTATCACTTTTTTATGGATATAAAAATTAGTAAGATGATATATTATTTTCAAAATGGAAATGAAGGTAGAGGAATAAGGATAAAAACTTGCATATATGTTTAAACATATAGATATGTAGATATAGTTGTATTTATATTTTTTTAGTGATATCATTTAGAACTATAATTTAATTAGAATTAAATTTTTAATAGATTAACATGATTTTATTAATTATATTCATATATATATATAGATAACAACTAAGGCGTAAATTATCTTTTATTCATTTTTGGTCTTCAAGACTTTAAACTCTTGTTTCCTTACTCCCCACGTAACTTTGAGGGCTCCATCGCCACTATGGATTTTTGGAAAATAGTGTTACCCATTCAGAACTCACTATCTCATTTGCTGGAAAAAATGTACTTTTTATTTTGAGCATTTTATAATGCAAATGTTTAATATTTATTTAGATTAATCTATCATATCACTCCATATACCAACCCTTATAATTAATAAAACATACATTAAATTATTAAAGATTTGAATTAGGTAACTTTAAGATTTGGAGAATAAAAAAAATCGTATAGTGTGAGATAATAAATTTCATCCTTCGTTTAGAAAATAATCACAATAAAATATATGATTTTATTCAAAATTGTTATTACAATTCTAAATTTTAATTTTTATTCAATTCAAACATAGAATCAATTTCTAAAGAAATGAAATTGAGATTATACCAATCTTAATATTAATTTTGTTGGAATCACAAATATTATTAATTATTAATCAAAAACAACCATTATAAAGTTGACTAGAACTAATATCCATGACAATCTTTCTCAATACATATATGGTTTCTGAATTTGCTTAAAATTTTCAACAAATTTATTTAAAAACTTATGAAAATAGCTATTTATCGGGAAAAAAAATATGAAAATAACTTTTGCATACATTATAGTACAAAAATATGAATATTTACTATTCAAATAGACCTTTAATATATTAAAATCTTATATTTAATTAATTTTTATAAAAGAATTATTTTTTGAATTCCATAACCATTTTCAAGGAGGGATTTATGTCACCACAAACAGAGACTAGCGCTTGGTAAATTTACTAAAAAGGAAATTGATTTATTTGATATTATGGATGACTGGTTACGGAGGGACAGTTTCGTTTTTGTGGGTTGGTCCGGTCTATTGCTCTTTCCTTGCACCTATTTCGCCTTGGGGGTTGGTTCACGGGTACAACCTTTGTAACTTCATGATATAGTGTAGAATGTCAAACTGTAGAAGAAAGATCATATGTCCCTAATCATATTTTATTTTTTGTCTAAATCTTATCATATATTATCGTATAAATAAAATAAAAATAACATTCTAATTGACCCGAGATAGAAAATGAGACAATCATTCAAGACATGTAATTTCTCCTTCACTTTTATATACACCCGTCAAAAGCTAATTTGCGGGACAACTTGTCATTTTCTCCTTATGCTAACTGTGCCTCCGACCAACCAAAACTTGTGCAAGAAGTTGTCACTTGTCACTTAGTATGTCACCTCTACATGTAACTGATTATTATTAAGGAAAAAAAATTCACTCCAAAATAAGTAATAACTAATTAAATTTCTAATTATTGATGCTAGAGTGACAAAGTTTACGGTGTAATAAATGCATTGTCTACCTTAGATAAGCAAAGCATCATCCTAATTTAAGTGTAAGACATTCTAATGTAAATGCAAATTCTTACTTTCTTTTTTTTCTTATTCCCAAAAATTATTCCCTTGCCCTTTTACATAAAGTTCTAGTACTTTTTGAATGTGTATTTACCCTTTTTAATAAGTGACATTCTTAGATATCGAATATTTTATATTTTTGTCATCCTAAGAATCTAATAAAACCTTATATTATTAAATTAATATTGCAAATTCTTACTTTATCTTATGTAAAATAAAAGAAATAAAACATTTATTCTTATATTCTAATTCATTAAAGGTAGAAATCTAAACTAATATTTAAAGAATTCCAATATTAATTAATGATTATGATTAAAATGTTTTAAAAATTAATTATAATAATATTAAAAAACTAATTTATCTAACATTTTAAATGCTAAGTTACCATTACCAATAAGATGTTATTTTAATAGTGTAAGTCTTTATTAGATCTCAATATCAAAATATTAATGATTCGATTATTGAAAACAATAATTATTGGAAGGCAATTATATACCGTAAAATTGATGAGTAGCCAAAATGTTAAGAGATCCTTTGTAATAGCAAAATGAAAAACGAAAAATTCTAAGTCACCATTTTAAATTTTCATATTTTTTTTCTTTGAAGAAGATAGAAGCACGTACCAAGTTTTACTTATATAAATAAAAATGGTGGGTGGGTTGTGATGTCTCACTGCACACTCCATTTTTTTATCTCTCTTTTTACATGCTCTCATTTCCCTTTACCTGATCACACACAAAAAAGTTGCTGAATAAAATCATGAATAATAAGCACTTTGATTCTAATATTCTGCTTCTCTTTATTTCTTTATAAGTTTGATCTCAGCTTTTTTATAAGCACTTTTTCTCTCTTTCTGTTTGATACTACTACCTTATGAGTTCTGTTGACCGTTGTTATCCACCCCGTGAAGAAGAAATGGCGGTTTTATCTCTCAATTCAGTACCTTTAGGGTTTCGATTTCGACCCACTGATGAGGAACTTATTGATTACTATCTCAGACGGAAGATTAATGGTAATTCTCAACAAGTTTGGGTAATTCGAGAAATCGATGTTTGTAAATGGGAGCCTTGGGATTTGCCTGGTTCGTGTTTTTTTCTCTATCCCCTTTTTCAATTATTGGTGAAGTTCTAGTTTTTTATCACTATTTTTCTCTTTCAAATTCCCAGGTTCTAATTTTTTATATGTTGAAAACTTGAAATCATTATATTATTTTTGTTTGTTGAAGCAATTGATGATAATTAAAGGTAAGATTTTGGTTTAAATGATTTGTGTCAGTATTGATTGTTATTGATGCTGAAGCAATTGGCGAGAAAGAAAAAAAAAAATTACAGATAGTGTGAGAGTTTTATATACTATCAGTCCATTATTTACCATTCATTCTCGATCATCATTCACTCTTCCAGAAAAGTAGTATGTAATACAGATGAATGAGGATGATGTAACGAAGTGTATAAATCTTTTTAGTGACAGTGATAAATATTACACTTTTGGCCATAACATGAGTGTGCAGTTAAAAGATTTTGGTTTAAATTATTTGGGTTAGTTTTGATTGTTATTAATGGTGAAGTAATTGGTGATAACATGAGTGTGCAATAAAATAATATGTGGAATGAATGGTTTAGAAGTACAAATGTAAAGTTATGATTTTTCTTCTAAGGGTAAGTATGTTATTTCAATTGTTAATTTGTGTTGTGCCGTGTTGTAGATTTGTCTGTGGTAAGGAACAACGACCCAGACTGGTTCTTCTTTTGTCCACAAGACCGTAAGCATCCAAACGGGCATCGATTGAACCGAGCAACCGGTCATGGGTATTGGAAGGCAACGGGAAAGGATCGCAAAATCAAGTCTGGCTCTCTCTTGATTGGAATGAAGAAGACTCTAGTCTTCCACACTGGTCGCGCGCCTAAGGGAAAGAGGACCCATTGGGTTATGCATGAGTACCGTCCTACCCTCAAGGAGCTTGATGGTACCAATCCTGGACAGGTTAACTCTCAGCTCCTATTTTAATTTTGCAATGTTATCTTTTTATGTATCTTTGTTATCATTGCATGGGGTTTTGAGTTGACATTGGATCGTTGTGAACTGAATAGCTATATAATGCCCATTTTACACATAGTTTTGATTTAATAAAATTCTGCACAATTGAATCAATCAGATATGAATTTATGTTTTGGTTTTGTTTCTTGTGTTACTACTAGTGATCTGAAAATTATTGGTTTTAAATTTGATACTTCCTCAAGGTCTTGTATTTATCTGAATCTCCTATCTGCTGTGTTTGTGTTAACCTCCATGACATTGCATATAATATCGCTTTGAAATATTCCCGAACAGTTAGTTTGATTTTTAAAGTTTTTGGTGATGTTTTATTTTTGTTCTTGTTATTTCTCAGGCTGCAGCCTTGTACTTTTCATTGCCTCTGTTCTCTTCCTCATAACCCTTATGCTGTACTTCCGAACATTTTATATTTATTAATTTCTGCCAGCAGCATCACTGCATCACACACCTAGCTAAGCAATTACATGAAGATATGATGTGCTGCTAACTTATCAATTTGGTTTTTATGGCTTTATATCAGAATGCATATGTCCTTTGCCGATTATTTAAGAAACAAGATGAGAGTCTCGAAATTCCAAAATGTGGTGAAGTAGAACCGACTACTTCAGATCCTACGGCAGCCAATTCCTCTCCAGAAGAGATACATCCAGCTGTAGATGTGGTTTCAGGATCTCCATTGCAAGTTACTGATGATAAGCATCAAGGAGTTGTTCATGAGAAGTCTCAGGGTAAATTATCCAATGTCATAAACTCTGGTGATGGCCATAGTGACAGATATGATGCTTATGATGGACAAAATCAAACTCAGGAACTTGCTGCAAAGGTTAGATGGACTAACTGAGTTTTAATATATTTTTAGTCAGCATGTATTTGCAATGCCAGGAGTTTGTAGTACATATGACAACATTTATTCTTTTTACTCATCCCTTTTCAAAGATAGTTCTTCAAGGAAGACATCATATCATATCTTTAGATCATGCTGGATAATCCAGGCTATTTAGAGTATCACTAAAAGTTATTTAAATCTTTATTCACAGTAATGAGCACAATCTCTAAAATAAAAAGAATCTAGTTGTCGCAACTTGATTTTCGATTCCTGTGAGCGACACTTGTTGGGAGGGGTAGTCACTCACCCCAAAAGGGATTAGTTCCTTACCCAAAGGGTGAGGAGATACACTTGGTAGTACAAAAAAATACTTGATTTTCGATTAAAATCGGTTACACGACTTAGGAAGAGAGAGAATGAAATTCCACCCCTCTGAATGATTTAGAGTCATTACTACGTTTTTTGTGGACAAAGCATAGAAACCATGATATGCGGTTTTTTTGGTACGAGTACTTACTACGTGGTATGTTACTCTGTCAACATACCTATACGTCAGAGGTTAGTTGATATGTTCGGTATGCTCTTTATACTTATATCATTATCATTGACTATTAATTAATAATATATTTTAAAATGTTTAATTTTATTTGATTTAATTATGTAGTTAATTTGGTTCATTCATGATATAATGTGATTTAATAATTTGATTATGTTTTACTTAAGTGTATCACATTGATTAGGGCAAACTTACTAAATAAGACCATTTAAATTTTGAGAAAAATAACTCAAGATTTTTTTAAGTGTGTATAAGTACAAAATACCTTGGAGTGTCCAAATAAGCCCACACCACCTAATACTCAATCCTATCAAAACCCTAATTTCATTCCAATCCTATTTAGGTTGATCCGATGCTGCATCTTCTTCTTTTGTACTACCCCTCTCTCTGTTGCGATTGTTGCCTCCACTTTTCCCCTTCTCTTTGTTTTTTGCTTGGAATATCAACTTCCTTCTCATATGTGGTTGGAGTTGCATAATTGGAGATATGACAACTTGAAGTCTATGGACGAGGAAGATGTCGTCTTAAATAGTGGTTCACTTGGGATTGAATATTAGTATGCGAATTGAGACATATTGGTTCGCAAAAGCACCACGAACCAGTACTCGCAAACTGATACTCGATTCGGCCAAACCAACGAATCTGGTTTCTATGACATAGTCAATGAATTAGAGGTCTCAGTTCGTGAGTTGATTATGGATCGAGGAAGATATTAGCATCATATCCGTCCGTGTTAAAACAATAACCTCGCTAATTTTATGGACTAATTTATACCATTTGCTTGCTCAATTAAATATTTAATTATTAAGAGAACTACTATGTTTTTTATTAGGGTATCTCACATGAGTTTATCTTTCTCCTACCTATCCATAGGTGTAATAGGGAGATTAATACTGGTAATTGTGGATAGAAAATTGTTACAAAATTAATTAATAGATTGATTTTATTTATATTAATTGAGGCTGAAAGATAAGAAGTAGATCATAAACATTCCTCTCTAATTTGGGAGATGATAGAGACATTACTAATGATTGTGGCCGCTTCTCAATTCGAATTGAAAGGAAAGCGACCATGCTATTGGGACATTTCCTCATGTTCTCAATTCAATTTAATAAATGCATTTATATTAATAAATGTTTAATTAATTGCAAAGAGACAATATTGATCATAAACCTTCTTCCGCTTCGAGAGGTGGTAGAGACAATACTAATGAACACTACCGCTTCTCAACTCAACACACAAGAGTTAAGATATGACATGGGCCTTGCTATTAAATTCATAAATATATTTTTTATTAATTATTTAAGTAGAAACATTTATATTAATATTTATAAAATGAATTATTTTAAATAATTAAAAGAGAATTATAGCGAAGAGACAATGGTCTTGAACTGTCTTCCTGCTTTGAAAGATCACAGAGGCGATACTGATGACAACGACCACTTCTCAACTCGGAGCATGAATTATGATACGAAACGAGCTGTGACATTCCTATTAAATTTCCAAATTAATTTTATATAGAATTGTTTTTTGAGTAATTAATTAATTGAGTTAAGAGAAAGGGACAATATTGGTTGTGTACTGTCTCCCTATCCCGGGATGTTAGAAGCAATACTAGCGATCATATATGATTCTTATTCTTAGTCGGAAAGAAAGATAAGACATGAGTCGCTATCTCATTCTTAAACCCTTTAAAATAATGTTCAAAACATTTTTATGAGTTTTGAAAATTATTATTTCACTTTACTTTATTATTTAATTATCATTAGACC
The DNA here is from genome assembly GCF_001865875.1 of Lupinus angustifolius. Lineage (NCBI taxonomy): Eukaryota > Viridiplantae > Streptophyta > Magnoliopsida > Fabales > Fabaceae > Lupinus > Lupinus angustifolius. The sequence continues at coordinate 14,435,345 of NC_032011.1, forward strand.
ACTTCTTTGTTTCTTCTAATGTTTTCATTCCCCTTGATTTGATTGTACGTACATTGGAATTCTCGTTTTAATACTTATATTTCTTTCTACAGGAGGAAGAACAATGGAAAGAGTGGTTGAACTTCGATGTAATTTTCGACCCCAAAACTGATAGCATTTATTGAACTAAAGTCAATTTTACCATGTAGCCAACCTTCTCTGTTTCTACTGATGTTTTCATTCCCCTTGATTTGATTGTACGTACATTGGAATTCATGTTTGAATACTTATACTTGCTTTCTACAGGAGGAAGAACAGTGTTTGAACCTTGATGTAATTTTCGACCCCAAAACCGAGCTATTAGATGCCGATTTATTCTCTCCATTAAAAACACATATTCCAACAGATTTTTCTTTTCAAGCAAACAATGAATCAGATGGTCTTTGTGCAGATGAGACAAATATTTCAGACTTCTTTGATTCAGTTGTTAACTGGGACGAAGTGTTGTGTGAGAACTCTGCCAGTGATAAGCAGAAGAGCAATATTGGGTTATCTCAAAATGATCGGAAGATGGCTTCCCCACCGGATGTTATTAGTATCGACCATGTTTTCAATGTAGCCAATGATTCTGAGCAACCAACAAACTATAATAATACGGTTCCTAGCGGCGATACTGGAATCAAGATAAGGACTCAACAGATGCAAAACGAACAGGCAAAAGGGTGTATAAACTATCAAAATAGTATGGTTGCTAGTGCTGATGCTGTAATCAGGAGAAGGACTCGACAGGTACGAAATGAACAACCAAATAGGAACTTTGCAGAGAAAGGTACTGCACAAAATAGAATTCGCTTGGTTAGTCAGATGGCATTTCACTCAAGCTGTGCACTGGAAGGGCATAATTTAAAAGCAGACACTGAAGGGGTAAGGAGTTATTTTATTTAGCTTGCATGTTCTTAAGAGATTCTCTATGCATGTGTCTGAGATTTGTTTTCTTTTGTAGGAGAAGAAAGCTTCAGAAAATCATGCTGCTGATGAGAGTTCTACTGCTACTAGCATGGTGAAAGAACCCGAGTCAACTGACAGTAGAAAGATTTCTCTACAAGTTTCAAATGCCGGTTTGGTCTTGCGATTAAAAGACATCTTATTGCTTAGAAGGGTTCCTTTTGTGTCAAAGACGACCTCCAATCTTTTCATGTGGTCTTATGTTATTATAGTTTCTTCTGTTGCAGTGGTCTCATTAGTGCTCTTTGCTAGCATGTGGGGATATGTTTAATTTTGAACTGCTAGGAGATCATTAGTGAGTAATTTGCCTAATTTTCCTTTTCTGTTGGACCAGTTGAGGAAGCATGTAGGAGTGACTTTAATAGATTTGTTGATAGCTGAAGATATATGTTTTATGCATATGAAGTTGGTGCATGATATGAAGTCTGTGTACTATGTTGCTGTATAGTATGATTAGAAGTTTCCCCATTTTCATATCTTATGCAGCTCCATATTTTATGTTCATTTTACCATTTCATATGCAAGAGATAAATATTTTATATTAGTATTAGGTTAAAAGTATTAACTTATATGTAGAAAAATACTGAACTTTGGTAATGTTTATCTGGGTAACTAGTTTTACTTGTCAAGGCTTTCTTTCCAATTTAGGATTTGTCACAAAGTGGATGTTAGTGTAGTTTAAGTTACAAACATTATTATTTCATTGTTTTTTGAGTTAAATTTTAAAGAAAAATTAAGGTTTAAGAGTAATGAAATATATTCGTGAGATAATTTTAAAACTTTTTCAATCATTTATCTCAATTTCGAAACAAACCTTTAAAGCTAAAATTGAAAACTGATATTTGTTTTGAGTATGATAAGAACTAACTATTAGTGAGTGGGGTTATATTTATGCAAGTATAAAACCTTTTATATGTCTTGGTTTTGATCCTTTTGATATGTTTTTTTACATCCATTGTTTTCTTATTAGAATATTGTTAGATTAATTGATTAAAAATATAAATTTCAGATTACTATTCTTTAATTCTATGATTTTCTAATCATTTAGCCTTTATTTGGTTGGAGAGAAAGAGAAGGAGAAGAGAAAGTTCTTCTTTCTCTCATTTGGTTGAGGAGAGAATACAAAAGGAGAGAGTAAAAGAGGAAGTGAGACCCACCAAAATTTGTTCTTCTCTTATATGAAGAGAAAATGAGGGAGGAAGAGTGAAAGAGTAAAATTACTCATTTATCTCTTTTTCTATACAACCGAACAACACAAAACTTCTCTTCTTTTCTCATCTTTTTCTCTCTTTTCAAGTTTTTTTCCTCATATTTCTATTTTCTTACTTTCTTTCCTCCAACCAAATGAAACAGAAAAGTACATGAAACAAATCAATTGAATTTGATTGAAGGGATAAGATGAAACAAATCAACTAAACCTGTATGCCATCAAATCAAGTAATTAGTACGTACCTAAAAATTTAAATTTTTATAAAACAAAAGTGGCACTACAATTGAGCCTATACAGACGTTGACGTTGGTAACTTGGTATACATATTACTAGCCAAAATAGCAGTCTATAATACCTACTCTATGTAGAAACCCTAAAAGGCATAACCTACGGTGTTGAGTAAGCTTATATTAGTATTATTATTATGACCTTCAAAAATAAAGTATATTCTCATCACAGGAGATAATCCCTCATATAGTAAAATTATGATAGCTTTATTTAATCATTTTTATACAAATATTTCTAAAAACTAAAAATATATCAAATATGTTATGATTTTTTCTAGCGAAAGGAGATAACTTATTTACAGATATAAGAAGATATTTTATTCTCTATCACATAAATAATATATATTAAGCTTCATAGATTATAAATAGATAAAATAAAAGAGAAAAATATATGGACCGACAGAATATAAGTTTTATATATTTTCAGTGCATTATCCATCATTCTAATAATGATGATGTATAAATCTTTTTTTGGGTAAGTTATGCATTACATTTTTTTGATAAATTAATCTTTTTTAGAGTTTGTGACTACTCTGTCAACAATGTAACTCATAGGAATCAAATTCTATGACCTTATACTCAAAATAAAAATACAATTAAACCAGCTAAAATCTTAATCAGTACAAAATCCGATAACTAACTAGTCATCTTAAACACTCCTTTCTTATCTTTATTCCTACTCACTTTCCTATTAATCAGTAATCAGGTACAATCTCAATCTTCTATCGATCCCCCAATTTTCATATCCAATCTCAATCTCAATCTCAATTCTCACAAACTACGATATTTAATCTCACACCCTCACACAAAGCTGTTTCAAACCCTTCTCATAATTTCACCCAAACTTTCAAAATCGCTTTTCTTTTTAATCAGCTTAATCCATGAAAGGTGTTGGCTCATGTAACGATTGGTCATATTATGCATCACCTTCTTCAAATTTATCAGCTTTTGCTGCACCCTTTAATCGACCCAATCCCAATGATTCTTCAACCCCTTTTGTTGATTCATCTGAATCTGTTCAACCCCAATCTCATGTTCATGATTTCTTTGTAAACCCTACAAGGGAATTGGATTCAACTCAATCTGCAACACCATCTGTGTCCCAATTTCTTTATCTTAACCCAATGGGTTCGCCACCTGAACCTAAAGATTCGTTTTTTATGAACCCTAGAAGAGAATTGGATTCAAATCAATCTGCAAAGCCATCTGTGGCGCAATTGCGTAATTTTAACTCTTTGGGTACTCATAACCTTTCGGATCAGTTCTTTTATGATCTAAGTTCCACTAGCACAAAACCAAGTATTGTTGAAGCACAACCTTATTATCCTTCATATATTTCATCCCCAAATGGTGATCCTACTCCTTTGGTGGCGGCGCATAATTATTGGTCTTCGTCTGGGTTCACACATCTTGGTGAATATGCGAAAAAGTCACCGGAGATAGGGGTTCATGGCTTGTGGAATCATAATGGTTTGATAGGTGAAGAAAGGATGAAGCAAGGTATATTTGCCCTTATTTTGGTGCTTTTCAATTTCTTCAGCTCATTGTAGTTTTGTTGTATTGCTTTTCATTTATTGAGATTATATATTTAATCAAGAGGAAAAGCGTTTTTTTAAATTTTAACTGCTTGAGGATTATGTAACATGAGTAAGATGATGGAAGCATTAAGACTGAAATAATTATTGGAAAATTATTGCATTGAGTTTCGCAGTCCCGTGGACAAATTCTTACATAATCTAAGAGTTGTATATTAAATACCAATCCAATGAAAACATGTCATAATTGAACCTAGAGTATGTGTGTATCTGAGCATATATCTCACCCATTTGTGGTGTTTTAGTGGTAAACTGTAAAGTTTATTTGAACTAGGCACTTCTCTTGCATCTTTTACCCCCAAAGTTAGGAACTGGAAAGAATAAAGTATTTTATACTTTATATGCAATTTTTATGGCTATGGGATAATGTTAGTAATGTTAATTGCGAAATTGATGTTCCAAACTGTTAATGAAGCTTGTGCCTCTAATTGTAATGATATGATCCGAGAATAATTTTTAATTTTGACTTTCTTGAAAATCAATAAGATTAATGTTCTCTCTGTTTCTAATTACTCCCGACGAAGTTTAAAAAAAAACATTATTTAACCATGTGCTTAAAGGGACACTAAATAAAAGTAAGAGAAGTGAATTATATTTGTATGATTCTGGGTGGGAAGTCAACTTCTCATCTTCTTTGTCAAAACTAAGTGTGGAAAAAATATTTCATTGAATGCAGGATGCCAAGATTTGAATGGCGAGGCTCTGCTGCTTCCACACCAAATGTTTGGTCGGGAAAAAAGCTGTGTGCCAAAAAATGCTGATCATTCAGATGATAAACCTTGCTGGTGGGAAACTGTGAAACCCATGCCAGTTGAATTTACAGCTACATCTTTTACGGGATCCCCTTCAGCGCCTCTAGAAACTTATCTTGCAACTAACTCTGTTGCTATTGACTCTGGGTCAGGGAACCTTCACTTACCATACAGTGGTTCACATGACAAACCCTTGGGGCAGCATGATAAACCATCAAGTGTTAATACAGTATTTTCAACACCTATAGGAGGGTCAATTATGGATATTGGCAATACTATAGCAGATGGAGACCCTGGTAACAATAATTTCTATAATATAAAGCAGGCTTATCACATGCCTAACCCCGGAACTGCCGGTGGCTTTGATTTAAGTCATCTCCGCGCGCATTTAGAAAGAGACAAACATTCCACATCAACCAATGCAATGATTTCAGAGAAGGTTTCAAGGGAGGTTGTGAATGATATATTTAAAGAAAGGCATGGATTTCAAAACCCTCATGCAGGCCTGGATAATTTAAGTTTGACACTTAATGCTATTGAAGATATCAATTCTGCTGAGAAATCCTTTGAGGATGCTGATCGATGTAATCCTACTTTAGACTCACCCTGCTGGAAGGGAGCCCCGACTGCTCACTTCTTTCGTCGTGAAGATTATGTGGCACTGTCTCCAGAATATTTGCACAAAAAAGAAGAGTACATTGGCTCTGCCATTCAAGAGCCTCAGAATTATTCACTTGATAACAATAATTTGAAATATCCATCCGAAAACTCAAACAGCTATCACTGTCAGGAAACGGGTTTAGAAGGTTCTTCAATGAAACGTTCAGTTACAAAGGATGCATCTGAAGATTGCAATTCATATGGTGCAGCGAATGCTGGTTCTTTTCAGACCGAGTCAAGCCATGACTGTGGGCTTCAATATCTGTACGACACTACTGAAACAAAGGAATATAGTGTTCCATCAACCAGGCCAACTTATGTCTGTGAGTCTGGTTCTTCTCACACCTTGCATCAAGTTCTAGACGAAAACAATTTGATGTATAAAAAACAGCATACTTTATGCTTTGGAGGTGCAGATGCTGGACCAAATGTGGTTGAATGTGTGGAACATAGTGCACCTACAACAGGTGGTGCAGAAGGTGGATGCAATATGAATAAATGCATGGCTACACCTTATCCACCGAAAGATGACCAGTATAAGCGTTCTCTGGCATCAGATGCACTTAATACACTTGAAAAAACACCTGGGGAAGTATCAACTGAAAAATTAAATGTCCAAATGCTTGTTGATACAATGCATAATTTGTCAGAGTTGCTTCTTTGTCATTGTTTGAATGATGCCTGTGAAATGAAAGAGCGAGATCACGATATCCTTAAAAAGGTGATCAATAATCTTAATGTTTGTGCTTTAAAGAAATCTCAACAAATTATCCCTGCACGAGAATGTCTTTCCCCAAAGCCAGAAACTTCTCGGGGTGCTGGAGAAGCATGCGAGATTCAACAGGTAGTCTCTTATTTTCATATATTCAAGAATATTGTTCAGCTCTTTGCTGGACAGGTATTTTCGTAGTTTCTTCTAATTTATTTGCCTCATTGATTGATGTTAGGAATATAACAGAAATTAAAATTCACGCTTTCACACATGATGAATATGAAATGAAAATTTGAAAACTGACTTAGCCAATGGCCACTTTTACTGGTCATCATAGTAAGTTAACCGATTTCCATGTGATAATAGATGCTATGAAGTGTTCTGATTAAATACTTTGAAGTGCCAGACAAGGCTTATCTTTATGTCTAATATATAATTCATCATCTGTTTTTAAAGAATTAGATGCAACATGCTTGATGCTGCTGCTGCAAGTTTCTGAGCAAAATCTAGTCTATATGTTCATAATACTAACATGCAACCTCATCTCGGCTCTAAATTAAAACACAAGAATAAATCTTAACAATAAAACTAAAGAAATCATATAGCAGGGTTAAGACACATTTATTATATTGCATACAATGTTTTGATGGAATAGAGAAATATGTAGCTAAAGACGCTGCTTATAATAATTATTCTAATCTGTAGCATGTTAGATGCTTAGTTTAGATCATATTATTTACCCATTAATTTACAAAGAAAAGGACAGGTTTCTTGGTTGTTTTGGTTCCAGGATATTAAAGATGGTGTTTTATGTATTTTATATGCTCTTAAATTATTAGAGCTGCATTACAATTTCTGTATGTTTTCTGGTTGCACTCAGAGTTCAACTTTGGAGAAGCCCCGACTAACCAATATAGGACCAGAGAGCTCTAAGGTTGAGCATCAGAATCCGCTTGGTCAAGAGGCAAATAACTTGCATTTGAGATCTAAGAATCCAAACCGGAAGCTTTCAGATTCCTTTTCCTCAAGGGATAAAGCAGAAATAGAAAAGGAAGATAAGATGACTAAGGTGCTTTAATATCTAATACGATGTTATTTCTCTCTATTTACTAATACATGTTTTTGTACTAGAAAGTTGACAAATTACATTGGAAGGAAGGAAAAAAGTAAATATGGTGATATACTTTTGATTTGTAGGCTCTGAAGAAGATTCTTAGTGAGAATTTCCATGAAGATGAAGAATCAGATTCTCAGACTTTACTATATAAGAATCTATGGCTTGAGGCTGAAGCTGCACTGTGTTCTGTCTCTTATAAAGCTCGCTATAATCAAATGAAGATTGAAATGGAGAATCATTCTCACAAACAAAAAGGTTTACATTTATGACTCATCTTATAATTGTCTTGGATATTTAACCTTGGAATTTGATTATGTAATTGATTCATTTTGGTTCTTATAAGTGTCTTATAACAATCTGCCTTTGTATCTTATATAATGCTGTAGACACAGAGGAAAAATCAAATCCCGAGGTTGTTCCAAATTTAAGTGAAAATTCTGCAACCAAAGTGCACATTGATCCAAACCATGATTCTTTTGTCCAGGAATTGCATGAGTTCAATACTAACTTTCTAAATTGTATAAATGATTTGCAATTTTCTGCCGATATGAACAAGCCTAATGCAATGACACCTGAAGTAAATGTTACTCAAGACCTTGACAGTTCCATCTATAGTTCTACTATTCCCTGGACAGACAAAGAAGTTGAAGATGATGATGCTTCTGTTATAGCCAGGTTCCGAGTTCTCAAAGCTCGTGCTGAAAAGTCATGCATGAACACTTCCAACCTGGAGGAACCATCGGACGTAGCGGACAAGTTGGCACCTATAGAGAGAGATAATCAAAAGCAAATTAACCTTAACCAGGATTCTCCTATTCCTGGCAAAAACAAGGCTGATTATGAAACATCTGTTATGGCTCGATTTCATATTCTCAAATCCCGGGCTGAAGATTCAAGTACAATTTCCTCTGAAAGGATACTGTCAGATGATGACATGGCAATTACCAAAGATGATGCATCAGAGGGTAACAGTTTCAATGCCCATGTAAATGCTTCAGGGGCGGTATTCATGAAGTCAATTCCAAAGGAGGAATATGTTCTGGATTTCGATGACCGTCAAGAAGATCTGCATCGTGTGACATGTGAGGATGTCAGTCAGCTTCCGACCTATTGCATCGATGGCTTAGTATCAGACTGGGAACATGTTGAGAAGAGGAGCTTGTAGGGCTAGACTTTGAAACATCAGGAGTTGCAGTAAATAAATAAATGGGATGTTTATGGATCAGACTTTTCTTGTTATCCTTTATCAGACAGACATATTTTAGTATTTGGTCTTATGCAAGTCTCTACTGTGTCTGTCTTTAACTATGTCGAGTACCTTTTTATATCTATATTATGCATATTTGATCATTTGCATGTGTGGATAATATTATAGTAAAAATGATAATAAGGTTAAGTGACCATATTGACATGATCAAACTATTTAGTCATTTACCAACAATGCGTTGATCTAATGATGTAAGGCCCTACTAGATCCCCAAGGGTGAGAGTTCGACTCTTGTGAGCGACATTTGGTGGGTGGGGCGCAGTCACGAATCCTGAAAGGGATTAGTTCCTTACCCAAAAAGATGAGAGCGGTGTTGTTAAAACCGTACCGGTTATCAAACCGGTCAGGGTACTGGTATAGTGGTACAGTGGTTCAACCAGTGGTTCAGTAATTAAACCGCATGCCGGTTAAACCGAACATACCTACTTATATTTATATATATATATATATATAAACCTATAACAAAAAAATTCCAAATAGGTAGCTCAAATTTATAATCAATATTTATAATGTACTCAAAATTCACATAAATAAATAACTTTAAGTCTTTAACAAATTCAAAGTCTAAATTAAAAAACATATATCAAACCAAAAGTATCACTTAACAACTGCAAAATATAAATAAATGACATAAGTTCACAACTCATTCTACAAAACAAATAAATTTGGAGTTTTAACATTTAACATTTAACACTAATGAGTCAAAGTTGTCTTATATGAATATTATACTTTTCTACTAAATCCTATCTTCAGAAAGATGTGTCACCTTGTAATGAATTTTTAAGTTTTTAAGTTTTTTTTTTTAAAAAAAAAATATTTGTATAAACCGGCCGGTTTAGTAAAATATCGGCCGGTTCACCGGTTTTGACCGGTTTTGATACTTGACCGGTTCAACACCTGTACCGTACTGGTTAGAGGCCCGGTTCACCGGTTTTCTGGTTGAACCGGCCGGTACGATACAGTTTTAATAACTATGGATGAAAGGATACATTTGGTAGTACCAAAATTATTTAGTCGTTTCATAATCAAATATAGATGTGTCTAGTTGTTTTTCGGTGCTGATTTTCATGAACTATACAAGCATGCATAAATATTTTATAGATATACACTTACTTACATCTATATAACTTTCACTTTCTGGTTGTAATAGTCTTGATTTTGACACAATATATTTTGATTTTTGCACATTATGTAGAGATATAAAGTGGTGCATCCATGTGGTAGAGTAAGAAACATTTTGTACTTTCTACTTCAGAGTAATGCTAAACACCATCCTTGTGCGTTATCCTTATGTGGCAAGGTTTAGAGAAGCTCCGATGCATGTTTTTTATCATTAAGTTGTTGTAGTGTATCAATTAGATAGATTGTGAGATCCATTTAAAAATTTTGTTAAACTGTTTGAAGTATTGAGAAATCTGAAAATGTGAAGAAATATATTATGGGATCCACTTTTAAAACTGCTAAGAACTACCTCAAACATATATTTAAATCATACCTTAAGAGTAGAGATGGCAAAATGGGCATTGCTCGCGGGTGCCTGCATAGCCTTCATTTTTTTGCGGGCAGGGCATGCATATTTTTTCCCTCCAAGACCGCGGACATTTCCATTGGGCAATGTGGACGGCCCACAAACAATATTTAAGAAAAATTTAAGAAAATTTCAAATAAGTTATTACGTAATGTGATTTTTAATCCCTAAAAAATTGTAATATAATGTGATTTGATCACTTCATATAAAATATAAAAGTTTTTGTTAATTTTTTATCTTCAACTACATTATTTTATTTATTATATGAATTTTTAATTTTCTTTTAATTATTCAACAATGTCCGCGGGCCGTCCGCAAGCCCGTTAGCCCGTTTTAAAACAGGTAGGGCACTGAATTTTGTCAGTAAAGCCAATGTGGGCATGCTCGACCCGCTTAAATTATTGCGGGCATGGGCTAAACGGGTCGGGCAGACCGTTTTACCATGTCTACTTAAGAGAGGTAGAAGATTTGGGATTTATTTCTCAAATTAGTTCTTAGGGTGGAAGGCAGGGATGAATCCAAAGATGGTGTAAAATTGAATAATTCTGGTTGTTAATTAGTTTTAGTTTTTCCTTTTCTATTAGTTTATTCCTTTCCCTTTTTGGGTTTTTAGTTAGGGTAGTTGGATTTGTTTAATTAACAATCTTCCTCTTTTAGTAAGGGTAGTTTTCTTTCTGTTGTTATATATTCCTTGTTTTTCCTAAATTCATTCAATTCAATAAGAAATTTTCAGTTTCTTTCTTTACTCTCTTCAATGGCATGTTGTTATATCCATATTTTTTTTCTTTAAGAATTCGAAGATGGTATTAAAGCTTATATATAAATTTAACTAATATATCTCATTCATAAAAGATTTCTCCATAATAACCATGAAAAGTTGCTCCTGGAGTCGCCAAATAAGGATAGTCGATCTTATTACTACAAAATCACTTTGAACCATGTTTAACAGAAAGACGGATAATCCTTGCTCATTATTAGACAATCACATATTCGCAAACCCCGTGTGGGGCTAATAGTTTTCATTTCCCATCTCATGGGAAACCCTTTTCGCTTAGCCCTACCCCTAGGGGTATTTTAAGGATAAGTTCTATAGGAACTAGACGATCCTATTTGATCAAAAACCTAGCGAAAAACTCTCATCTTGTTCTTTCACACACTCTTCTTCCTATAAATTCTTTCTCATCTCAATTTTTTTCTTTCAAAAGCTTCTGCACCATTCTCTAATCCTTCCTTTTCCTATGGCGAATCAAGATTATACAAATTTCAATTCAAACTCGTTCAATCCCTCTTTCTTGCATCCAAGTTAGAATCCAACTTTGGTTCTTGTTTCACCCTCAAAATGACAAAAACTACCACTCCTGAAGCAGAGCCATGAATCTAGCCATTCAATACAAGAATAAAGAAGAGGTCATAAATAGAAGCTTGCTTCGGCCTCCTAAGACTCATCCCCTTTATTCTTAATGGAGCAGATGCAATACCATGGTTCTATCATGGTTACAACATTCAGTGGAGCACACCATTGTCAAATTCATCCTTTGGATGGACAATGCATCTGACGTTTGAAAGGACCTTCATGACATATTCTCTCAATGGGATGTCTTCCGCATTTCTGCATTGCTAGAAGAATTTTATAGACTAAGTCAAGGTGACCTTTCTTTTCCTAAGTATTTTACTCAACTGAAAACCATTTGGGAAGAAATAGAGAATTTTAGGCCAATAACAAATTATCATTTGGCATGGCTTGCACTTATGGAATATTGGAATTAGTCAAGCGTTATAGAGAGCATGAATATGTGATCAGGTTTTTAAAAGAATTGAGTGATCAATACTCAAGTTCGCTCACAGATCATGCTAATCTATGTTGATGCAACAATAATATCAAAATGATGCCTCCATCTCACCGCAACTAGACAATGACCTCAAGGCCTTGACATTTCGAGCTCAAAACAGTGGAGAATCCATAAGCAATGGTTTTTTTAATGCAAATAGAACTAGAGGTAACACCTCCTATAGAGGAAGAGGGAAGAGGATCCTAAAACAGATTTTGTACCTATTGTGAAAGAACTAACCACACAATAAATACTTGTTTCTTGAAACATGGCTATCCCCCTAGTTACCAAGGCGACAAGTGTAACACCATGAATTTTCAATGTATGTTGTATTAATTATGTATTTTAACAAGAATTCATTTTTATAAATTAATCGGTAATGATTTAGGCTAAACTGTAGTTGAGTGTTAGTCTTGTTTTGTGAATTCCTACTTTATGGTAAACTTTTGTAATTTTCTATGACGAAAAGGTTTTCAGCTGTTGTCGGGCCCAAATTCACCTAAATTCTCCCGAATTCGGTCCAATAATGTGTTTTTGAGTTCCGTAGCTCGAAATCGAATTCTGATTGCGCCGTTGGCTTTGAAATATTGTTTCGAGTCAAGATAGATATCAAGTTTTTCCATGACGCATTTCTAAATACTTTTCACTCCGAATTCTATGTTCCGAAGTTCTAACTGTAAACCGAAATCGGAAGATTTCTAATATCAAACCGAGTATTAGCCGATAATCCTCGGGCCTAGTTTAATCGCGAATTTTTTGCCGAAGAGGTCATTTCACTTTCACGAGTGAAACTTGCTTGGCAAACAAGCAAAAATACTAATCTCTTAATCAGATTCATTATCTTTAAAAGAATTCCCTCTAACTTAGAGAAACCCTTGGCATTTCATTCTTCTTCTTCTTCTTCACTTTGATTCTCAAAAACTCCAAGTTAAGCCTTCATTCTTTTTCGTTCTTCATATCTTAGAATCTAACCATTAAGTGTTTACGAGATTTCAGTATGATGTTTATACACATGTTACGAACATTTTTAACCGTGTAAATTTTCTAATAATTTTCCTAACTCTTGTTGTACTCAAGAACTCAAAAAAATGGGCTCTTGTGAATTTAGAAAATCGTTGTTTGGAAAACATGAAATATTGTTCATGTGGTTATTTTAGTGTTTAAAAATATGCATGTTGTTGATTTTGATGGAAGATGATGAGTATGAAATCAAAGGATGTTTTGATTTAAAATATCATTTTAAGTATGAGATCAACCCTTATAAAGAAGGTGTTGAAATGACCATGAACACAATGAGAATCGCGAACGAGAATTTCGAGGATAAAGGATGGTCCAAGAATATGAATCTTGGACCAGATGGATGAAAGTCTCGGATGTTCTTAAAATAGATTAACATGATGGCTTTACCTTAAAGTTAGTAGGTAAAAGATTTAACTCGCAAATCACTCATTGGTTTTTGTGTTTAGTTTCGAGGCGTTCGAAGTCGGACAACCTACCCATTCATTTAAAAGAGATAATCCGCTCTACAACCCAAGGTGAGGGATAATACATCGTGACATAGTGGTGTCCGAATATGACGCCCGGATCTCCCAACTACCTCAAAAGTTGGGAGTTATATTTTTTTTTAAACCCGTACTTAACCAAATGATTGCGTGCTTGGATTAAGTACGGGTGATTTTTTTAAGTTTTATTCCCAAGGATAGTTTAAAATATCAAGTATTGTGGTAGTTATCCATGAAGGAACATCACTCGAGAAACTGAACTGTGTATGGATCGGAAGTAGTCCTGGCAACTGGACAGCCCTCGCTTGGGCGAGCAAGCCTCGCTTGAGAGAGTGGTTCTCGCCTGGGCGAGGGCTAGATATGCGTTTTGCCTGTTCTGGGCGCTCGGGCGAGACCCAGAGGGTGATTTTGACTAGTTTTTTGTGGATTTTTCACTTGAGCGGTAGACTCTCTCTTGGGCTATAGCCAGGCAGGGAATTGATTCTGTTTTGATGAAATCGTCACTTTAGTGGCAATCTCCTGCTAGGGCGAGAGACATACAATGTTTTTTATTGCTTTTGATTGGTTGATTGCTTAGATAATAACCCTAACTTGGGTGAGAAGTATATTTAATAATTTGGAGAGATCGTGACTCGAACGAGGAGCCTGATGCCCAAATCAACAAACTTATACAGTTACCCTTTATTCTCGCGCCTTATTCAGGCAAGGATTCCGACGATGACGTTGTGAGCAAGGCGATACCTAAAAAGGATTACATGATACCACACAACGAGGTTTTCTGACCGTAAGAGACTTGGTCATGTGGCCGTCTAGGATAATTCAGCGATGGTTCGTAGTGGTAGGGATGTTATTCATATATTACGTGATAACGTAAGATCGAGTCCCACAAGAAGCATTCCTTTGGGAAATGTCTTAGGATGAGCCGATTGATATAAAATAATGATTAAAAGATTTAATCGGCTAACCTCATTTAGTGTACATACTCATTATGAATAACGAAGTAGTAGAGAGGAAATTTGTGGGAGACGAACGAGTCCCGCGATGTTGAGAGGGACGACGATGGCGGTGATTCGCCAGCAAAGTCTTGAGGGCGAGTTTAGGTGAGACGAGTCCCTTGTATTCATGGATGAGGTATTCTATTGGATTGGACATTTCTTATAGTGCAAACTAGACGATCTCTAACAACCCCTCTTTGCAATTAGGATCGATGAGAGGGATTGGTCGAGGCCATACCCGATACAAATAATATAACAATTAAAACTGCAGTACTAGGAAGTGACTCATAGGTCGTTTCCCAAGGATTATCTTTCAAGCAAAACTTCAAACACCTTATACTCACACACACAAGGGGGTTTTTGTTGTTGGATAGCATGAACATAAATCAAATTCAGAAACAGTAGTTAAGCAATGTAATAAAACGGCTAAATCCCTTTGGTTCGTTTGTTCACAACTCAATCCTCGATTTCAAAAGATTATTTTCAAATTCCAACCATTAACTTCCGAATTTGTTGAGAATCAATTAACTAAGCGATAATCAACTGAAAGTTCCAGAGCCTAGCCTCTAACTAGGCGAAATCAGTATAAGCATGAAACGATTAACAAATTCACACAAACTAAGCATTCATGCACTAGAGAGAGTAAATCAACTAAGTGAAGATAAACTAAACCAACCAGTTTCTAAGCAATAGAATTAAGCAAACCATATTCGGAAATAAGATAGAAGAAATCAACAATAAAGAAACCAAAAATGCATTAATAACAAAACCTCAAGAGTTGTGATACATTACCAAAGGAACTTAGTCCAAGAATTTAGCCTTCCATAGTAATGGAAGAACAAACCGAAAATGAAAAGTGAAGAAGTGAAACCCTAGCAGAGCAAAAAGAGGGGAATACAGAAATGTAGTGTATTTCAATATGAGGGAAAAATGAAGTGTGTGTGTTTGGAGTGTGGAATTCGAATTTAACCCCTCCAACACACATAAAACCGAATTGGGCCTAAACAATGAGCCTAAAGCTAAATTACAATAAAAACAACTCCTAAAATAAAAATACAATCTTCACTTCAACACATATCATCGACTTCCATAATCCCAAAATGCCATTGGTGCCAAATGTGATCTGAAAATGATAATAGATTTAATCAGGCCGAATAATCCCAAATTAACTCATTTTAGGAATATTAGTCCAATAAAGTCTAAAACACTAAACCATGTGAAACAAAGTCAATTAGTCACCAAGAATCATCAATCATGTTAAATTAAGGTTATGAATAGTGTGTAATATATTGCTCATCAGGGATGCCCAGAAAGTGTTTGATACGACACCGTCCTGAAATGGACAGTTCTTCGGAACAAATTGATCATATATCCTTGCGAGGAATATTTTTGGTGCGTTCAAACCGGCTTGTTATGGGACTTGTACTTTCGGTTATTTCTGAATAGTGTATTGGGAGGATATTGGTGTAAGGATGAATGAAATAAATATAACATTCATATATTGAGTTCATGGATATTGATTCTCATAGTTTCAGATATAATATCATTTATCATTTGTATTAATGTGTGTGAAATATATTGTGTATATTATGTGTGTCTATCTAGATGTGATATTCTGTGTAATTTCATACCGTCAATGAATAATATTCTTACTCTCTTTTATTTATGCTTGTCTTCGGTTCGCGTTCTCATTTAGATGGACCGTACCACGAGGATTCGGAGCTACCGATTCTCGATGTCCCAAGAGGGGACATAGAGTAGTGACAGACACTAATACGCCTACGCAAGCCCTTGTGCCTTATAGTTGGAGATGGTTTGTGATGGCTCTACGATGCACTTCCCCTTACATCATGCGGACTCAAAGGCTTCTTTCACTTTACCTACTCGGAGACTAGCACCTGCTACACCATCCATTCAGTCTATGATTACTCACGGACCCACTACTACAAGGCCATCTACTCGGAGACGGGGTTGGGACGACGTGCTCAATTCCTCACCGTAGAGGACAGTTGCTCGATGGACGATGCCCGATCTTCAGGCAGATGCGGGAGCGGGAAGTAGGTCATAGGGTTCGTCCAACGACTTGGAAGAGGAGATGGAGGCTGAAGAGGAGGGGCTGGAAGCCGAATAGGAGGATTGTGTGGAGTTAGTCTGTATAGAAGACTCCATTGAGGTGGTAGACCTCTCCTCCGATTCTGAGACGGAGGAGGACCCAAGCGAGTGTTCTAGCGTACCCGCGAACACTGGAGCTAGTCACTAGCAACCATTTCCATTTCTATTTTAGTTTTGACGCGGGTATCTATGTAGGGTACTTTTAATGTGTTGAATAAATCGGTCTACTTTGTATATTTTCAGTTTATAGAAGATTTGATTCTGCTTTGTTTTTCGTACAAACATTTTCCGTTATGTTTAATAAAGAATTATTCAACGATATGTTAAGTGGCTTTTGATTACCATTAAATAACGATTGATGTCTTTTCTGCAGTTTAGGTTACTTAACATGATGTCCCGAGAAGGAATCAATTATAAGGAAAATAAGTTCATATTATACTATTAAAAAAAATTACCTATTTTTTGGCAATGTTGTTGGAGTAATTATCGGGGCGTTACAACAAGTAAGGAAGATTTGCCAACAATGTTGCACACAATGTAGATGGAGGAAATGACTCAAGTAGAATGAAAGATTTAGAAGGACAAGCTTTTACTAGCGATCAGATCAAGGATATCTTGGATCTTCTTGAAAAATCAAAAGGAACTACAAACATCGTTGCAACAAATTATGTCTTCAGCACCTTGCCTATTGTCAATTCTATCATTCTTCTCTCATATACAGGTAAATCGGGTGAGCAATGGATCCTTGATACTGGTACTATTGATCATATCAGTTTTGATCCAAATAATTTCCAAAATTTTAGAACCATTTCTCCTATTTTAATTACCCTTCCTAATGGTGAAAAAATTGCTACAACTATAATTACAACTATTATTATCTCTGATAATTTGATGCTTCCTAATGTGCTCTACGTGTCTGGTTTTCATATAAACTTAATTTCAATAAATAAACGGGTCCAGTCCTTGGATTGCCACTTGATCTTTTGCTATAAATCATGCTCAAATTTTCAGAATGCTACCAAGAAGAGATTGGTTCAGCTAGCATGCATCAAAGCATCTACATGATAGACTCATCTCAATCATCATCTTGTGGCATTGCTCACTCTGTCCATCAAACTTCTACAGATAAAGCTGAGATTCCAACGCTTTGATATCTCAGATTTGGTCATGTCTCTGACCCTATTATGCATACTCTTTCAAATCTTTATCCTTCAATCTCTATTAGTACTAAAAATAGGTCACCATGTGATATATGTCACTACTCAAAACAAAAAGGATTGTCATTATGCAGTAGTGTTACTTAGTCCAATAAATGCTTTGAAATTTTATATGTTACATTTGGGGTCCCTACTCCCTTATCTCTATCTTTGGACACAATTATTTTTCGACTCTTGTTGATGACTTCACACGTTTTACTTGGGTGATTTTGATGATATCAAAATCAAAAACCAGAAAACACATTATGCACTTTGTTGCCTTCATAGAAACTCATTTTAAAACCAAATTAAAACATATTGAGAGTGATAACGGTTCTAAGTTTTTAATGAATGATTTCTACTCTTCAAAAGGAATCATCCACTAAAGAACCTGTGTCTATACTCCCCAACAAAATGAGATAGTTGAAAGGAAACATCAACATATTTTAAGTGTTGCTGGAGCAATCTATCTCCAATCGAAACTTCCCCCAAACTATGGAATTTTGCCATACAACATGATATCCACATTATTAATAGGTTACCATCACCCCTCCTACATGACAAGACTCCTTATCAATTACTCTATGAAACCTTACCATCCCTACACACTCTTAAAGTGTTTGGCTGCTTGGGTTATGCTAGCACCATTCTTGTCCATATAAGCAAATTTGACAACAAAGCTAGAAAATCGGCCATCTTGGGCTATAGGGATGGTACCAAAGGCTTTGTAATGTATAACCTATCTTCTGATAATATTTTTGTCTTTATGGATGTCCAATTATATGAGTTCATTTTCCCTTTCATCTCCCTTTCCACCTCCAATTCCTTCCCTTCTAGTCTTCTCCTCTCTCCTTGGATCATGATATTCATCCTTCTGATCATGTTGCTCCTCCCCGAGATCATAACCTTCAACTTCATGCTCTGCTTCCCTCCCTGCTCAACCTTCTCCTTCCAAAAGTCCCACTCACAATCCTATTTTTACCAGACACTCTCAGAGAATAAGAGGTCCCCCTCTTATCTCCGTAACTAGCACTACAATTTAGCCAAGTCTCATAGTCCCCAAGCCTGAGCCCTTCCCAATATAATTATATTTTCATATAATAATTATATGTGAAGTATGTTAAGTGTTATGTGCATGTATTTTGGATTAGAACCTTGTGGATTTGAGCTTTAGGTATCGTATTTTTGGTGAATCTTTGTTTAAACATTCGAACTTCGAAGGCATTTTCAGGAAGTAACATGCCTACAAAACTGAAAGTTATTTTAGGCGGAGTCATTTTTTTTAGGGTTTTCACGGTGTGAATTTACTTCAAGAGAAAATGGCTCTTATTCTAGTTATTCTTTGCAGGCTCGAGGTCTTGGCTATGATGTTCCTGCAGGAAGAAGAGATGGCAGAATATCACTAGCTTCAGATACAAGAACAGACTTACCTTCTCCAACTTTTAATGCTAACCAGCTCACTCAACTCTTTGCCAAGAAAGGGCTTACACAAGAAAAAATGGCCACTCCGGCAGTACATTTAAATTAACTCCTTTTTTGTTTATTCTTTTTCTAATAGAGGGTGAGCTTATGTACAATAATACGGTTGTTGACTGCTTATGATCTGAAAGTTACGGGTTCAAATCATGAAAACAACTGCTTATGAGTAATGCAGGAGAGCACACCATTGGCTGCTCTCATTGTTCAGCTTTCAGCAACAGACTATACAATTTCAGTGCAACTTGAAGGCAGGATAAAAGTTTAGATCCCTCATATGCAGCATTACTGAAGAGGCATGTCCACAAGGGAGCACAAAATGCAGGGTACGACTATATTTGACATCTTGGCTAACCGAACCCTGTTCACATCTGACCAAACTTTATTAACCAACACTTAAACACAACATAGTGAATCAAAATGTAAGGGATCCTTACCTTTGGGCAAAAAAATTGGCAGATGCAATGGTGAAGATGGGTCAAATTAGTGTCTTAACATGTAACAACGGAGAATAAGAACAAACTGCTGGGTTGTCAATAGCTAAAGGTGGATGTGAAGAACTTTAGTACTTGAAGCTCTAAAGACTTACAAAATCAATGACATGCTCCCATCTTGTTTTTCATGCTTAATCACAAACATTTGATTTGGTTTCTTCTTTTTCATTATTAGGACCATATGTGGGTGAATCAGTTCTTTTTTCTCTATGACATTGACATGTCATATGTAACAAGAATTTATCCCTATCAACAACCAATACATTTTCCTAAGTTGAACATCCTCCTAGACCAATGGTATATTAGCAAGTTTTCATTTGTTAACAAACACATTTCAACAGAACTAATTACCTTTATGTACCCCAAAAAAAGAATTAAATTACCTTTTCTAGTTTTAATTACTAAAATATCACCTTATAACATAAAATGTAGAAATTCAATTTCACATCAATCTCAATCAGGCTAAACCTTCATATCATCATCAACCTATCTGGCAAAAAGAAATAGAGATCACAAAAGGCTGATTATAAGTAACAACAATCATGTGATTACTGTTATGTAGTACCACAGATTTAAGAGAGAGCAACAAAATTATAAATAAAAACCAACCATATGGACCGTTGGTGTGGACTTCTGGATGGCAATACTTCAAAAATCATCCTAGAAAAACAAATAAAAGTAGAACAGGAGGCATAATTAAGTGGTAAGCTCCATGATGGCACCAACGATATCCCCATCATGAGTTTTGAGAGCCTTAACGGCCTTGCTTCTTGATACTCCAGCCTGTGTCATGACCAGATCAATGTCGTGTGGAGCCACGCCGGCTTCATCAACCTCCTCTTCTTCCTCATCAGGCTGTGTTCCTGTAGCTGAAGCACCGTGATCTGGTTTTTCTGTCAGTGATTGTATATCTGGCATCCTGAACTGCTGAGCAGCTTGGTTCTGCAACTGAGAGCTCAAGTCCTCTATCTTTGCCTCCCCAAATATGACGTAGGTCTCAGAATTTGGACTCTTGAAGACATCGGGCTTTGAGATGAAAAAGAGAACCTAATGCATAATCTAGTTATTAGAGGCCATCCATCTTCAAGATAAATCACACAACAATATAATATGAATATCAAACGTTCGCCTAAAATGATCAGCAAATATATTCAAAAACAAAGCTGACAAAGTGATCAGATGGATAAATTGAATATGAGGGACTTGTTCCTCCTAAAACTACACGGATACTGGACATAAAGTCCAAAAACATTCAAATGGCACAAATGCAACCCACAATAATTAAATAAAGAAAGCCACATATTTTTGTTTTCACTACAAAATAGAACAATGGAAAAGTGACCAAACAAAACAAATGAATTATTAAAAAACAAAAGTTCACAATGAGTAGCATGGAAATTATGAAGGGATCATCAGATAGGAGTGAAAGACTATAAAAATTAATAATCACAGATAAATCATCTGAACTATGCATTTTAAATCATCATATGACCCCTTCCACAACAACCATCAAACAAAATAATAAACTAGGGAAAATAAAACATAATTCAATAAAACGTAAATATAAAAGTTTCCATTAGTAAAAAGTAAGAGGCAAGTTCATAAGGAGCACAACCGATAATAGCAATCTGCCAAAAAAACTCAGAAGGAAGGCATTAGGTAATAGTAATGATGAATTATCATACATTACATGTTGATCATATCTTTCATCACTGGCAAAACAAAGCAATGAAGCTAAAAAAACCTTTGAAAAAATATTAAAGCTAACACCCGGATCTAAACAAAAAAAGACAAAAAGGAGACATGGCTCACATTTTTGGTTCTATTGATTGTGACCCTACTAACACCAGTAACAGGTTTTAGCCCCAGCTTCAGCATTGCTTTTCGACTCTTCTTCTCACTTCTGCTTTGTTTTGAACCCTCGGTACCACCTGCATCTCAAAGTACAATAGAACAGATCAATAGACAACAACAAGAAAGGTTAAAATGAGAGAATGCATGAAAAAGACGTAGCAAATGAATACATGTCATAAAGAGCACATATACTTTGTATTATCTCTAGGAAAAGCACAGTAATTTGCCAATATTATCACCATAGAACACAATTTTTCTAATCAAAGAGAAAGCCAAAACTATGCAAAAGTATTTAGAAGTAAGCACATAAAGTATCATCTGAGCCAAATCCCTTCCTGTTCAGGCTCCCACTGGTCTTCTTCAGCACCTTTTTTTTTAAAACAGGTGCTAGCCCATTCTCTCACATCATTATTCCTAACTTTATTTTTCTCGCATCATAAATTATCAAATCCTGGAACCAACATCTTCTCTTGCGAGGATAAGGATGCATAAATTCACCCTTCCTAGACCCCACCACATGAGAGTCTCGTGCACGAAACTGCCCTTAATCAACTATCACGGATAATTCTACCGTGAATCTAATCAAAGCTCATGGTTTCCACCATTTAAATTCAAAACTCACAACCTCTTATACAACATTGTAATAATGAGGCCACTCAGTTGCATAGCAAAGCACATAGTTGTTCGCTTATTCCCGCATTATTACAGAAAATGTCGATGAAATTGTATAAAAGAAACAGTTACCAATATATATGAATACCTAGAGCGCCATCATCCTCGTCATCATCATCCTCGTCCTCATCGTCATCACCTTCATCTTTATCATCATCCTTAACGTCCTCAACGACAGGAGCATCGTCTTCCTAGAACAATAGATCATAAAATGCAAATGAGATGAATATAAATAAAATGAAAATAGAAATGAAACGGAAAGGAAAGGAATGCGTGAAACCTGTGGTAGAGGATTCTTCTTGAGTGTAGTTTCGTCGGCGGAGAGGAGCTCTTGAACGGTTGCGGCCACGGCGGCGGGTTCAACAACTGGACCTGGAGACATGGTGATAGTTTTTTCACTCAACACACTTAGTTCGAAGATAATAAAAATGAATGAATGGTAGGGAAAAAGTCTGTTCCATTTTCCACATGTCTTTCAAGGGTTTTCACATTTCTTGGGCCTTTTCCATTGTTGGGCTCGCTTTACGATCTTGTTGTACTCAGTCCATTCTGTATTTATTTTTTGTTAAGTTATTAGATTAGATGATAATTATATTTACATCCAAGTCATTTTTACTTAATCTTGTGTTTTAAGGTATTGACTTTTTTGTCTCAGAAAATATGTCACTTCAGAAAATATGTCACTTCATGTGTCACTTCCTCTTATAAGTCATAAGAATACTTAATTATTAATTTTTTATTTTTCCAACCAAAATAAAAAGTGACACATATAATAATAAATTTTTTGGGACTCCATATATTCTCGGATGTTTTAACAAATTTTGCACCAAAGTTCCCATTTACCCATTTCAACTCCACTCCAGTAAATGACGTTGCAGAACACACTGAAGCATGAAAAATGTACTTATGATTTCTTAAGTTCTTAAGCATGTTCTTATTCACTTGTTAAAACTGCTTTGGTAACATTAATGCATGTATTGTTCTATACTTTGTGTCACTTCATGTACCATGGACATGTGATTGGTCAGAAAAAATATATTTAAGTTAAAATTTAATTATTAAATATTTTTCTAACTAATCATAAGCTCATGGTACATGGAGTGGCACAAAGTGTGGACATATGTGCTCCCAGTATATCTATGTGTCATGTGTGTGAGAGGAGGGGAGCATATCTGTTGTCCCATTTTTTGTATTACTCTATGGATCATAATCTCTAATTTGTTTAAAAAAATTATTTAAGTCAAAATTATAATTATTAAATATTTTTTTAGTCAATTATATTTCCTGACACATGAGTAACACAGGAGTGGAGCACAAGATGTTTACCCATTAAAAAGGTAGTTAACATAATATTTTGTCTCTGCCTCCTGCTATTTCAGTTAAATTATTCTCTCTTTTTTATCCCAACAAAGTCCAATATAGTTGGTAGTAATTTGGTTTTTTAAGGTGTATAATATTTGATATGAAAAAATGTACCGATAAAAGACAAAACTACAGTCCTATATAGGGATGATAATAAAAACCGAACTCATGGGTACTCGTCCGAACCGAACCCGAATTTAACGGGGAAAACTCAATGTGATTGGGTTCGGGTTTTACCCTGGTTTAAATTTCGGGTTCGAGTTTGGTATAGCAAAGACCCTAACCCGCCCTGAAGTAAGGTAATTCAATTTAAAATTGAAATTTCTATCATTTGTCAATTGTTTTTAATTTCTAATGTTACTTTATATACTATTGGATCTTCAAACATAAAAGAAATGAAATAATACAAGAGAAAATAGAAATGTTAGAGTAAAATTACACGAAAATAATATCATATTTTCCTTAATACTTTATCATTTTTTCAGGTTCGGGTTACCCGAAACCCGACGGGTTCGGGGATGGTATTTTTATTTTCAACCCCGTTGAGTTTGGGTTCGGGTTCGGGTTTTGAATTTCGGGTTCGTACAAACCCGACCCCGACCCACCCCGTTGCCATTCCTAGTCCTATAAAACTAAAAGCCTCTCTAGGCATCAGTTGCGAAACAAGTTGGTGTTCCAAACAAAATAAATATATCTTTTATTAAAAAGAAATCAGGCAAACTAAGAGAAGACCACCCACCACCTTCAATTGAGACTTATATAGTAAAATTTAAATGCAAGTTAATTGAATGGAGAATATAAGAATCCAACTCAAAACAGAACCAAGGTGGGCAAGACTAACATTTTCTAAAGATGTTATAATGTAAAAAACATTTTTATGAGGCAATATCCATGTTAGTGGAATGCTAAGATTCAATTATTATATTCTTATCTGATGCATAGAAAGGGTTATGGAATGTTGTTTATAAGTTTTTTCTAATATAAAAATAAAAGGAAGATGAAGAACAATAATAATGTGATCATCATCTAGTCCCAGAAATTTTTGACAAAGCAATAAGGTAACAGCAAACATGTAGCCTGATTAAGTAGTGAGCTCCATGATGGCACTAACAATATCCCCATCATGATTCTTCAGAGCCTTGACGGCCTTGTTTCGTGCAACGCCGGCCTGTGTCATGACCAAATCAATGTCATGGGGAGCCACACCAGTTTCATCAACTTCCTCTTCTTCGTCATCAGGCTGGGCTCCTTCAGCTGCAGCAACTTCATCTGGTTTCGCCGATATAGATGCTATATCTGGCATCCTGAACTGCTGAGCTGCTTGTGATTGCAACTGAGAGCTCAAGTCTTCTATTTTTGCCTCCCCGAATATGACATAGGTCTCAGAATGTGGACTCTTGAAGACATCAGGTTTTGAGATGAAAAATAGGACCTGCAGGGATAAAATAATATAGTAAGAAGTCATCCATCTTCTAGATAAATTAGTCAGAGAATGCAATATAATATAATCACAAACATTTTTTGTTCTCTTGATTGTGACTCTGCTAACACCAGTAACAGGTTTCAGTCCGAGCTTCAACATTGCTTTTCTACTCTTCTTCTCACTTCTGCTCTGCTTTGAACCCTCACCAGAACCTGCGTCCGAAAGTCCAATAGAGCAGATTTATCAACAAGATCTAAAGATAACGAGCCAAACAAAGGTAACCCAGCATAGGTATGGATGGCTGCTGCAATGGAAGACAAGAATTGAAGTGCAGAAATATATTATCTTCTCTTGGTAAGGCCTTTTAGTCCCTTTGGGACACAGTTAATGAAACGCCAATACTGCAACAACTATAGAGCAGATTATTTTTCCGTCCAAACAAAACACTTTACCATGTAACAATCAAAAGCAGAGAAAACTAGTACCGACTAGAGTTAAGATTTTTCATTAAGGAAAAAACCATACCATCATAATGATGGAATAAAAAGAATTAAACGATTGAAATCAGTGTCATTAAAGACTCATGAAGGGTCAGAAATATTGCTATTTTAGCTACTGGCCATGAAATGACACCCTCACTTTTAGCACCTTCTTGGTATTTGTAGAACTCCCCATGGAAGGAGGCTCCCACCAAGTGGGGCCTACAAAGGATAGATGTATACAGCCTTACCACTGCAAGCGAAGATACCTTTTCAGTTTTTCAATGATTTGTCATTCAGTTCATTGGCATTTATATGCTAACGCTTGAATTGTTACAGATCACAAGGCAAACAATCTTACCATATGTTACCGACCATACACACTCTGTGATACTTTAATGGCAACTTAGATCTCAGTATCAACTGAATCTAGCTTATAGCAACAATTCAAGCGTTAGCATACAAATGCCAATAAACTGAATGACAAAATATTAAAACTCTTACATAGCCTCCTATTAACTCCTTTAGTTTCCTAGTTACTACTATAATCTATGTAGACAATCAAAGCCTCAATTCAAAGATTTCTTAGACAGCCATTGTTAATAAAAACACAAAGGGCAGGGTGCCTTTAAACACAAATGAAAATACTGCTTTTACTTATCCGCTCAGCAATCATCATTCCCAAATTTACTGTTTTTACCATTTTTACATCTATCAAGATTTATCATAGATATCCACTATGAAAAATTATAAAACTAAGCCAAGCTAGTTGTCAATTTTTTTACATAAAAGTAAAAGTTACCAAATTCAATTTGAGGACCAATTAACAAAAACATAATTAAATACGAAATAGCCATTTTAGGTAAATGAAAACAGAAAATAAAACATTGTGCAAACAGAAAAAACGAGAACCTTGAGCACCGTCATCCTTGTCATCATCATCCTCGTCATCATCATCTTCATCGTCATCAGCATCATCTTTGTCATCATCTTTCACGTCCTCAACAACAGGAGCATCGTCCTCCTAACAAAAAAAACCATGAGACACAAAACCAAAATAGAAATGAATCGAATCCAAACACTGGATTAAGAAAAAAGAATAAACCTGGGGATGAGGTTTCTTCTTCTGGGTTGTGATATCATCGACGGAGGGAAGTTGTTGGTCTGTTACAACCTCGGTGGTTGTGTCAACAACGGGTCCTGGAGACATGGTTTTTGAGGATCTGAGAGGGTTTGGAGTTTCAGTACTGTGTGAGAGGGTAATAGGGATAGGATATGCAAATGGGGATAACAAACACACCCGAATCGAGGCTACATCGGGTTGAATGTTTCTTGGGCCGGACCATGTCATATTTGGGCCTATTTTACCACAAGTAATATTTTATAATTTTTAATTTTTTTTTCAAATAAATTTTAAAAAATTTAAGGAGTCATGGCTCCTTCTAGAGTTGCCAACGGGCGGGGACACATAATACATAATGTGTCCGACAAATATTTATTGGTACTTATGCAGATAGCAACTATTTGTAGAAATCAAATAAATTTTCAAATTTAATTATATTTTTAATAATTAATATATACAAAAATAATTACTATACGAATAATAACATATGTATATAATAAATTTATTTATATAGTCTAAATACTAAAATTTATCATGAAATAATAATAAACGTTATCCACAATAATAGCTTATGAGTGATGATAAATATCATAATACACATTATGCAAATACTCATATATTTATAAATTCACTTTTTTAATTATTATATTCTTTTTTTGTGTCTCTAACTCATCCTATCATAAAGAAGGCACCATAGTTATTAATTGTCACATGAAACTTATCATGGTAGACTATATAAATTAAATGACATAATAAATGTTATATTATAAATTATCTTATTTGACAAGAAGCTCATCTCCAAATCCTCCAGATATGTTTTTTCTTCATCTCTACCTCTATTAAAAACAAAATATATATTGAATAAAGAATTGAAAATTGTATTTTGGCACCCTTCCTCTTTTTGCATAATGTACTAGACTTAATTTGACTCCCATTAGATTTATGGCAATTCCATCGGTTATTCTTATCCATATTAGAGATGCTCACGATTTGATTTAGATCGTTTTGATATAAAAATTCATTTGATCCAGTTTGGTTGAATTAAACATCCAAAATATATTTGCAATTTAGTACATTATTATTACTATATTCCAATTAATATAGGGATTTGATGTATTAGTTTTTATATATAGCAAAAGAAAATATAGTATGATCAATTGTCGAGATGAAGAAAAAAAGAAGTTTAATGAATGACATACAATAAAAATAGCAAGTCAAAGTAAAAAACGTAATCTTAGTGTATAATAATTATATTAATATATAAGTTTGGATTGGTTTAGTTTTGGAAAGAAATCCAAAACATGAACCAATTCTATCAACTCATTACAATCTCAATCCAAAATGGTGCAAAAGATTTCGATATAGATAGGTTTTTTAGTTTTTAAATTGGTTTGCAAATTTATTTTTAGATTGACTTGGATGTGAACACCATAGTTCTGATTATGGACTACATAGATGAAGTTCAATAAATTTATCTGCCCTTTAAGTGTCCTTACTATTTGCCAAACATTTGGCATTTGGTATATATCAATGAGATAATCTAGTAACTAGTAATTATAGTTGTATAGTGTTAATCATTTTATAACGCTGCTAAGGCATCTCCACACAAACAATAATCTGATGTCCCAAATTATGTCACAAACTATATTCAACACTAATAACATTGAAGCAAAAATAGAAAAATAACGAATGTTTAATTTTAATTAACATGACATGTTTCTGTTGATGCGAGGCATGATTTGAGATAAACAATATACCTTGTTCATTGGCACACACCACATCTGCAGTTATTAATGCTTCTTTCCAGATCAATGCCAAACATAGATGGCTTATATTAAATGCAAGAATTTACAATGTGCTGCATTGCTCACAGAAAGTTGTACTGTTGTAGTAACCCTTTTGGCTTAAGCTTCACTTCCAACGATGACATTGAATCCTACCCAAAGTGCTAGAAAAAAAATTCCTTACAGTTACTAGAGGAACCACATGGCCAACTTAAACTTCCAACTATGACATTGAGTAATAAGGTTTGTATGCGAGTTGGATTTTGAAAGTCATCAAATACACTGCTGAGATTATGGCTCTGAAGCCATTCATTTCCCTTGTTCCTCCTTCAAAACTCAACTTACAAATGACCCTAAACAACAATATGGATCAGAAAAAGGGATATGAATAAACCATTTAATGATGGTAATTTCATTCTTTCTGAATAAAAGGAAGCTGAGTTTTCTCAACATAGACTCAATAACCTCTATACTTATAAATTAGTTTCAATCATAATATAGTTGATCTAATATTTGAAACCTGTGCACTGTTACTTGTAGTTTCACATGGCACAATTAGTTATGACACGAAACGGCTAAATGTAAGAATGAAACAAATTTGTGAAGAATCTGAAATAGACCTCTTCACAATTTCTTGTTCACTTCATGAAGAATCCAATAGATCCAGTAACAGCAGATGCTGACATTCACCTAATACCAGTCTACATTGGTCATGTAAATAGACCAAAAAACAAGCTATCCGGGTTTCACATACTTTTTATAAGAGAATATCTAGCTATACAATATCTATAAAACAGATCATTTATGGACTATGGTACGCCAAAGTGCCAAATTCCAAGTTTGAATTTGACAGCATGATACCATTTGAGTCTCAATTACCCTTTGATTGTACAGTTTAACTTCAAACAAGTTATTATATTTTAGGCAGATAAGGAGCAGCTGCCGCAACTGGAAATCGTTTCTTCAAATTCTTCCTCTGATCATTCCAGCAGCCAACATTCTCTGCATTGCAATGCATGGCAAGGGTCCAGTACCTACAGGGCGCAGCCGTATCACAAACATAACAGTAGCACTGCATTCAGCCAAAGAGTTCAAAACAAAT
This sequence comes from Lupinus angustifolius, assembly GCF_001865875.1. Classification (NCBI taxonomy): domain Eukaryota; kingdom Viridiplantae; phylum Streptophyta; class Magnoliopsida; order Fabales; family Fabaceae; genus Lupinus; species Lupinus angustifolius. Next base: position 14,464,860 of record NC_032011.1, read on the forward strand.
TATTGTCACAGGTAATGGAGGTAAAAAATGCACAATCAATAGTACATGCATAATAGTGTCAAGTGTGTATATATAAGAAAGCAAGTTACATTACCATTTCACAATGTTTAACATGAGGTGTGGTCTTAAAAGGAAACTTGGAACATTGATGCCTTGAGTGCGGGAAATCTCTGCAAGCGACCTGTTTGACATTATCATCGATCAGGCAAATGGCTATTTTTCTGATAAAAAAACACAGACATAAACAAATTGGGAGGATTGTATGGCATTATGCTATTGTCCAATAATAAAAATAGGATAGAAGGTGAGGACACCAATAATTTAACATTTTGGGAGTCACCAAAACCATATCGTGACCACAGTTGTGGCCACATTGGCCGCGTTTACCCATAATTATCCGAAACTTCAAGGTTTTGGGAGTTTCTGAAACTGCCGCTATTTAAAACCTTGATAGTAGGTACAGCTCTTTCCGTGTTTGCAGTGTTATTTCCTAATAAAAATATGCAACATCTAGTGTTATCTTTTTACTGACTATTATGAGCTACATGTTATCATGCTTTTTAATAATTAACAACACAATCACCTAAAGAAATATTCTTATCTAAATTGTGCATAAAAATAACATTGAAGGACACTCTCTTTCTGTGAAACTGAGAAGTGAAATCCACCTGGGTCACATTTCAATTTCACATTTAGTTTATCAAATTTTGAACTCCATGGGTATGTTTTCGAGTTAGGTTTTGAAGGGGAAGAAGGGAAAGGAAGACTTGAGAGCCATGGAATACATTAGTGAGAGTTGGCCGTAAAATCTTTCCTTTCCTTTCCCTCCGAAAAGTAACTCGCAAACCTAAGGGTTTGTTTGAGAGTTGAATTTTGGAGGGGAAGGAAGGGAAACGGAAGGCTTGAGAGTCATTTCACAGATATATTTCATGGCTCACAAACTTTCATTTTCCCTTCTTTTCCCTTTCTTCATCTCCAAAATACAATTCCCAAACTGACCCTAAATTTCCAGTGCTCATAAAATACTGCAAACCTAAAAATTTCTGAAATATGATAAGCAACATCAACAAAAATTCCAATCAAAGCCAAAACCTTTAAGATACAATAGTTGATGAAATCAAAGCAATTTTCAACTAGTCCAAAAACCGATCAAAAAAATTGTTGAAAATGATCATAAAAGATAAAAACAAAACAAAACCTAAAAACCGAAGGGTTTAAGTTATACCTGTCCCTTTTCACAAATGATGGAGACATCATCAGAAAGAGGGTAACTTTTGTCCAAAGAGATCTTGGACTTAGCAACAACCTCATCAGGATCGAATCCTAGGATGAAACAATCCTCAGTATCCTCGAAACGTTTCATGTCATCGATATTTTTCAAACAAACTATAGCCCTGGGGCTTTCGGATTCTGGGGAAGGTGGTGGAGTTGTTTTCTGAATCGTCTTCTTCGTCGACTTCACGTTGCTTCGTGCTGTTCTTTTACGTTTGGTAGCCATGATTGAATCTCAAGGAAGGTTCAATGGCGGAACGATCAGAAAGTAGAAGAGTAAAAGAGTGTTGTGCAGTGGAGGGAGACGAAATTATGTGTAATAGAATTCAGAATAAGAGGGTTTTGAAAATTGGAAGATAACCGTTGAGATTTTATATTTTTTAAATTATAATTTATGAAGTTTCATGTTGAGAAATTAATTTAGGTCAAAGATGATAATTTATGATTTTTCTTATTTGAATGGATTGTAATAAGATTCTTAAATGTTGATATTACTTTCAGTTTTTTAAATGTTAAGGTGATACATGTTTGATTTCTCTCAAACAAGATCTTGGGTTCGAGTTTTGTAGATGAAAAAAATACTTGTTGGAAAAGACAGCCCCACATATTTATGAATATTCACAGTTCGGACATAATTATCTTCAATGTGAGGATATATGTAGGAAACAAAAAAAATATAATTTATGAATTTCTTTCTTGTAAAATAATAGTTTTTGAATTTCTTGTTAGGATTGTAATAAGACTCAATTACTTATTGATATTATTTTAGGTACATATTTGATTGATATGAGTCCTTACAAAATTGGAGGTGTACTATTTTAGTTTTTTGGTATTATTAAAGGTATTTTTCCATCATTTTTAATAAATAGCTAATTCTTTTTGGGTTTGTCGTTATTTCTTCTGACAAGTATTATTATCAAGAATCAATTAGTATTTTAGTTGGATACACGTTTAGACTTTTTAGGAATTTGAGATTTTTCATTTTTGAGGACTAAACTATTACATAGAAAAGATTTATGTAATAACCACATGAATTTTCATTCTTGGTGATGTAATACTTACTCTGCATGACATCATATTTTGAGATTAAGCTTAAAAGTCCGATGAAATATCCTATTTTTTCTGAACAAAAGCTAAGATTATTACAAATATAAAAGATGATTAATACAAAAAAGTCCATCTTTACCTTTAATTTTTTTTTTCTCTTAGTAATTGACATGCTTATTAGTCCATCTTTACCTTTACAAATATAAAAAGCTATACACAAATAAAATTAGGAGTGAGGAAGACCCAACCCGTCTCATAGACTTGTCTCAACCCGATGACTTAGGGACGAGTCTGACATGTCCAAATAAATAAAAAAATGACAAACCTAATTAATTATAAGAGACAAACTCGTCGTCAAAAAATGACGGGTTCAGATCTATGTCCAGGTCACTCGACCAATCTCTTATAGTTATATATCAAGAATAGTTAAATAAGTATTTATTAATACTCATTATGTTCAACCCACATAACTCAAATACATACCAGTTGTCCCTTATTTTATTCACTTTTTGTGTGAACTTTTGAGTATTGGCATGTTGTTGTCATTTCAGTTCTCATGTATTTTTTATCATTTACAAGAACACTTCAGTTTATGTTGACACTTGACAGTTTAAATTGTTCTGAAATTTTCAAATGTCTTCTATAATTTTCAGTCACGTAATTGTGATAGTTTTTAGTTTGAAGGATGCAATTTACAATTTGTAGTTTATATACTCATGTATGTGAGATGCATGTTTTAGTTGATTTATTGATAGATTATGATAATTTTGATCGTGCGTGCTTAAAGATTTGAGAAAAAATCTACGTTTGTCATTTTGCCCTTTTCCAACCCATATTCGTCTCTATCTTGACTTGTCTTATTTTGGACTTGTCCCTCAAACATCTCATCCTAATTAGGGATAAGTTCGGGTTCAAAAATTAACCCGATCAATATTTAAGGACGAGTAAGAGACATGTTTAATCCATCCCACACTCACCCCTAAGGCTTTATTTCGGAGTTACGAGGAAAAAGAATGAGAGAGATTAAAGGGGGGAGGGAAAAAGAACGAAATAATCTCCATTATTTGATAGTACGAAATTTAGATGAGAAAGACTAAACTAATAATAACGTAAGAATATTTTTTATTATTCCTTTAAAAATGTAATTAACAATTAGTAATGGACAATAATATATAATTATATAATATTACTACAAATATTTAGCTAATTTTGACATTTTATCTCTAAAAAATATTTTCCCCTCCTTCATCCAACTCCCAAATAAGGGGAAGACTTTCCAAAATCATAACTTCCATTACTCTCTAAAACCTCACTCCCAAACAAAGTCTTATATTAGTATAAACGAGTGAACATTTCCCTAGAAAACCTTTTTTATAACATGTTTGTCTACCCATGGAAATTCACCCAAACCCATAGCAACTCTTGTTTCATGATCCAAATATAACTTATCGTTTTATTAATGAATAAGCAAAAAATAAAAGTAAATTATATTTGTGATTACATTGTGTATATCCCAATTACAGGAAAATTCAACCAATGTGATTGCAATTCGTAATGTTGTTGCAAAGACTTTCAAATGCAGTCATAATTGTAATTCTTGTAAGAAAACAGTATTTATTGAAAGATATAATTACATACACTAAATTATTAATTTATTACTTATGGAGTGAAGAAATGCAATTAATAATACCAAAAGGTCCAATCTAAAAGACTGTTTAATGTTGCTTGAGGTGGAATTGTTGTTCATTTCTATCTTGCCCTACTGTACTGAATAAATGCTGGTTCGAGTTCATTGATGGTGCAATAACTTTTCTAGCTAGTACTTAAATAGTTGTTCCATGTTCATTTATTTTTTAGCTTGTTTGCTATGAAGTATCTACTTTTTTAAGTGCTTAATTTTTCTTTAGTTTAGGATGCATTTGGATACGCTTTGAAAATGTCATTTTAAGCTTGCTAATTTTACACCTATTATTTATTTCTTAGACATGTCATTATTTATTTATTTATTGCATAGGACAAATATTTAGACTCAACCACAATGATCTTATCAAATAATAGTAGTACGCAGAAAACACAAATACAAATTAAAATAGTCTATGTTATTCGTCATAAAAATGGTCAAAAAAACTAATTTAACTTATATATAATATTTTTTAGGATGTTACACATTTCCATTAAATAAATTGAACTTAAAAAAATTTAAAGTACCAAATTAATTCTTTATTCAAAGAATATCATATAACTTGAGAAGCGTATGTTATTCAAGGTACATTTTTCAACCAATTACAACTCATAACACATAATGTCAGAAATAAAATATGCTCTTATATTATTTAGGTAGCACATTCGTTATCTCATACGTTGTGGCACTGTATGTATCATTAACTTGTTATTGGTTAAAAAAATATATTTAAATTAAAAAATTAATAATTAATTATTTTCCTGATAAATCAAAGTTTGTAGCACATACAGTAACATAAGTTATGAGACGGCATATGTGTACCTATTATTTACCGGTAAGCTTGAGTGAACAGTCTTTAAGGATGATGTGGAGCGGCTTGATAAATTTGTCAGTGGGGAGCTGCATCGACCTATTGATGTTCTCCAACAAGCCAAAGTAAACTTCTTTTACCTGTGTAAAAAGGAAACATTTTATTAAAATCAGAATTAATAATTAACATGTATCAATTCGTTTTATTTAGATGATTAAAATTAAAATATATATATTGTTTTCCAAGTAATTATGTGATTGTTAATTAAAAACGTTTAATATGAATATTTATATATGATTATATGATAAAAGTTATTATTCTCACAATTTTTATATGAACATTATTTTTCTATTTTGTTAACCCTTCTAAATTATCTTCCAATTTTTAGAAATTGAACTATTGTTTTGTTTACTTTTAATACAAAGAATATTGACATCCTCTCTTCTCATCCATGATGTCATTGATCCATAATGGGTGAGTTAAGATTTCTCTTGATTCTGTATCATAATTTGTCTTCATCTTCTCTTTAGATTCTTTTAATGAAATAAATAGGCAGAAAGATTTTACCGGTATAGTTATTATACCGTACCAGTATTTGAGTTGGACTAATTTAACTGGCCAATATTTAACAATTTTAACAACACTATTTAAAGCTCTAGTTCAATAATTCAACCGTTTCAAAGACGGTTTGCAAAGAAGTACTCTTCAATTTTTGGGTTGTCTTGTAATATGTATACATTTTTTGATATAATTATGTTTTTAGTTTCAGTTTATAAATTGTGATATTTTAACATGTTTATGTTTGGGTACTTTAATTGAAAACTGTATATAAATTAATCTATTTTGTTTGGATAAAGTAGAAAAATTGTTTTTTATATAATAAATTACAAAAAAGTATGAAGTTATTAATTTATGTTATGATTATTTTTGTTGTTTTTACACTATTCTTAAATATACATTTTTTAATATTTACCATCATATATATTTTTACTATAAAATTTAAATATTGCATAACAAATGCTAAAAAAATATTAAAATAAAACACAATATAAAAACCAATAAACAAATTATGAGTTATTTATTCAATTACACAATATAAATAATACAAAATGTCAAATTTTATACAATTTTTTAATAAGTTATAATAATGAAGTGAAGAGCTCTATTGTTTGTGGAATAGTAAAAAGGAGAAAAAAGATAAAGTTATGATGAGCTAAAATGAGAAATCAAAAAATTGAAGAAAAAAAATACACTAACCAAAAATAAAAATTAACTCATGATTTTGGAGTTTGTACTTTTAATTTATTTTTTCAAAAGAAAAAAGCGGAATTTATGATTTTATTTGGTTGTCAAACATACATAGTCTATATTTTTAGCTTATTCTTTAAAAAATAAGCAAAATCTACACACAAAAAATAAGTCATACCAACCATGAGCTTATACTTTATTTGAGAATGAATTTTGGAATGGAAGGAAATGAAATGAATAACTTTAGAAAGTTTTTCTCTTCTTTGAGGAGTTTGATAAAGGAGAATGTAAGGTTTTCGAGTGTTTATAAAACTATCTATATGTCTATTTTTATATTTCTCCTAATGTAGAGTTTTTGGAGACAAATTATAAAAATACCTAAATATTTATAGTAACATCATATAATTATATATTATTGTATATTTCTCATTATTAATTACATTTTCAAAGAAAAAATAGAAAATATTCTAACATTATCATTAGTTTGCTCTCTCCACCTAAATTTCATATTCTCAAACAAGTGAGAGGATTGTCTTCCTTTCTCATTCATTTCCTCCTATTCCTAGCTGTTTGATTACTCTCATTATCTTTCTCTCCTAACTCCCAAACATAGTCTTGGTGTAAAGATTTATGCACATTCACTATATCATTCAATAGATCATTTACCTTGCATTACTTTTGTCGAAGAGTTGATGATAATGAATGTTACGATAATAGTGTATAAAACTCATACATTATTAATATATAGTATTCATCATTTTCTCTTATATTATTACTTTGTAAAGTAGACATAATGTTTTACAGTTTTACTTTTAATTACTTTTATTAGCATGTTTCATTCATTAATTCTTTTATGAATGTATTTTGCTTTGTTAAATGAAAGTTTATTTCTCTTCTTTTTTGAAGTTTGTCTTAAGAGCATCCAGATGTAAATAATATTTTTATTTTTATTTGGATTACACATTATTTTATAATTTATTACAACTCCCCATAAAATAAGAATAACATCTATTTTTCTCACTAAGATAAACATTATTCTTATTCTTATTTGAATATCATAACATACCCCACACTTTTATATTTAACAATAAATATAACAAAATATTAAGAATAATTACCCATTTATTTATTAATAAATCAAAAATCGCTATAATTTATTAAAAATAAATTATAGCTAAAAATATAGTTTTTCTTGTTGTAAATTATACAAATAAATTACATGAATACTAATAAATAAAACAAAATACTGCATTAATTAAAATACAATAAAGATAATTTCAAAATATAACAAAAATTACAACATAGTAAATTAAAAGATAAATAAAATGCATAAAATAGATAAAGTACATCACAACACATAAATGTTATCTCTCCTCACCAAAATTGTTTTTATTTACTAAGAATTGTTCTTATTTAAAAACAAAACTCAGAAAATAAGAATGTGAAATTAAGAATATAGTAAAAATGTCACAGTGGACGCTCTAAGTGCTTAATTAATCAACACTAAAAGCAGATTAGATGGTCGAGACAATTAAAATAGATCAAATAAACAAGAAAATAAAAATCCTAAGAAAATAAATTTTGTTAAAAAAATAAATATTTAGACACAAGTCCTTAACAACAATCAACAAAGTATTGGTCTAATAGTATAAGGTTTTACTAGATTCACAAGTAGATAAAATGTCAAATGTTCGATCCTATGAGTAATATTTGTTGAGAATAACAACTACACACCTCACCTAAGAAAAATTAGTTCTTTACTAAAACAGGTGAGAAAATACTCTTAATTATACACACACAAAAAAGAATCATTGGCAACAACAAATTTTGCTAATCAGAAAAATAACCAAACAGATTCACACAAAATAAGTATAAAGAATATCATATTTAAAATGAATTGATTGATATTATATTTGTTATCAAAATCAATTAAATTGGGTTACCAAAAGGGTTTTGGGAGAAAGATTAATGAAACTAACAATAAGGCAAGCATAATAAGTTGAGATAATGAATTAAACATGAAAAACATGAGATTAGATTTCAATATTCAATATCTAAGTATCCAACATTTTATGATATTATTCTCATGAATTTCCTAACACCAATCTCTCAAAAAAAAGAAGATCAAATTAACTAATTCTTAATCACTTAAACAATTAATCAATCAATCATAATAAATTTGAGCATTTTATTGACTAATTCAATTAATTCCATTCATAGAATTCACATGTTAGTAAATGACATGCTCTAGTTCTATTTGAAAGATAAAATTTTCATTAGACATTTAAACTTTAAATCATGATTAAGATGATCACACCAAACAAGTATCATAAATAAGAGTAAATCTGAAAGACAATAGAATAATATTAAAAATAAATCATATAGTCATATTGAACATATCAAATTTAAATAATTACATCTAATCTCACACAAAAAAAAAAGGTTTAACTACTTGTTACAATGGAACTAAAAGTCTTAATGTATTGACATCATCTTCTTCTACACACCATGCATAAAGTTGTTTTATCATTTCCATTTTAGAATTTCATGCAACTCTGTGGTCTCCTATTTATCCTAATTTCAGTGTGTTTAGCTTTAAAGATTTTGATTAATTTATCTAAAATAAAGTAATTTCGCTTGGCTTGAGTTTTTTGTTCAGCGAATATTTTACTCAATAAGGCTCCTATCCTAGGCGCATTTGGCTTCTCTCGCTCGGCATATACTTTCTTTCACTAGATTATGTTCCTTTTTGCCGCGTGGAATAACATAAAAATATGTAATATGATTTGTGTAATTATTTAACTTAATGTATATATGAATTGTATTTATACAAACTTTTAGAATAAAAAAAATACCCATTCATCCTAATTATCTAAAGTGATTTTCACACTTATCAAATACTGCAAAAACTCTTTGTATCATCTTTGATTACTTAGTTATTATTATTTTGGGTTAATAATACTTTACTTTTTTTTAGAGCTTGAAGTGACATTTCTTTCCTTATTTATTAATAAACGGTCTTATAATTTTTTATATTAATTATGGGTTTTTATGATGCTTTCTTTTATAGAGAAGTCATATCTCTACAATCTGCTTTTCTTCTTAAATAGTTGATAATAATGAAAATTACAATTCTTCTATGTGAGTACAACTTTTTTGTCGGTGTACAAATTAAATATGACAGTATGTGACTATGAATGTATTTTATACTCATTTGAATTTACATATTTTTAAGTTTCTTACTTCAATGTAGCTATAATTATATTATATTTATTATAAACCTAATTTAAAAGACTCCTTATATAACAAGGTTTGGCTTGAATGTGACTTTATGAATGTGGTGGATATCTTTAAAGGCAAATTCAAAGTTCCTTGGAAGCTTCTTAATAAGTGGCACATGTGTCAATGGCATGTTTCATCTATGGAGCTTCGAGTTTCTCATATTTACAGGGAGAGAAATACTTGTGCCGATAAGTTAGCTTCTTTTGCTATTTCTTCAAAAATGTATGCTTGGTGGGATACTTTGCCTAGCTTCATTCTCCTTGAATTCAATAGGAATAGATTGTCTCTTCCTAATTATAGATTTAGGAACATGTAGCTCTTTCCTTGTTTGTTCTGTTTTCCTCTTTAATATATTGGGGTGTTTTACACCCAGCTTTAAAAAAAAAAATTATTTGAGATGTTATAAAGAAATAAAAAATGTATATAAAATTACAAATAAAAAAATACAATAGAAGTTACAATAATTATATTTTTTTATTCACTTATGTAAACATAAAAATAAAATAACCTTATGCTGTCACAGTTGCAATTTGCTAATGGCCATAATAAATTAAAAATCTCACCAAAAACACAATCATAATTTCAAACCCTTCAAAGAAGTATAAAAAATTGAGTTGGTGGGAGGTTGGTGAAGCAAGAAAAAAATGTGAGTTAATTTGCTTTGGGCTTATTTAAGGTAGAAGAATATGAGTATCTATAAATGCAGTTTTCTTTCTTCAACTAAATGCAGTTTATATGTCATATCATATCATTTTCCTTTAAAAGTTAGGTCAGATGTTTACCCCATACCTTGACGTGGGAATATTTCTCTCATAACCCAATCTGATACCATAAATATCAATAAAATGCTCACCATGAAGTTGCATACACATTGGTCAAATAAGTACAATCCAAGTAACTTCAATTGCATGCAAAATTCATCATTGATAAAGTCAACTTATTTTTATCAAGAACTTTGTTTTGAATACTACTTGTCTACGTAGAGTAGTTTAAAGTAGATACAAATGGTGACTCTTATGTAAGTTATTGAATGTCCAAGCAATTGTCACAAATTAGGTTAGGGAATGCTTCTGCTTCATTTTCAATATTCGATTAAGACATGAAAATGAGGACGGAAAATTAGTAAAGTTCTCCTAATTGGAGCTTTATTTACTTAATTGTTATACCCTAATTAGTTGTGAGTTTTCAGAAATTTCTAAAACTTCTGAGCATATGGCTAGATTTGTTGAAAATATGTCAATCATTTAAGGGAAGAATCCACTTATTCCTACAATAAAAAATGCCTTAAAAATGTTTAGTTTTGCAAAGTTATAAAATTAATTTATTAATAATTTTTTTTGGGTCATTACTCATATAGAAAGAGAAATAGACATAACATACTGTATAGAAACACAAAATGACATCCATATCCAATAGCTTCAATAGTAAACAAGTTATCTTAGTCTAATGTCATCTTCATCCATCCTTAGTATTATGAAAGTGTTAAGTATAATCTTAACTTAAGATTTGAGTCTTTCATACAATGTGATTATATGTCTTAATTGGAGTCTTAAGCTTGAATCTTTGTATTCTTTCTTCAGATTCTAGTGAATCATACCATACTTGTATTCACTCTCCTTATGACACATGACATATTTGTACCATAATTCATCTTAAAAGTCTTATCACAGTGATGCATAATATTCTTTGTATGAGTAAATATTCAACATTAGTGTTTGTCTTTTCATGAATCCTCTCTGTGGGGTCCTATGTTGTAGTTGAAGTAGGTCCCAGCTCAGAAAAATAATAAGGCTCATAACATAACCCCATTTCTACTCTTTCACAACTCCATGCATTATAAAGTCACACATCACACCCTTGTGGTCACAACACATCAAAGCACTTGTTCTAAAACTCCCACTCTTTTTTCTCACCAACCAAAGCCTCAAACAAGCAACCATGGGTTCAACCGGTGAGACACAAATAACTCCAACCCATGTATCAGACGAAGAGGCTAACCTCTTTGCCATGCAACTAGCCAGTGCCTCAATCCTACCCATGGTTCTCAAATCAGCCATTGAGCTAGATCTTCTAGAAATCATAGCAAAAGCTGGACCTGGAGTTCATCTTTCACCCACTGATATTGCTTCTAAGCTTCCAACATCAAACCCTGATGCACCAGTTATGCTAGACCGCATTTTGCGCCTCTTGGCTAGTTATAGTATCCTTACTTACTCCCTCCACACCCTTAATGATGGAAAGGTTGAGAGGCTATATGGTTTGGCTCCTGTAGCTAAGTACTTGGTTAAGAATGAAGATGGTGTTTCTCTTTCTGCTCTTAGTTTGATGAATCAGGATAAAGTACTCATGGAAAGCTGGTATTTCACTATCTCTTTCTCTTTTACTTTCCAACTACTCCATTTCTTACCAGAAAATAATATATATTCCAATTTAATTCTCCCACTAATCCTCATATTTACAAAAAAATTGCATATATTATAAGATGATACTTTATTTGTTAATAGTTGATTTACAAGTTATATGTGTAACTTTCTTGTGATTAGGAGGATTAATATGAGGATTTAATACGAGGACGTAATATTACTCTTACCTACCACCACATTATCTTCTTTTGCGGGTTCCACATATAATGGATCTTCTACTTTTCCAAGATTACTCTCTTCTTCACTTTCTATTTTATATGGATGCTTGTTGCATAACTAGAGTAGTTGAACTATCACAAATTTTTTTAATCACTCGGGCTATATGTGTTAATTGATAATCAAAGTGAGCTATGTGTCCTAAAGTTTTTTTTTCCTTCAAAATTTATGTGATTTTGAAGTGTCACTTGTTTCCACACTGAAGAAAAAATGAAAAAGATTATTGACAGTTAAGAAGAGTGATGCTTAGATGTCAAATTAGAGAGAAAAACTTGTGTTTAGAGACATATTTGGAGATAAGTGTATTTATGTTTTTTGATGTTATTATTTAGGACTAAATTTTAATTAAAATTAAATTTTTAATATATTTTCAATATTATACTAATTCTTTCTACATAGATACGTATCTATACAAGTCTTTCTCGTGGAATTAAATCATTTCGTAAACAACTTATTAGTAAGGGTTAAGATGATTGTTGTCTTTTAATTTGTAGGTACTACTTGAAAGATGCAGTCCTTGAAGGTGGCATTCCATTTAACAAGGCATATGGAGTGACAGCCTTTGATTACCATGGCACAGATCCAAGGTTCAACAAGGTTTTCAATAAGGGAATGTCTGATCACTCTACCATCACAATGAAGAAAATTCTTGAAACCTACACAGGCTTTGAGGGTCTTAAATCTCTTGTTGATGTTGGTGGTGGGACTGGTGCTGTAATCAACAAGATTGTCTCAAAGTATCCAAAGTTAAAGGGAATTAATTTTGATTTGCCACATGTTATTGAAGATGCTCCTTCTTATCCAGGTTTTTTAAATGAGTTTTTCTGATATATGCCTTATAGGTTAAGGGAGCACTTGTGACACAAGGTGTCCCACTCCATATACCAAACCAATTAGAATGTTATTTTTTATTATTTTTTGTTTTTAAAAATATTTTTTTATTCATATGTCAACATGTAATTGGCTTGAGACGGGAAATAAGATATGGTTGCGGACACATGATCCCTTCATGACCTATGTTAAGGATACTTAACTAAACTAGTTTACATGGGGAAATGGTTTATTTTTTACCTTGGAATGTGGTATTTTGTATTTTCTTGTAATCCAAGATACATATCTTCTCTTATATATTGTTTCATACCAATGAAAATATGTTACATTGATTATTTTTTTAAATATTTATTGTCATTGATCTAAGAAGCTAAGACAACATATGAGACATAATCTAGTACAATATATATTCCTTCTAAACACACTTTTTAACTTAAATATGATTAGCCCCACTTAGAAAACTCGTTCATTTTTAAATTTAAATGTGAAGTTTAGAGGTGATCCTTATAGTAGCTAGTGCTAGACTTTTTATTTGAAAAAATATTGCTGATTTTATTGGTTACCTACTTGGACTTTATATTAGTTAGATGACATTTTCAGGAGACGTAATTGTTAAAGATGAAAATGACTCATTATTAGATAGTTTTTTGTTATGGTAGTTATGATTAATTTTACTTTAAATGGTAGTTTCAGTTTCAAGCAACTACCAATTTTCTTTTGTATAAATTTTTTGTACTTTGCCTTTATGCATAATTCAATTCCAATAATAAAAGTTCAATATTTTCTTCTCTTTTTGCTCTTTCAATTCCTTCTTTTCTTTCTTGCATGGTTGCTAAGAAATTAAGAATAATAATTACAGATTTAACATTGGTGTTTCGTGTAGGAGTGGAGCATGTTGGTGGAGACATGTTTGTCAGCATTCCAAAGGCTGATGCTGTTTTTATGAAGGTAAATTTTAGACACTATCAATATCATTGTTTGGTATATATAGTTAATTAACTTTACCGGGTGTCAATAATACTTAATTGTTGGTATCGTATTTGTTTGGTATAACTAATGATATTCTTTCACCCTATCGGTAAGGAAATAATATCTTTTAGACTATGTGGTTGCACATTCCAGTAAGTATCGTTTCAGGAATCAAAAAATTGATTTTTTGGTAGATCTGGGTATTGAATGGAATCTTACACTACTATATCAATGCTGTTGTATACTAGTATAATATTTAGTGATAAAATCTCTAGCTTATTTAGCAAAACTCTTGGATTGGAACATGAAATAAAGTTTTTAACATTTACCTTTCAATACCTCAAATCATGTTTCAATTGTTTATGCTAATGACATTAATGTTATTCCTACATATTCAGTGGATTTGTCATGACTGGAGTGATGAGCACTGCTTGAAGTTTTTGAAGAACTGTTATGAGGCACTTCCAGAGAATGGTAAGGTTATTGTGGCTGAATGCATTCTTCCTGTGGCTCCAGACACTAGCTTAGCCACAAAGGGTGTGGTTCACATTGATGTGATCATGTTGGCTCATAACCCTGGTGGGAAAGAGAGAACAGAGAAAGAGTTTGAGGCCCTGGCTAAGGGTGCTGGATTCAAAGGTTTCAGAGTTTTCACCAATGCTTTTAACACCTACATCATGGAATTTCTGAAGAAGGTTTAAATTCTAATAATGTATATTCAAATTAGTTGCATTTGGATTTTGAGATTGTGACTGTGATTCAACATATGAAGGCAGTTTCACCAGAAAATGTAATGCACTTGGAAATGAATAATGAGAAGTTCAATGTATCTTCTGCTTATATAAAATGAAAGTGTTGTATACTTGTATTCTTCTCTGTATATGCATGCAAAATTTATCTTTATTTTATATTTTCACTTTAGTGTCTATTTTTTATTGAGAAAAAGATTTATGAGTTGATAATGTATGAATTATATATATTGGTAGTCTATTATTCATTATTCACTTTCAATCATTATTAACTAATTAGAAAATGTAATACAAATGAATGATGAATGATGTATTGTCTGTCTATAAATCTTTAGATTAATAGTGTATAAATATTACACTCTCCCTTATTTCCATTAAGTAACAGGTATTTATCAATAAAAACGTGTATATAGTAAGGCGAGAACTAATATGTGAACCGCATATTAGTTCGCTTCCAAGCGAACTAGTGTACAACCGTTGGATGAAAATATTTGATTACGGGCTACCTACCAGTCACTGATAAGAAGTTGTGTTGGCAGAGTAAGACATCATCCTAAAAGTCGGGTTGGTTCAATTCTACTTCTAGTGGACCTAACGTCAATATGTATGAAGACGACTTCTAGGTGGAGGTCGGTTTGGTGAAAGGAGACTTCAGGTCATCATTTCTCTCCTAGATGGCATTGGTGGAGAAGTCGTCATCATTGAAGTCGGTTTGGCTCAAACCAACTTTAGTATGTATATTTATCTCTGCAATCTCCATCTTTCCAAATCGTAGAAGAGTGTAATAACATAGTTGATAAGAAAGCAGTTTGGATTGGTGAAAGTACGTTGTTAATGTTAGTTTTCACTTTTTTCTTCTTTGATTTAACTATTATGAAGTAAAGACCCTAATGAAAACTATATTTGAGATATAATTGTGAATAAAAATTTAGGTTTATTGTATAGTTAACTTTTTTATTATAATTATATTGATTAGTTTTCTTTTTGTTCTTTGTTTATGTTACTAGATGGAAAAAGAAATTAACAACATTGAAAACTATTGTGATGAGGTATTATTTTTGAGATTTTTTTTTATTTTGTTGCTGTAGTTTTTATATTTGTCATATAAATTATATATTTTTGTGATTTTAGGCCGTAGAAGATTTTGATAATAGTGATGCTGAAAATATAGATGAAACAAAAGATTTAGGTTTTGAAGAAATTGATTTTAAAATTGCTTTTGCTACTTTTACAATCTGGAGTGTGGTCTTGCCTACCTTTCATTATACATAGGGTGAATACTATACCAACTTATCCATTTGCTTCAAGGTAATCTCTATTTCTACCTACACAAAAATTTTATTTACAAGTAATTTCTTTCTTTTTTCTATCTTAATTAATATAAATTTTATATAGCTGGGGTCTCAGAAACTGCATCTTTACAGGAATTCCATGTGGAAATTTGATAGCATTTGGGTCACGCATAGGTCAAATGGACGCCAATGAGGTAACATATTTTAAACTCTTACCATTACAAATTGACACAATATTTTGATTTCCTAATAATATGTTCTATTTCTTTTTTGTAGTTTAAATGGCTCCCATATGAGACTTATAATAACAATTTTCCACGTTATGTCCAACAAGATAAGGTGTGAAGTGCATGTATAACTTTGATTTATTTCTAAATCATCGGATGTCATCAAATAGATCGAGTCACACTACAATTTGGCTTGTTTCAAGACATTCCACGATTATCAAAGAATATTGATGCCATGCACAAAATTTACAAACGCAAAAATCAAGACGCAAATTGGGCCATCAAGCATGCATAGTGGATTGATATTGGAGTCATCGCAAGGATCAAGTCTTGCAAGGACTTCCAATCTAAACTCTAGTCCACACACAACAATATATGAATTGGTATTTAACCAATTCTAGACCATACTTATATGATGATTTACTACTATGAGACTCACGCCAAATAAACTATCAACAAAATCAACAACAACCATATGTCCTTACACCTCCCACACCTCAAACTTCAATGTTCCAACTTACGATGAACCAACCCATGATGTCACAACAATTTATGTCACAACATTCGATGTATCAATTGTTAATCTCTAGCTCTTACAACATTCAATTAGGAAGAATGTCTTTTCAATATGTCTGTCGCACCAATGATATCATGCCTCATTGTTACTCTTTCTCTATAGAGGATAGTGACTTCATGAACAACTTATATGGTACACCTCAATCAGCAAATATATATTTCAATGATATGGGGTTTACCTTAAATCAAGATGATGGTGCTGGACCAAGTTCTTTCATGCATGGTTGATGATAATATTTTGCCTACCGTAGAGACAAATACGGTTGAAGATCATACAACAGTTGAAGATCAGACTAGAGTTGAACATCGAGTAAGGTCACAAGGTCATAAGCAATGACGTAAGTGTAGAACATGAGGACATTTAGGGAATTTTTAAAATTATTATTATTGTAACTTAATTTTAAATGGATTTAATTTTTATTTCAATTTCCCAATTACATTTTTTTTATATGCCAACTTAAAATCTGCCTCCAATGATTAAAAAAATATGTCCATTAAATCAATTGAATTTTTATTACAAATTTTTACAATTATAACTTAAAATTTAATTTTAAAAATGCTCCAACCGATACAAAAAATTAGGCCCAATATGAATTTTTTTATACTAGCACGGCCCATGTGCATCACATATGTCCACGACCCACTGCGTTGACAAGTCGTCTTCCCTGAATAAGACGTCACTGAAGCCAGAAGCCGTCCTGGGTGATACCGACTTCTCTACACACTGATGTCTCTCTTCTCCA
Organism: Lupinus angustifolius; assembly: GCF_001865875.1. Taxonomy (NCBI): domain Eukaryota; kingdom Viridiplantae; phylum Streptophyta; class Magnoliopsida; order Fabales; family Fabaceae; genus Lupinus; species Lupinus angustifolius. Next base: position 14,482,227 of record NC_032011.1, read on the forward strand.
AACTGACTTCTCTATGATAAAAGGTTATTGGTAACAAAATTAACGACTCAGATCAATCTCATTTTAATCCAACGGTTATACATACGGTTCGCTTCAGTGCAAACTAAAATGAAATTCACAATTTAATCTTTGTCATATGGTAATAGTATTAAAAATTCCAATAACCATTGTTATAATATTATGGTTGCAAACCTATGATATATTTTTTCTACCAAAAAAATATTACTTTCTACCCAAAAAAACCAATGATATTTTGAACCTTCGGGATATTGAACATAGTATAATAAGCTATTTGAGGAACATCAATCTCACGACTAGGACATTAGAGTTCCAATTCCAAACTTAGTTACAATTACTCAATGCTTCTCTTGGAACAAGAATGAATAGGCAGCTCTAAGAAAATTTTAAGGGTCAACATATGAATATTACATTACATTTTTTCTTTCCCTACCATAAAGCAATAAATGCATGCTTGCTTTTGAAGAAAGCAAAACGAGTCTTTGATTGTAGTTCAGTGATCAACTTCTATTTGTAATAAGCAAAGGCACAACCTATAAAGCAACAAAATAAATACAGTTTTGACAATAATGCTTGCTTCATATATAGGAATGATGATTAAACATTAAGAAATGAAGAGGGGTGAAACATTCTTGTAAAGTTCATTACTCAAAGCCTTCAATCATTTAGGTTCAATATTAAAATGATTGCAAAATTATTGTGAGTTAGAGCTGTATATGGAGAGGGCTTAGGCAGGTACTTTAAGGGCCATGGGCCTACATAGCCTGCTGAAGACCATATTTATATTTTAACACCCTGTTTTAAATTTCATTACCCACTACTTTTGTTATTCCAAAATATCTTCACCTTATTCCATTTTTGTGAGCTGCTTATTTGATTTTTTCTGATAACTGTAGGAGGACATTGAAAATATTGTCTCAATGATGTATTAGATACTAAGAGATCGTATCTCACCTTTATTAGCTTTTTGTATATGAACTTTAAGCCCTGTAGGGCTTTACTTGTAAAATAAACTAGTTTATAGCCTTCTTTTGTTTCTTGATCTCAACATATAGTAAATCAAGAAGGTGGTATAGATCAATTTTGCTCTAGAGTGAATACCTAGTTCATCAGAACTTCAACCATAAGAGGTACAGGCGGGGTGCTTTTCCCTTAAAGTGGGGATATCATAAGGAATTGATGTAGCAGTTAAAGAATTCCCGTTAAGGAAACCAGCCTTCAAACAAAGGAAAGGCTATGGCAGAATGAAGGGTGGTAGTAAAGGAAAAGTTAACATCTTACAAGTCATAGATGCCTTGGTCCTCGACAAGAAAAGAATTCGGCAGTCTACACGAGTATTTATTCTTCCCAAGTTGGGAATAACAAGCTCGAGAAAGTAAGAAAGCATAGGTGATTGGGCTCGGGTTGGACAACAAGGCAAAAGTAGGAAAGAGAAGATTAGATGAGCGACTCTAGAATGGATGATTGGCTAAAGTATTATTTGATAACCTCAAAAACATGTTCACATTTTTCACTCAATTCAAAGGTTTTTCCTTTCTACAAGAGTTGGAAAATGGTCATTGAATGTTGAGATGTGAATGACAAAAACTAGGGGAGGGACGGAGGGTGACTAAAAGTTGGGTTGACTTTTATTCTTTGATTTTTTAACATGAACTCAAAGATGTCTTCCAACCTTTGTAAGTGATTTTAAGAGACAAGCTTTTGAATGATAATATCGTCAATATATACCTTCTTTTTTTTTATCAAATACTTTGTTCATCTTATGAATGTAGACTGAACCTTATACTTTGTTAGTTTCGATGGGCCGATTTGGATCTATCTTGTTGTCCTCCTATTACCAGACTCATTAACCTCTTTACTCGTTCATGGCTAGCCAATGTATGTAGACCGGTTGGTAAGAACACTAACCATTAGCTATGTGTGAATAAGATCTTTCCTCCTAACCTTGACACAGTTTTGATGAATACACCAACATCACCAAAAAAGAAGAAAAGGAAGAATACTTATGAAGACAAAGCTTTAAGCTAAATTAGTCTAAGTCTAAATAGGTACTTCTATCTTATACTCTCGAATATAAAATAGTAGTAATGCACGAACTATTTTTTAAGAAAATTGAAACACTTCAAGTATAAACAAAACAATTTTCAAAAATAGTATGAAACATGTTACTATATTTAATTAACATGTTACATAAGTGAGAAAACCAATTACCCAACAAAAATTGTGTATGGATTACTCAAATGTTGTAATCGATTACTCTAACTAAAATTAAAATGCCCACTTGGATAGTGTGTTTGAGTAATCGATTACTCAAAACTGTAATCGATTACTGAAAGTTGTTGCACTAGTTTGAAATACAATTCTGAAAATTCTTTGAAATAATTTCTGCATTTTTTGCAACTTGTTCTTAAACTTTCAAAGTGAATTTTCTAAGTTGTTTGAAGTTAAGTATTTTAAAGTTTCACAAACTTATAAGAGCATTATTATTTAGTATACAAAGAGTTATCAGATTGCAAGTGATATTACATTCAATACTTGTAAAAGCAATCATGCTATTGTTGTAAATTCTTCATTGACATTTCAGAAATCTTTCTTTCACAAGGATGTGATAAGAAAAATGATAAAGTAACTTGAAAATGTGTTTTTCAAGAGTGACATAAGTATTAGTGAGTATGTAAGGTAGATAGAGGTCTCGAGGTGAGATATTATAATTACAACTCATAATATTTAGTGAAGAAATCTCTTGTGATGCAAGAGTACTGTACATAGCCTTCGGTAGACCAGAATGTGAACTAATATAAAATTTCGGTGTACTCTCTTCTCATTTATCTCTTGATTTTTTACTTGTTAGTTTGTTGCATAATTTCTCTGTTGCACTTAACTCTTGATTTTTCAGAAAAAATGACCATAATTTTAAGTAAAGTAATTCACGCCCTCTTAGTTACAATCTTATTTTACACTATGTTCCAAAATCTAAACTTTTTTTATTTAAACAATAAATATATTATGGGAATAGATCCACTTACTTCAGAAATGAGATAAAAAAATATACTTTATAACTTAATCATTATTCTAAAAAAAATTCCATGATATGAAAGATAGAATTGAAGATTGGTGTATTGTTTAGACTATAGAATTGAAGATTGGTAGTTGATTGTGAAATAGTGTCCCATCTACCACAATTTCGTTGCAATTTCTAATCAACCACCCAACCCCCAAGTGAAGGACAAGAACATTAAACAAAAACCACTCTTCATTCTTCCCCTATTGACTCCACTTTCCATTCCCCCAAAATGGAAAACCCAACCCAACAACAAGACCGCCACCTCCGACCCCCCACCTCCTCCGTCACCTACGACTCTCCCTACCCTCTCTACGCCATGTCCTTCTCCTCCTCCCCCTCCCACCACCCTCACCAACGCCGCCTCGCCGTCGGAAGCTTCATCGAAGAATACACCAACCGCATCGATATCCTCTCTTTCAACCCCGACACACTCTCTCTCCTCCCAATTCCTAATGTAAGAAATAGATATTTTTCCCATTCATTATATTGCGATGGATGAATTTATTGAACAAAATAGAAATAAAAAAGTCACATATTTTTCACCCCCTCACCCTTTTTATATATTAAATCCTTAATATCATATCCAAAAAAACAAATCCTTAATATCTCAGGGGCTGCTGATACATTTATATTACAAAAAAAATATGGAAATCGTTTCTGAAATTTAAGCTAACATCTATTCACACCCCTTCGTTTTTCGTGTCCAGTCAAATATATACCTTACTGAATCGGACCTCATAAATAAACCAATGTTTATGCAATATAAACATAATCAATCAAATTTATGGTTTTCATTTATTCTCATTCAAAACATTAAATTGAATGAAAGAAAAAATTACCTTTATAGTTACATTTCCTGAGAAGTGCTGCTATAATCTGCCTAGTAGAATCATCAGCTTCAACCAACAAAACCCTTAATACCATCTTTGGCAAGAACTTCTCCCACTTCATCAACCCCTTCAGTTCCTCTATTCTCTCTTCCTCCATTCCCACTAACTTCAACTTCTCATCATTCACCACTTCATCACACATATCTAACATAATCAACGATAATAGTAGTAGTTATATCTTGTTCTTCAAACCAAAACCTGAGAGATATCTTGTTTCCCCTAAAGATTCGATTTTGGAGGTAAATAGAAGAATAAAATATCTTTAAGGATTTGGGTGGAACATCATCGTACGGTGTCGGATAAGACACCGATGTTAACTGCTTCTAAATCCTACGGTTCATGAAAATATCAAATTGTCTGAAAAAAATATCTAAGACTATGTAGAAGCTGTGGGCCCACGTTTTCCACGTCATCAGCCAGGCCTAATTTTCAGCCACAGATCTAAAGCAAAAGACTCATTGGTTGTCACAAGTTGGTGGTGGATATTATTTCAACACCTACTTTTTTTATAATTCTATTTATCTATGCGTGCCTTTCCTTTCATCCTAGTAATTTATATATATATATATATATATATATATATGCATCCACCACGTAAAAAAAAATATAGACTAACTCAATGAAAATGAAGTGTAATATTATATATTGATCTATAAAGATTTATATATATTAAATGTATTATACATTATTCATTTGTATTAATTTTATTTAAAAATTATAAATAAATAATGAATTAACAATAATAATATAAAAATTAGTATATCAGTATATATATATATATATTTTTTTTTTCCACTCGAAAATCATGATATTTGATGTGAGTGGCTCAAATGGTGCTAGGAGGGGGCAGTTTAGGAGAAGTGGGGAACATGTATTCAAAATATTAATTAATCCACTCTAGTAGATATTTTTTGCTTTAATGAATCGTGTGGACATCGACGGGACACGTAGCTCTGTTTTAAGGGTCAGTCTTGTTTTGTGGCTTTGAAGATTTGAAGTTGTAAAGCATCTTCCACTCCAAAAAAAATCTTTACTTTATTTAAGTTTCATAAATTAATTTATAATTTATTATAATTTTTATAAAATTAAAATAACATTATTTTTTTGTTTATAATGGTAAATATTATTATTATTTGGGTTTCACGTCATTTTCATTTTTCTCATAACATATATTTTTCTCATCGTTTTCACTTTTATTAAGAACAACAAAAAATTATTCTTATTTAATAACAAAATTCATAAAATAATAATGACATAGTGGAGAATAAAGTAAAAATGTTTTTATTCCATTAAGAATAATTATTTGGTTGTTCTTAAGATTGCTTTCACCAGAATAAGAACATTCTTACTTTATTCTTCACTATGTCATTCTTATTTCTTCAGTTTTGTTCTTAAATAAGAATAGTTGGTAAATAAAAACAATCCTTGATGAGGAGGGATGACATTCATGTGTTGTGATGTACTTTATCTATTTTATGCATTTTATTCATGTTTTAATTTACTATGTTGTAATTTCTATTATATTTTGAAATTATATTTAATGTATTTAAATTAATGCAATATTTTGTTTTATTTATTCGCATTCACTTATTCTATTTTTATAATTTACAACAAAAAATTTGTATTTTTAGTTATAATTTATTTATAATAAATTATAAAGATTTTTAATTTATTAATAAATAAATAAGTATTTATTCTTATTAATTTGTTATATTTATCATAAATATAAAAGTGTGGGGTAGGTTGTGAGATCCAAATAAGAATTATAATGATCTTTGACATTGTGTGGAAAACTTAGATGTTGTTCTTATTTTATAGGAAATTGTAATAAATTATAAAATAATGTGTGAATCTAAATAAGAATGAAAAATTTATTTGTTGTTGAAGATGCTCTAAACTACTATCTACTAGAAGAGGCGTTCTCACGTGCTCAATGGTGTGCGGGAAGGTTGAGTAGGGTGCTCGCTTCTTGGTTAGATGGCGTACGCGGGAGGAGAAGGTAGGGAGTTAGGACTAGAGGTGAGAAGGATCTGCCCCTACCCGCTCACCCAATTTAACTTATCATGATCGAGCTAGGGATGGCAATAGGCGCGGGCGAGTACGTATAGTGTTTTCTCATTCTCAAGCTCACAATATTTGCACATACTCGTGCGAGTAGCGGATAATTGTGAGTACCCAACGTGTTTTAAATTTTATGATATATTTATATACTTTGAAAAAATAATTATTACATGAATAATGTGATATTTATATGATCAATTTATGATCATAGTCAAATGTGTAATTTATTATGAAATAATAATAAAGTATATGATATAAAATCTTACAATAATAATAAAAAACTATTATTACAGGTACCCATTGCGGGTATTTCCACGAGTACCCACAGATCGAGTATTTTGTCATCCCTAGATCAGACTCAAATAAGGTTGGGTCTTATAGGTCTAGAGTCGGGTTTGAGTTAAAAAATTATACTCAACTAATATATAAGGTCGTGTACGAGACAAACATGGTTAGGTCTGACCTGTCCTATAGTCACTCACTCATGATATTTATATGTTTGTATTCAATTGGGTACATAGTAATAACATATCTTTGGTGAAACTATCATTGATTCTCTAATTTTTCATCATATATACTTGATTAATAATATATATACATATATCATTTCATATGTCAATTTATATATTCATACTAATAATTAAAATATTGAGAATACTTTATTTAAAAGAGGTATACATTATATTCAATCGGGTTTTCGATCGAGCTCGAGTTCACAAGCTAACTCGGTCGATATTTAAGATCAGGTTAGCTCGAGTCTAGGTCTGAGTTCAAAAAATGATTCGACCAATATTTAGGATTGGGTAAGAAAAAAATATTATCCAACCCAATTTGACCCATGCTCACCCCTAGTAGGGACTAATGAATTGTAATTTTTTAATTTTTTATATCAATAATCATTTAGAATTTCCTTGATGAACATGAACATTTTAAATATTCCACATTTAATTTATTAATATTTTGTAGGCACTTACCATTTTTACTAGTTTACTACCATGTGACACTTTAAGATTGAGACTAAATATGGCAATTTACGTTGTTATTATATATATATATATAATATATATAATCTTTTAACTAATGGGTTGAAGTCCTAATCATAATTATTATTCCTGAGAGATTATAGTAAAAGTTTGCATCACAATCCACTAATTTTATTTCTTGAAGACCAATAAAATACACATTGCAGTTTTTGGATTAAAGAGTTTTATTTTTGTTTTTTTACATCTTCCTCCTAAATTGGCAATATAGGGAGTTTTTTTTACATCTCCCCCTAAATAGAAAATAAAAAAATCCTCATATTGTCGATTTAGGGGGAGTAATAATAATAAAATATACTCCGATATGGGAGCCGAGTTACGTGAGAGGAATGAATACAAAAATTAAACTCCTCCTATATTGCCAGGAAAAAAATAAAAAAAAGTTAATCGACTATTGCATTGCATGTGAAGAAGATCTTGCTCCTGACTTGACACAACTTTGATAAAGACACCAATATCACATACAGAAGAAAATGTAGAATACTTATCAAGACAATAAAGATAAAGCTTCAAGGAATTTAGAGTTTAAGTCTATAGGTATTTCTATCCTTATACTCTATAATATACAATTAGTAGTAATGCTCAAAAATATTTTAAAGAAAATTAAAAACTACAAGTATAAATGAAAACAATTTTCAAAATATTGTGTAACATATTACTGGATCTAAGTAACATGTTACTATGACTAAGTAACAGGTTACCAGGGCTAAGTAATGTGAAGATGATCTGGCTCCTAACCTTAGCACGATTTTGATGAAGACACTAACATCGCATAAAAGAAGAAAATGAAGAATACTTATGAAGACAAAGCTTCAAGAAATTAGAATCTAAGTCTTTAGGTACTTCTATCCTTATAATCTACACTATACACTTAGTAGTAATGCTCAAACGTATTTTAAAAGAAAATTGATAAACACAAGTATAAATGAAAAGAATTTTCGAAATACTATGTCACAGGTTATTAGATCTAACTAACAGGTTATTGTGACTAAGTAATAAGTTACCAGAACTAAGTAACAGGTTACATGAGTAAGAAACGAGTTTTCCAACAAAAATTAATAAGAGTAATCGATTACACTATGTGGGTAACCAATTATACAACATGGTAAATAATTACCCAGTTGGACAGAGCAGTTGGGTAATCGATTACACCTTTTGAGTAATCGATTACTGCCTGTGAAAATTAATTACGTAGTTGGAAAGACTTGTTGGGTAATCGATTACATCGATTACGTAATCAATTATTGAGAGTTGTTACACTAGTTTTCATATTTAAACCACACAACTTTCAACCCAAACAAAATGGTTTCATTCGAAATAAATCCTACCTTTTCGTAAAGGTATTCTAGTTGATTGGAAAGTCTATATAAAGGCATTGAAACTCATTTCACATACACACAACACGAAAAACAAAAGATATAACTCACTATACTTTTCTGAAATACTTGTTTTACACTAGTTCAACTTGTTCATAACTTTCAGAACTTGTTTTCTAAAGTTGGCTTAAGTGTTATAGCAAGTTATTCAAAACCTTCTAAGCATTAGTACTAAAGTATACAAATATTTATTAGATTTCAAGAGTTTAATACTTCAAAAATCTTGTAAAGGCAATCCATTGTCATAGTTAAATGTTTCCTTCATTCAAAGTATTGAATTACTTCCTTTCACAAGGATATGATAAGAAAAGGAATAGAGTCACTTGGAAAGGGTGTTTTCCAAATGGTGATATAGGTATTAGAGAGTGAGTAAGGTACAAAGAAATATCGGGGTGAGAAATTGTAATTGTTACTCTTAATATCTATTGAAGAAATCTCTTGTGTTGTAAGAGTACTGGATGTAGCCTTCGGTGGACAAGAAGGTGAACCAATATAAATCTCTGTGTGCTTTCTTCTCCTTTATCACCATACATTTACTTGATTATTTCTGCATATCTTTTTCCGCTGCTATTAACTCTTGAATTGTGCAGAAAAATCAGTCATAGTTTTAAACTACTAATTCATCCCTTCTTAGTTGTCATCCCAGTCTTACAAGTAACATGTTAGATGAGTGAGAAACGAGTTATCCAACAAAAACTGAACATGGTAATCGATTACTACCTTTGATTAATCGATTACACGGTTATAATATATGAGAGTAACTGATTACACAGTGTGATAATTGATTACTCAATTGCACAAAATGTTTGGGTAATCGATTATGTTGATGCTGTAATCGATTACTAAGAGCTGTTACACCAGATTTTTAGATTCAAAATGTACAACTTTCACCCCAAATGTAATGGTTTCATTCTAATCGACTCCTACATTTTCATGGAGGTGTTATGACTGATTGGAAAGTCTGTTTAAAGGCATTGAAACTCATAATTCAAACACACAACTCACATACACAATCTGAATTTTTATGAAACACTTTTTCCGCAACTTGTTCTTAACTTTCAGATTAAATTTTCTAAAGTTGCTTTCAGTGTGGTTTCAAAGATTTTCAAACCTTCTGAGCATTATAACTAAGTTTATAAAGAGTTACTGGATTGTAAGAGATCATAGTGTTCAAATCTTGTAAAGACAATCCTTGTCATTGTTAAAGTTTTCTTCAATCAATTTGCTGAAATACTTTCTATCACAAGGGTGTGATAAGAAAGGGGATAGAGTCACTTAGAAAGGTTGTTTTCCAAAAAGTGACATAGGTATTAGAGAGTGAGTAAGATATAAGGAAGTATCGGGGTGAGAATTTGTAATTACTACTCTTAACATCTAGTGAAGAAATCTCTTGTGTTGCAAGAGTACTGGATGTAACCTTCGGTGGACAAGAAGGTGAACCAGTATAAAACTCTCTGAATACTCACTTCTCCATTATCTCCTTAAATTTACTTGATATTTTTATGCATAATTTTTCCGCTGCTACGAACTCTGAAATTTGCAGAAAAATCTATCATAGATTTAAGACAACTAATTCACCCCTCCCCCCTTCTTAGTTGTCATCTTAGTCTTACAATTGGCACCAAGCTTATTTTGAATAAATTTTTCTCAAATATGATCTTGTATCTAAGATAGCCTCAAGATCATTTCTGGGAGAAGGTTCCAACATCAATCACCCTCCAAGTTTTGTTGGAGAATGCTATGATTTCTGGAAAATCGGGATGAGAATCTTTATAGATCTCAAGATCTAGATATTTGGAATACGATTGAGGAAGGACGTTATGAACCTTTCACCCATGTTAATGGTGTAAGGGAAGTAAACCCAAAATCCTCATAGAATGATGAAGACAAAAAGAAGGTTCAATACAATCTCAAAGGAAATAACATCCTCACTTAAACACTTGACATTGATGAATTCTTTAGAACGTCAAACTACATATCTGGTAAAGAAATGTGGGATACTCTAGAGACTACACACGAAGGAACTGAGGAAGTCAAAAGGTCAAGACTCAATACTCTCTCCCAAGAATACGAAATGTTCCGTATGAAGCTCGGAAAGAAAATACTAGATCTCCATAAGAGATTTACTCACCTTACTAATCATCTTATTGCACTAGGAAAAATATTATCAAATAGTGACTTGAACTTAAAAGTTCTGAGATCACTCACCATAACATGGCAACCAAAAGTAACATTCTTTTGTGAAAAGAAAAGTTTGTCAAAAATGTCATTGGCTACTTTATTTGGTAAATTGTAGGAACACGAATTGGAACTCAGCCAACTTGACCAACATGAAGAGCAAGAAAAGAAGAAGAAAAATATCTCTCTCAAAGCAAAGGCAGATAGATATGATTCATTAGGAGATGAATCGGAAAATGAAGAGATGAAAGACATAAGTCTTTTGGTAAAGAAGTTCAGCAAGTTCCTTAAAAGGAACAAAGGCGCTAAAATTGGACAAATGAAGAATTTCACCAAGAATAATGATGCCTCCAACTCAAACCAAAACTTCACATGTTTTGAATGTGGTAAGCCTGGTCACATGAAGATGAAATGTCCAAACCTGAAAAGAATTCCTTTAAAGGGAAAACTGAAATTTCTTTTGTGAAAAGAAAAGTTTGTCAAAAATGTCATTGGCTACTTTATTTGGTAAATTGTAGGAACACGAATTGGAACTCAGCCAACTTGACCAACATGAAGAGCAAGAAAAGAAGAAGAAAAATATCTCTCTCAAAGCAAAGGCAGATAGATATGATTCATTAGGAGATGAATCGGAAAATGAAGAGATGAAAGACATAAGTCTTTTGGTAAAGAAGTTCAGCAAGTTCCTTAAAAGGAACAAAGGCGCTAAAATTGGACAAATGAAGAATTTCACCAAGAATAATGATGCCTCCAACTCAAACCAAAACTTCACATGTTTTGAATGTGGTAAGCCTGGTCACATGAAGATGAAATGTCCAAACCTGAAAAGAATTCCTTTAAAGGGAAAACTGAAATGAGGATTGGATGAAAAGCCTACATAGCTTGGGAAGACAATGATACCAGTTCTGCCTCTGAACCAGAAAATGAAGAACAAACTTATCTCTCAATAATGGTATCTCATCACTCTGATGATGAAGAGGTAAATGAAACTAAACTATTTTCTTCTTCTGAATGACAACTTTCATTTAATGACTTATATGATGATTATGTCAAACTCACTAAATTATTTTTTAAAATAAAAACTGAGTTAGAAGTATTCAGAAATAAACCATCATCTTCTTCATGTCAAAACTGCATTACTCTTGAAAAGAAAGTTGCAACATTAAGTCTTGAACTTAATAAATTAAACAAAAGTAGCAAAAATCTGGAAAAAAGATTAAAGATCAGAGATATTTTACAGACCGAAGAGGTCTTGACTATTCTAACAGCGAAGTTTCTAAGAAACAAAATGTCTCAACAAAAATAAACTTTCAGAAACAAAGTATCCATGCATTTAATTATAGTAACAATAAAACTAGGATACATAAGCATCATCCCATATGTACTTATTGTAAGAACCATGTGCATACACCAAATACTTGCATGATTAGAAAATATGGTGTGCCCTTAGGTGGCTATAGATCGGTTGAGAAATGTGCTAACCATGTAGGACCCAAGGAAAATTGGGTACCTAATACTACTTAACATGTTTTGCAGGATAATTTGAGAGCCTTCTACAATCTATGGTACTTGGACAGCGGCTGCTCAAAGCACATGATTGGAGAAAAAGATAAGTTCTCTATCCTTACTCCAAGGAACAAAGGCTATGTTACATATGGTGACAACAACAAAGACAAAATACTTGGAGTTAGTAGAATCAGTAAGCCACCTTCAACAACTAAAGAAGAAGTACTGTATGTTGAAGGACTCAAGCACAACTTGTTGAGCATAAGTCAACTATGTTACAAAGGATTCCATATGGCATTCGACTCTGATAAGTGCATAATCGAAAGTAAGGATTCTAAAAACTCCAAACTAACTGCATTATTTGAAAATGGATGATACTCTATCCTCTCAAGAGGAGCATATTCATTCTGATTTAGCAAAAGAATGGAGAATCATCGAGATCATCCTATTGACAACATCATTGGCGACATAAGTAAGGGTGTCACTACCCGTTTAAAGCTAAATGATGCTTGTTTAAACATGACCTTCATTTTTCAAATAGAACCTTCCAAGATTGATGATGCAATCAAGGATGAACGTTGAATTCTTGCAATACAAGAAGAGCTAAACCAATTTGAGAGAAATGAAATTTGGGAACTTGTTCCTAGAACAAATAATAGGCATGTTATAGGAACTCATTGGGTATTCCATGATAAATCAGATGAAAATGGAATTATTGTTAGAAATAAAGGTAGACTGATAGCACAAGGATACAATAAGGAAGAAGGAATAGATTTTGATGAAACCTTTGCTCCTGCTACTAGACTTGAAGCTATTCGATTATTACTTGCATATGCTTGCTCTCTAAATTTTTAATTATAACAAATGGACGTAAAGAGTGCATTTCTTAATGGTTATATACAAGAAGAAGTGTATGTCAAACAACCTCCGGGTTTTGAATACTACAAACATTCTTTTCATGTATATAAACTAAAGAAAGCTCTCTATGACTTAACGCAAGCTCTACGTGCTTGATACGGTCGTCTGACAAACTTTCTACTTGAAAAAGGCTTTACCAAAGGAAAGGTTGATACTACACTTTTTATTAAGAAAATAAATTATCATACTCTTCTTGTTCAAATATATGTAGATGATATTATTTTTTGTTCTACTAATAAGATTTTGTGTAGTGATTTTGGTAAAATGATGCAAGAGGAGTTTGAAATGTCCATGATGGGGAAGTTAAATTACTTCCTTGGAATGCAAATTAAATAACTCGAGGATTGTATTTTTGCAAGTCAATTCAAATGTTGTAGACACTTGCTGAAAAGATTTGAAATGGATGACTACAAGCCAATTGCCACTCTTATGGGTTCTGGTACATACATCGATACAAATGAAGCTGGAAAATGCATTGACATATCAACGTGTCGAGGTATGATTGGTTCTCTACTTTATCTAACTGCCAGTAGACCTGATATAATGTTTAGTGTCTGTTTTTGTGCATGTTATCAATCAAAACCAAAAGAATCACATTTACTTGCTATTAAAAGAATCATGAAATATCTAAAAGGCACAACTAGCGTTGGATTATGGTATCCAAAAGGAAGTATATGTGATTTGGTAGGATATTCAGATTCAGATTTTGCTGGATACAAAACTGAGAGAAAAAGTACAAGTGATACTTTTTATATATTAGGAAATCTACTGGTCTTATGGTCATGCAAGAAACATGTTTGTGTTGTCCTAAGTATTGTTGAAGCAGAATACATAGCGATTGGTAGTTTTTGTGCCCAAGTGTTGTGGCTTAAACAATGATTACGAGATTATGGCTTAGACTTAGGCTGCATTCCCCTAAAATGTGATAATATTAGTGCTATAAATATCATAAAGAATCCAATAATGCATTCTAGAACCTAACACATAGATATAAGATATCATTGCCTTAGGGACCATGTCCAAAAGAAAGATGTGACTCTAGAATTTGTTGATACTCATGACCAACTACCAAATATATTTACTAAACCTTTGTCAAAAGAACTTTTCTATAAAATTAGACGAGAATTAGGCATACTTATCTTAAATGCTTATACATGATGATATGTTTGCTTCATTGTGTTTATCTTATACCTATTTGTACTCAAAATTGCTCAGTTTTATATAAAATTTTCAATTTTAGGGGTATGTAATTGATTACATAAGGTCAATAATCGATTACTAAGCATCAGCATGCCTGAAAATTTGAAATTCTGGGGTCAATAACTGATTACTCTTGAGAGTAACCGATTATTGAATATGGTAGAAACCTTTAGTTATCGATTACTTATCTGTGTAATCGATTACCTAAACTTGTTGTTTGAATTCTGGGATTTTTTGTGCTGAGTAACTGATTACTCAAACCAGTATTTAAGTGTTCTTCTCCATTTTTTCAGACACTTCATCTTCTTCCTCAAAACCCTCTTTCGTGTCTACCATATTTCCCCTCCAAAAAAACTTCAACTTTGATTTGATTTGAGTGATTATTGAGTCATTTCATATCACATTTTCAATTCTCAATACTTATATTCCATAAATTCCGTGTTTAGTGGCCAAAATAATAAAATCCACAAATCTCTCAAACACTCAAAACCTAATTTTTTTCTTCAAAACTTCAATCCATGACTTCATCATCAAAAGCTAAGAAGCAACGTACCAATATGTCTTAAAAGAAGCAAGACACTTCATCTTCTGAGGCCAATCCTTTGGATTTGGCACGACTTCTCGCTAACGATGAACAACACAAAGTCTTCTCGGAATATTTTCTTGGACGGCCAATCTTTGCTCCTAAGTATGGCAAGATAAGTAACTTTGATTTTGATGATTCCCATTTCCCTGTTCTTCTAAGGAAACAAAATCTTTTTTATTTCTGTGAGGAATCAAATGCCTACTACCCCGAACTTGTTAGAGTATTTTACTGCAATTTGAAGTTTAGGAAAAACCGTTTAACATCCTCAGTGAAAGGAAAAGAATTTATTTTAGATGTAAAGGCTTTCAGTTCAATATGTTGTAATATACCCTATCAAGGTAGCATAAAAGATTTCGGTCTTGTATGTGAATGAGATAATTATGATAGAAAAGAGCTCTACTACTCTATGTGTAGATTCTCTAACTGGGAAATTGAAATGCGTAAGCAACATGCTTTAGGTGAAATTGTAAAGAGTGGAGATATCCTTGCTATAGGAAATCTCAATCTCGAAGATTGTTTGCTTAACTACTTTCTTAGCTATGTCATAGTTCCAAAATTTTCAAATCATTCTCAAATTAATGACATGGAACTACAATTGATGTATGCTCTTAAGCATAATTATCAAATCAATTGGGTTTTGACAGTAATTAGACAAATATGGTATGTGCGAGAAACTCATAGCCCTTGCCTTATGCAGTCATCATCACCAACATAATTGAGCATTTTGGTGTATCCACTGCTGGTGAGTCCAAAATCACACTTGATGCACGCGATAGTAAGATCGATGAGGATGTGATCCACAAAATGGGTTTCTTTCGAGACCAAATTGATGGAATTTATAAGCATCAAAGTGATAGATAGGTTGCACCTGCTGATCCAACTGCAAATGTCTCTGTTAACCCTCCTAAACCTTAACCTTATAAATTTCATGTTGAGTCATCTTTATATGTTGCCATGCCTACCAATCAGATGATCATGGACGAATTATTCTTTCTTCGAGTCTACAATTTCTAATCGGATGGATGTTATTGATGCTTAGAATCAACAAGTACTAGTTGAACTTCAACGTCTATCCTATAAGATCAACAACATGGATATTGATGATGATAGTATTGAGCATGAGTCTTAGAATAATTTATGTCTAGGTTTCTCTTTATAATGTTGCGTGATTGTTGAATTTTTTATACGTTTTCTGGTTGTTTTAACAATGTATGAACATCTTTTTAGTTTTATGTTATGTTATGTTACATTTTTTTTGCTACATACATATCGTGTGTGCTGGACTCTTGACTTTTCTTCTTTTTGATGAAGTCAAAAGGGGGAGAAAAGTCCGGAAGTTTTCTGTTTAAAATTCTTTTAGGCACATAACTCCAAATCAAAGAGGGAGCATACAAAATAGGGGGGCATACTCAAGTCATATCAAAATATCACAAAGTATGCTACTCTCATAAAACTACACTGTCAAGAAGATATTGGTTTGTCATCATAAAAAAAGGAGATTGTGAAGAAGATCTTGCTCTTGAAATTGGCATGATTTTGATGAAGACACCAACATCACATAAAGAAGAAAAGGAAGAACACTTATGAAGACAATGAAGATAAAGCTTCAAGGAATTTATAGTCTAAGTCTATAGGTATTTCTATCCTTATACTCTATAATATACAATTAGTAGTAATGTTCTCAAATATTTTAAAATAAAATTGAAAACTACAAGTATAAATGAAAACAATTTTCAAAATACTATGTAACATGTTACTGGATCTAAGTAATAGGTTACTATCACTAAGTAACAGGTTACATGAGTGAGAAATGAGTTCCCCAATAAAAACTAAACATGGTAATTGATTACACAGTATAATAATGGATTACTCAGTTGGATAGAATGTTTGGATAATCGATTACATTGATGCTATAATCGATTACTGAGAGCTATTACACCAGATTTTCAGATTCAAATTGAACAGCTTTCACCCCAAACGTAATGGTTCCATTCCAATTGACTCCTACCTTTTCATATAGGTGTTATGGCTGATTGGAAAGTCTATTTAAATGCCTTGATTCAAACACACAACTCACATACACAATATGAATTTTTCTGAAACACTTTTTCTACACTTTCTTCAACTTGTTCTTAACTTTCAGATTAAATTTTCTGATGTTGCTTTAAGTGTGGTTTCAAAGATTTTCAAAACTTTTGAGCATTATAACGAAGTCTATAAAGAGTTACCGGATTGAAAGAGATCATAATATTCAAATCTTGTAAAGGCAATCTTTGTCATTGTTAAAGTTTTCTTCATTCAATTTGTTGAAATACTTTCTATCACAATGGCCTAATAAGAAAGGGAATAAAGTCACTTGGAAAGGTTGTTCTCCAAAGAGTGACATGTGTATTAGACAGTGAGTAAGGAGCAAGGAAAGTCTCGGGATAAGAATTTCTAATTACTACTCTTAATATCTAGTGAAGAAATTGTTAGATTATCTCTAATTATGGTCCATGTTCTTGGAAGTTACTAGTGTGGATGAAAGTGCCTAATATGATGATGGTTGGCAATTGATGGATTAAACTAGTGGGGGTGTTATTAACTCCCTCCTCTCTTACTTCATGGGTAGTTTCCGTGAAAGTGAAGGAGTTACTTTCTCCAATAACTCATCCTAAACCCTTCTATAAATAGAGGCGCTTATGCATTGGAAAAGCATCATATTCCATGTCATTATTTGTTATCTCATGAATAGAAACACAAAGTAAGAATTAGAGGAACATTAGTGGCTAAATAAAGAAAGTGTAGTACCATATAGAGAAGGAAGGAAACTGAGTTTCTAATCATCAAGGAATGCATAAAGGGAAGGCAGAGAGGTGAGAACAAAGATAACCAGAAAGACCAAAAAGTGTATAAAGGGAAACACAAATGGAACCAGGTATTCCTTACTCTATTATTTTGTCACATGTGAATGTCATAATGCTAAGATCCTAAATTAAGGGGTTCTTATGAACCATTAAAGACTCATAAAAGTTTTTTAAAAGTCTAACAATTGGTATAAGAACATTAGGTTAGGGACATTATGACATTCCTTATATTTCTGGAATTGAATCATGAATACATTAAATGGAACCAAAAACTTATTATTACGAAATGAAGTAATTGTGAATTATTCTCTTTTAGTTCAATCTGGAGTTAATTATTTCAATAAAAGTTGTAACATTTTCCTGTTTTTTATAATGTTACTATATGTCTGAAAGTGTGAAATAATTATACTTGTATGAAAATTTAATTGTTGATTTTGAAATTGATTACAATTAAAGTTATGATGCATTTTTTGATCACCCAAAGGTGAATCATTGCATGTAATTAAGATTATGATACCATAAGGATAATAAATTGAGTTTGTTCCTTAATTATAATGCATATTTTGATCATCCAGAGATGGATCATTGCATGTATTTAATGACATTAAATTTTTAAACATACTTGTTTGTGCTCGTTTATCCAAAGATAACATGCATATTTAAAAAGTATGATTAATTATTCATTAAAGAAAAATATTGGGCATCATTAGTAAAGGTTTCACGCATTTAAATTTTATCCAAAGATAAATTAAGTGCATGAATAAAAGTTTTTTAAATCCAAAAAGGTTTATCCAAAGTATTAAAGTGTAATCATGTCTTATTTCAGCTTTATTCAGTGCATTCGCCTTGGGCAACAAATGTGTCAAGTTCAACGGACTGAACTATGTTGATTGGTCTGAATAGATCCAATTCTCACTAGGTGTTATGGAGTTGGACTTGGCCATTATTATGGATAATGTACCAACCATAACTGAGACCAGCTCGGAGGCAGACAAGACTCTATGTGATGCTTGGGAGCAGTCAAACAGGTTGAGTCTTAGCTTGATAAAAATGTCAATCTCTGACAATGTCAAGCCGTCTATGCCTAAGACGAATAGTTCAAGGGAATTTATGAGAATGGTCAAGGAGTACTCCCAATCAGATATTACTGATAAGTCTATAGTGAGAAATCTCATGACAGAGTTGATGACCAAGAAGTTTGTCTGGTCGCAGCCTATTCATGATCATGTAACTAACATGGCAAATATGGCTGTGAAAATGAAAGGAATGAGGATGGAGGTGACATAAGCATTCTTGGTACAGTTTATCATTAAATCCCTTCCTGTTGAGTTAGGCCAATTCCAGGTGAACTATGACACCATAAAAGAGAAGTGGAATTTTCAAGAAGTAAAGGCCATGCTCGTTCAGAAGGAAGAGAGGTTAAAGAAAATGAAGAATGACTTCATTCACATATCCATTTCAGGAGTCAGGTAGCACCAACAAGTTCAGGCCAAGCAATAGGAACAAAGGAAAGGGGAACGAAAAGATCCCCATTAAAGAAGGGAAAATCCATAAAGAAATGAAGTGTTTCTTTTGTAAGAAGAATATGCACTATAACAAGTATTGTCCTAAAAGGAAGAAATGGTTCGAAAAGAAATGTAAACATTTTGTTTCCGTTATAGATGAATCATTTCTTATTGAGGTTTCTAATAATATTTGGTGGTTAGACTCTTGTGCAACAACTCATGTGTTACATATTGTGTAGGGATTCCTTTCAATCCGAACCTAGGAAAATGAGAAGTTTTTTTACATGGGGAACAGAATGAAGGCACAAGTTCATTGAATTGGCACATATAGATTGATCCTAGATAGTGAAAACTATTTAGATCTAGAAAAATGTCTTTATGTTCCTAAATGTTCTAGGAACTTGGTTTCTGTTGCTAGGATTGATTATATAGGGTTTAATTTTAAGATTGAGCATTCTGGTTTTAAATTATGTAAACATTTGTACTATTTCGTTTCTGGTACATTAATGAATGGTTTATATTGCTTCAATCTTAATTTTAAATTTAAGGAATCTTTATTTAATGTTGAACATGATGTTGGTAGCAAGCTTAAATATTTTGATAAGAATTATGCTTACTTGATTTTACCTCTTTTGGATTTTGGCGATTGGAATGTTTGTTTAGATTATAAAACAAACTAAACACATATCAAAGAACCTAGCCACAAGAAGTAGCAAACTTTTTGAATTGGTACACACAGATATTTGTGGTCCTTTTGATGTTCCATCTTGGGGTGGTGAAAAGTATTTCATCACTTTTATAGACGATTACCCACGTTATTGCTGCCTATATTTGTTGCATGAAAAATCTCAATCATTGGATGTCCTAAAGGTATTCATTGATGAGGTTAAAAGGCAACTTGAAAAGAAGCTTAAGGTTCTGAAGTCTGATAGAGGTGGTGAATATTATGAAAAATATAATGAGAATGGACAATGTTCAGGACCATTTGTAATGTTTCTCGAAAGTTGAGGCATATGTGATCAATACACTATGCCTTACACAGCACAACAAAATGGTGTGGCTGAAAGGCAGAATCGTACTCTAATGGAAATGATTAGGTCAATGTTGAGTCATTGTGATGTACCTTTATCGTTGTGGATGTACGCATTAAGGACCGTTGCGTATATGCTAAATAGGATTCCCAATAAGGCAATTCCTAAAACTCCTTATGAGTTACGGACTTGTAGGAAACCTAGTTTGAGACATCTCCATGTTTGGGGTTGTCCAGTAGAAGTAAAAGTGTACAACCCACATTAGAGGTTTCTTTATCGACTATTCGGAAAAATCAAAGGGGTACATATTTTATTGTCCTAACCATAGTATGAGAATAGTTGAGTCTGGAAATGCTAGGTTCATTGAGAATAGTCAAACCAGTAGGAGTGATAAATCACGAAAGGTGGATATTATGGAGACTTCTGATGAATCTTTTTCACCAAAGACGTCTCCTGAAGTTGTTGTTCCTCTAGTTATATTACCATCAAATAACACATAGAGACAACAAGATAATATCCAAAACTCACATGATGAACAGATAGTTAATGAGACGATTAATAAAGTCATTAATGATCAAGTGATGGAAGAACCACAAGAAATGTCATTAAGAAGGTCTGAAAGGCAAAGAAGACCAACTATTTCTCACGATTATATTGTATATTTCCGTGAACATGAATGTGAGTTGAGCATTGATAAGGATCCAGTCTCATTCATACAAGCCATGGAAAGTGACAATTCTGAAAAGTGGCTCAATGTTTTGAAAGAAGAGTTGAAATAAATGGATGATAATAAAGTTTGGGATCTAGTTGAGTTGCCTGAGGGTTCAAAACGAGTTGGATGTAAATGAGTCTTTAAGACCAAGTGTGACTTGAAAGACAACATTGAAAGATATAAGGCTAGACTTGTCGCCAAAGGTTTCACTCAAAAAGAGGGAACTTATTATCAAGAAATTTTCTCTCTAGTATCTAAGAAAGATTCTTTAAGAATTGTTATGGTTTTGGTGGCTCATTATGACTTAGAGCTTCACCAAATGGATGTCAAGACCCTTTTCTGAATGGTGACTTGAACAAGAAAGTTTATATAAGCCAACCCGAAGGGTTCGTGACCACAGGAAATGAAAATCTAGTGTGTAAATTAAATACGTCAATATACGAACTTAAACAAGCTTCTAGACAATGGTATATAAAGTTTAATGATACCATTACGTCATATGGGTCTGTGGAAAACACTGTTGACTGGTGTATCTACATGAAAGTTAGTATGAGCAAGTTTATAATGTTAGTCATATATGTTGATGATATTCTGCTTGTTGCAAATGATAAAGGATTGTTACATGATGTAAAAAAGTTTATCTCTAATAATTTTGAAATGAAGGATATGGGTGAGGCATCCTATGTGATAAGAATAGAAATATTTCGTGATAGATCACAATGATTGTTAGGATTGTCTCAGAAAGGATATATCAATAAGGTATTAGAAAGATTCATAATGGGAAAGTGCTCAGCTGGTATAGTTCCAATCTAGAAATGGGACAAATTCGGTGAAAAGCAATGTCCAAGGAATGATTTGGAACATAAGGAAATGGAATGAATTCCCTATGCATTAGTGGTTGGAAGTTTAATGTATGCTCAAACATACACTCGGTCGGGTATCAGCTTTGTTGTTGGAATGTTAGGTCAATATCAAAGTAACCTCATAATGGACCACTAGAAGGCTGCAAAGAAGGTTTCAGATATTTGCAAGGCACTAAGGATCACACACTCATGTATAGAAGGTCAGATCATCTTGAGGTGATCGGTTATTCGGATTCAGACTATGCAGGATGTATGGACTCAAGGAAATCTACATTTTTGGGTATGTTTTCCTAATGGGTGGAAGAGCCATTTCATGGAAAAGTGGTAGACAATCTATAATTGCTACGTCCACCATGGAGGCTGAGTTTGTGGCATGTTTTGAGGTCACAAATCATGCATTATGGTTGCGGAACTTTACTTCAGGGCTTGACATTATAGATAGTGAGCTAGGCCGCTGAAGTTTTGTTGTGATAATTCTGCAGTTGTATTCTTCTCTAAGAATGACATGTATTCAAGAGATACCAAACATATGGATTTAAATTTCATGTCACTTAAAGAAGAAGTACTGAATGAGAAAGTGTTTATAGAACATATTGGTACCGATCTAATGGTAGCGGATCCGTTAACTAAGGGATTGCCACCCAAAGGCATTGTAGATAAATCCTTGTTAATATGGTAATACATGATGTATATATACATGTATAGATGTTTGCTTATCATTGTATGACACATTTGAATTCAATGAAAGTTTATTTTCCGTAATTAAAGTTTAAGTTATCCATATTAAAGATTGTACTTGTATGGTTTTAATGAGATAACTTGGTGAGTCTTTGAAAGGTAAATGAAGACTCAAATTAAAGTTGGTTGAGTTGGCTGTGATACATGGAAAAGTTATAGTTGCCTTATATAATTTGTGTTTGTCATGATTCAACCATTTCAATTCAATTAAGGATGATGATTTGTAAGGTTCAATTAAAGTACGCAATTAAAGTCATGAATCTTCAAGTCATCGTATGGACCAAGTGGGAGATTGTTAGATTAATTCTAATTAGTGGTCCATGTTCTTGGAAGTTACCAGTTTGAATGAAAGTACCTAATGTGATGATGGTTGGCAATTGGTGGATCAAACTAGTAGGGGTGTTGTTAACTCCCTCCCCTCTCACTTCATAGGTAGTTTCCGTGAAAATGAAGGAGTTACTTTCTCCAATAACTCATCATAAAATCTTCTATAAATAGAGGCACTAATGCATTGGAAAACATCTTATTCCATGCCATCATTTTCTATCTCATGAATAGAAACACAAAGTGAAAATTAGAGGAGCATTAGTGACTAAGTAAAGAAAGTATAGTGCCATATAGAGAATGAATAAAACTGAGTTCCTAATCATCAAGGAATGCATAAAGGGAAGGCAGAGAGGTGAGAACAAAGACAACCAGAAAGTGCATAAAGGGAAATCCATATGGAACGAGGTATTCCTTACTCTATTCTTTTATTACATGTGAATGTCATAATGTTTAGGTCTTAAATTAAGGGGTTCTTATGAACCATTAAAGACTCATAAAAGTTTTTTAAAAGTCTAACATAAATCTATTGTGTTGAAAGAGTACTGGATTTAGTATTCGGTGGACAAAAATGTGAACCAGTATAAAACTCTCTGAGTACTATCTTCTCCATTATCTCCTTAAATTTACTTGATATTTTTCTGCATAATTTTTCTGTGGCTATTAACTCTGAAATTTGCAGAAAAATCTATCATTAAGACAACTAATTCACCCCCTCTCAATTGCTTGTATTGTTGAGTGTACTAAAATTATACTAATTTTATAAGTATTCAAAAAAATGTGCACCAAAACTATGAATTTTCAGTCAATGTGTACCATTGAAGTGAATTTGCCTTAATTATTCTCAACCGTACAAATGATTAAATCATATGTGGAAGTTGGGCTAAAATAGAAAAATATTGATGAGAGAAATATATTTGTCTGGAAGCTAAAACTAATCCATAATGTAATCATTTAACGGGTAGTCTTTCAGTGAATTCATCTTGCAATTCTGTGATAAATCTTAGGCCGTATCAGTTTATCACAGAATATTCTCCATCTACCTATAATGTTTTGCAGTGTCAGCTCACGCATATACTGCATGTTTTTATGGCCACTTAATTAATCATTGATAACGAAAATGTGGCAGATGGTAGGTGTGGATAATTTTCGCCACTCATTATGTAAGCCCAGTTTTCAATGTCCTTTTGGTCTTTAATACGTGTCTCCTTTGACTAAAAAGTTTCTCTTTTGTATGTGACTGCCAAAGATGAAGTGTATTGCATGGAAGACGATTGCTTCAAAAAGTAAAGAGAAATATAACTTTTAATTATATTTTGATTATAACGAAATCACATTTTTGCCAGTAAAAACAAGTAAAAAATATGAACTTGCCTGAAGAGGATCCTCACTCTTACATAATCGTGTTTGCTTTTCTGTCAATGCTGGTTTATATTTTTTGTGTTATATTTTTTATTACATATTCTGTCATTCTATAGTTAAAAAACTAATTCTTTTCATGCCGGATGATTATCCATCTCTCAATAAGTGTTGTTTTTAAGAATTAAACTCTTAATATTTTAGTCATTCTATAAAATTAACATGACTTTATATTATTAGACCAATACCTTATATATTTTTTTGCACCATATTTTATCTCAATCTGTGTCATGATTGATTAATATCTATAACATAAAATGTTTAATAATTAATTTTTTCGTATCAAGTGAGATTTTTTGGGATGAATGATATGAGCTACATTTTGATGGCAACCAAATACATGTTATTTATGTAAAATTTTGGCTTGTAGAAAACAACAACTTATAATTAGTGAAAGGGAAAGATTAGAATGATATCTTGGACCTATATCACTCTCACTTCTATCCATTTTCACATGGAACTATAGCTCATTGTTCTTTCACTACCTGCTTACTTAGCACTTGCTTGCTTTCACATGGCAATGAACTAGTAGACTCTAGACTCTAGATACTTAGCACTTGCTTATTGCTTTCACTTGCTTGCTTTCAGTATCACCTTCTACAAAATAACCTTGAAAATGATTTATTAATTCTATAATATTGCTTAGGTATGAGTTTTATGTTTTCCACAACACTTGTAGTGTCCTTTAAACATGTTTTAAGTTCAAGCTGACTGTTGTAATATGTGTTGATCCTTAATCTCACTCATATGTCATATGTCTTATAGGGATTAGGTCTAGAATAGAGTTCTTCTGTCCCAAAAAGATTTTTCTTTATATCCCTATTCAATAGAATTATAACATATAATATAGGATTATTATTTTATGTTTTTATAATCTATTTATTTAATAAATAACATATTTTGATTGGTTTATGACACAAATTGGTACATCAGTGAAAATGTGAAATATTCATTCTTAGGTCTAATATAGTCTTTACATCTTTTTGTGAGTAGAAAGATATTATCTTTATTTTTTTTATAGTGCAATATCTTTATGTTCTTATTAACTTTGGACATTGCTCCCAAATTTAAATTGTACATTCCAAATATATCTTGTTTCATGAAAATGCCTTGAAAATATGATCTTCATCATTCTTCAAAGCTTTTTTAACCCTACATGTATTCATCATGGAGATAGATGTCCATAACACAGATA
Organism: Lupinus angustifolius; assembly: GCF_001865875.1. Taxonomy (NCBI): domain Eukaryota; kingdom Viridiplantae; phylum Streptophyta; class Magnoliopsida; order Fabales; family Fabaceae; genus Lupinus; species Lupinus angustifolius. Next base: position 14,507,697 of record NC_032011.1, read on the forward strand.
TATAAATTTTGTAGATTGATGCTTTTTTTCCTATAGACCTTTGATTTTGATGTCTTTATTTATCTTTTACTCTTCAAAGATATAATTTGTTCATCATCATATAGACTACTACTAGGGAAATAGACAATGAATGCACTATAATATATGATTTATTGAATGTAGCTTTAAGGTTATTTTCTCTTTGATCTTCTTCAAGTTTAAGAACATGCTTGAAACCATTTTCTAATAAAGAACTTAAATCATCTTTGCCTTTGCATTTATGGATAATCAAATCTATCTTTCTATTTACTTTTCTTTTGATTGCACACTTGAGGATGGATTGTTGGGTTTGCTCTATACTATCAACTCCAATACACATTTGAATCCATCCTGTATTTTAGGGTTTCATATTCATCCAATTCTTGGATCTTGTCCTCAACATGATTTCTAATCTTCAGCAAGGAACAAAAAATGGATTGAGTTTCATTTTCAATGTCTTTCAATTTTATTAACCCTTGTCCATTCTGTCATATAGCTAGAAGACCTTATTTGATTTGAAAATGGTGGTATGCCACTTGTATCAGCCCTTGAAAGTCCAAGCTCTAAACCATATTTAATGTGGCACAAGTTACACATATTAACTTAACATATTTAAACATCATATATCAACCTTAGGCATCAATTCTTAAATGTCCATGTCAACCGTCCACTTTGGTCGCTCCAAACATTTAAGTTAAATGCAACATTTACAATTAGTTATACAATGTAATAACTATTTACTTTATATTAGTGTAAAATTTTATATATAATTACTATATTATTTATTATTTATTTGAATTATTTTTTGAAAAATTAATAATAATTGAACATAAATGATATAGTGTATCAAATTCATACATTCACATTACATACATTTTTTGCTCTTAATTATATGATATATTGTGGACGATTTACCAAAAGATATGCCTCCTATTTAGAAAACAGTATTTAGACTTGACCGTCCAATTTGAGAATCTAATAACAACATGGGCCAAGTGAGAATTGCTTACCATCAAAGGGTTATCCTTTCATTTCGCAGTGCAATACATCTATTATTGACCGGGCAATTATCAACAGCAAGTTGTATTAATGTGAATAATGTTGCTAAGTACGTACTTTGACTTTTACTAATTCATAATGTTTGATTTCCTTTTCATAATTTACAATAACTATTTTTTTGCATTTAAACTCAATTTCCACTCATTAGTTGGGTGTGATAGGTGCTTTTTTAATTTTGATAAAAGGTGTTAGAAGCTAGAACTTGCAACACTAGAACTTTGGGTACCTCATAGGCTCATGCACATGAGATGAGATCACTCGATTGTTTTTATTTTTTATGATTAATATTACGTTATTGTTGATTAATATATGCTTGTACAAAAAAGATTATTTTTTGTCATAATCACCAAGCAATAAATAAGTTATCATTGGAATATTCTAGCTTAATAAAAGAATTAGAGTTCGAAATGCAATTTTTGAACATTAGATGATTTATACCAAAAACAGAAAGGTGAAAAAATCTATATATTAATGATCGCTTTTGCATAAATTTGTAATTATATTATATGAGAAGAAATTCACTTAATCCAAAAGTAAGTTTTTTAAACTTATTTTTTAATTCTAGTCATCATTTTTAAGAAAATCTAATAATTTCAATTAGTGAATAAATCTAAATAATTAGATATTCATATAAGTAATAACTAGGTTGATGAATAAGTGGATCCCCACTCATATTATATATTCTTTCGGTTTCTATTATATTTGATGTTTGAGTTAAGGACGGAACAACCTCTTTGTTATAACCGTACCCTTACCTACAATTTATAATGTCACGTTTTTTTGCAAGTAAAACATGTCAGGTTGAATTGCTAAAAGCTGAATCCGTTACAATTAATTTTCGGTCGGAGGGATTTGGGATAATAGAATGGACCTTCAACACTTTTAATCCTCTCACAATACTTTTCAAAACAAGAGTTTTACTCCTAAATCTTACAGATTTAAGATGGTTCTACTAGTTATTATCGGTATAAAAAGTATTATCCAAACAAGGCTAGGGCAACAACAAAATCTAGAACTCAAAAGAATTAAGATTGATATAATATTTCCATCCATAAAAAATAGGTGTGGAAACATATCAAGTCACATATTAATGGTCTATTACCTGACTTATAACAGGTTAGATCATGTCAAACTTATTTTCTAAATAGGTTAGACTCAGACTTTTTAAAAAGTATATTTAATTTAATATGTCAAACTTTAGGTTATCAAAATATCTATTAAGCCTAACATGTCAGTCTATTTAGTTATATCATGTAATAATATTCATATTATTCAATTTTAATATAAGTAATGTTATTATATATATATATATA